>NC_068430.1:76849955-76913416 GCF_023373465.1 Oncorhynchus keta
CTAGGGTGCACTATTTTTATTTTTGGAAAAATAACGTCCCCAAAGTAAACTGCCTATTTCTCAGGACCAGATACTAGAATATGCATATAATTGACAGCTTATGATAGAAAACACTCTAAAGTTTCCAAAACTGTAAAATTATTGTCTGTGAGTATAACAGAACTGCTATTGCAGGTGAAATCCTGAGAAAAATTCAATCAGGAAGTGACTCTTATTTTTAAACCCCTGTTTTTCTATGCATCCCTATTGCCCATTGAAAGGGATATCAACCAGATTCCGTTTTCTGTTGCTTCCCTTTATGGAACAAAAGGAACATTTGCTGTCTAACTGGGAGTCTCGTGAGTGAAAACATCCGAAGCTCATCAAAGGTAAACGATTAATTTGATTGCTTTTCTGATTTTCGTGACCAAGCTTCCTGATGCTAAGTGTACATAATGCTATGCTATCGATAAACTTACACAAACGCTTGTATTGCTTTCGCTGTAAAGCATAATTTCAAAATCTGAGACGACAGGGTGATTAACAAAAGGCTAAGAAGATGTGTTTCGCTATATTTCACTTGTGATTTCATGAATATGAATATTTTCTAGTAATATTTTTTGACTGCTATTCAGCGTTGCTGATGACAAATATACCGGATCCGGGATGGGTAGTTCTAACATGGTAAGAGGTTTTAACATGGTAATCTGCCTAGATACGATTATCACTTACCTGATTGGTTAATCCTGGGACCTCTTAACTTTAATACATTGATAGAATTTGCTGCCTCAAACATGCCCCTGTGTTGTACTACCATGTTTTGGATTAGTAAAGTTTCCCAAATGAGCTGCTCCCTCCTGTCCAGTTATTATTAGTTATTCTATAAGTGATACAACCTAAAATACTATAGTTGGGATGTGATGATCAAATCACTATGTACATTTATTGTTAGGCCTCTTAAATAAAGGTGATTACATTGTGCTATTTAATACATGGAGCACACTGAGTGTAGGCCGTCATTGTAGGCTGTCATTGTAAAAAATAATTTGCTCTTAACTGACTTGCCTAGTTAAACATAGGTGACATTTCTGGGGGGTGAAATCAAGCCCAGTTTTATCATGTACTTTTATTCAAGAGGATAGTTCAACACTAAATGATTTAAAACATTTTTTTTTACATTATTAATAGCAAGATGTGTATCTTTGGCCCAATTCAGACTTGAGATAAGTAGGCAACAATTTTGGACTAATGTCCATGTGAAGTCAACTTATCTAAAGTCTGAATAGGTTTTGAAGTGAATAACAGTGTGGCTGTATAGTATTGTACATTAATCGTTAACAGTACTGAAGCTACAGTAATTATTCCCCAATTTGTTGTGCCACCAACCATGACGACCTAAAGCATTATGGGCAACATTTTCCTCTCGCTAAACCTCACGCAAAGAGCTAAAGTAATACTGCTTAATGACAAGTTTGGTATTGTCTTGTTCCCTTTCAGATATACAAAGCAAAGCTCAGTCTCAAGCCAAGAGCCCACGACCCACGACTACATAGTGCACTAGAGGGAACAAGGTATCATTTGGGACGCAACAAAGATCATCTTGTGTTCAGGTCTTCTTGGTTCTGGGTTTGTTGACTGTTCTATAGAACACAGAGAGGTCCTCCTCAGCTTCCTGTGAGAGAGGTCTGATGAGAAAGGAGATGCAACATGTTATCATCATCCTCACTTCTGGGGTCTCATTTAAAGTCATCGTTTCAAGTTATATTAGTCGTATGTACAGGATACTCATGGTATACACTGTCCAACTAAATGCTTACTGGCAGGTTCCTTCTTAATAATGCAACAACAATAAGACAAAATAAAAACAAAGAAAATGTCTCAGTAGAATAGAATAAACATTTTAGCATAAGTATAATACAAGGGAGATGATTAATAGTACAATATTTTCTTGTGTTTTGGGGAAGGGGAGGATGAGGGGCAATGGGTTCAATTGTGCAGTATTTATCAATCATAATAAGAGTCTGGTAGCAGCAGTTGTGATGTGTAGCATGTATGTATGTATGTGTGTGTGTGTGTGTGTGTGTGTGTGTGTGTGTGTGTGTGTGTGTGTGTGTGTGTGTGTGTGTGTGTGTGTGTGTGTGTGTGTGTGTGTGTGTGTGTGTGTGTGTGTTTGTGTGTGCATGCGTGTGTATGTGTGTTCATGTGTGCTATGGTGCGAGGAAACATTGCAGGTGGTCAGTCCAGTTCAAGTGTTGAGCAGTCTGATGGCTTGTAGATAGAAACTGTCTCTGAGCCTGTTGGTATCTGACCTCATGCTCTGACACCGTCAGCCCGACGGTAAGGGTGTGAACAGCTCGTGGCTGGGGTGTGTGGGGTCCTTGATGATGCTGGGGGCCTTCCTCAGGCACCGTATAGTCTGTATAGATGTTAATACATTTAAACTAAACAACTTTGAAGTCATTGTACATCTTAATACATTTATCTGAACAACAGCTGATCTGCTTAACATACAAGTATTATGCATTCCTCAATGTCAAGCACATGAACCATTTATTTTATAATTTATCTGAGATGTTGTAATATCTGGACTTGCTCACCGGGTGGCAGCACTGGGATGGTAGAATTTCACAGCATCACGCTGGACATCCTCATCCTCTTTCTGGGGTTGAGGCAGTTGAACAGTGGAATGCAGAGGCACTTCCTGGTTATTGGACCAAGAGAAGTGGACGCTGGTGTAGTGACTGTCATCCTGCTCTCCTCTGTCTGCTCTCTGTGCTGCAGAGCCTGAGATGTTGTCATACATGGGACTACAGTCTCCCTGATGGAGAGACTGCAGTTAGGAATTCGGCATCATTGAACGCGAAGAATGACAACCGCCGAAACATCCATTCTATAAAGAATGTCACTCTGAATAAATCCCTCTAACCCCAACCGAGAGAGAGTGATGATGAGAGAAGGACAATTCTGCAAAATAAATGAACTTTTCACCAGCGATCAAGACGACATACTGAGCGTAAATATATATATATTGATTGCAATTGTTCCCGACTGAGTGAGGGTCCATGTGTAAGGAATAGCATTTCAATTGTAAAATGATTAACTCTGTTGTGACATCTCAGTTGACCCCCCACTCCCCTTTTGTCAAACAAGCCGCGATGCCGGTTTAACCCACTAGGGCACATTCTATCATTTCATGTAACCATATTTACTGTTTGTTTATGCATTTCTGTTAATTACTTAGTAATAAGTAAATTATTTAAGACAATTGATGTATGGATGACTCATAGTCAAGACTGGATTCGCGCAGATAACCAACAATTTACGACGTTTGGAATGAGACTAACGTGAGGTAAAATAAATAAATCATTAATCGGAAGACTATTGATCAGATATGAAAATATCTGAAAGATTATATTGATAAATTATAACTTTGTAATCGGAATGCTTTCCTTGGTGCCCCGACTTTCTAGTTAATTACAGTTACATGATTAATTACTTTGATCGCGTTATACTAATTACAGGGAATCTTTGATAAAACTATGTCTTCAATTTAATGATAGTAAAGACACGACACCTGTCATAAGAAAATATGTGGCTGATTTAAAGGACTATTTTACCAATGTGAAATAGTGGTTTTGTTGTTTTCAGTTGTCCCATGTTACTGTATTTAGCACATTGGCACTTAGTACAGTATTTATTTTCATATAACCTCTTGAGGAAAACATGTTTTTATGAAGTTGAACATGTGCACTTCATGACAGAATGTTAAAATGAGGTGAAATCTTGTGGGCACCAAGTTACACTTCTCAATTGGGTGGAACTACCAGATATTTTCATCCAATATATAATTAACCAATTAATTGGTACAGAAGCAGACTGTAATCTAATCCACATGGTTCTTAATGAAATCAAATCTCCATCTTCCTCTTCTCGTCTCTCAGTTCCACTCTGCCCCGGTGTTTTCCTGCAGTAGACCAGACCCAGCAGAACGTGCTGCCTCAAACATGCGGGTGTTGTACTATCATTTTTGAATTAGTAAAGTTTCCCAGATGAGCTCCTCTCTCCTGTCCAGTTGTTATTATTAGTTGTTCTATAGGTGATAAAACCTCAAATACGACAAATGGATTCAAAAGAACAAACGTGAGGATTGTAAATGGAGCAGCCATGCATCTGTCAGGAAGAACATACAGAACTATTGCAGAGATATTAACCCAGAGAACATTAGCGATGGAAAATGGCTACTATACAAGGCCGACAAGTGGACGAGTACAAAGAATCACGGGAGGATTTTGAAAGCTACCTTGAGCTTTTGGAGCTATGGATGTTTGCAAATGACATTAAAGACTTAACAAAAGGCTAAGCTTGAGAGCTAATATATTTATTTCATTTCATTTGCGATTTTCATGAATAGTTAACGTTGTGTTATGCTAATGAGCTGCGGGGATAATTACACTCCTGGATACAGGTTTTTTTCGTAGCTAAACGTGATGAACAAAACGGAGCGATTTGTCCTAAACAAATAATCTTGGAAAAACTGAACATTTGCTATCTAACTGAGAGTCTCCTCATTGAAAACATCTGAAGTTCTTCAAAGGTAAATTATTTTATTTGAATGCTTTTCTTGTTTTTGTGAAAATGTTGCATGCTGAATGCTACGCTAGCTATCAATAATCTTACACAAATGCTTGCTTTGCTATGGTTGAAAAGCATATTTTGAAAATCTGAGATGACAGTGTTGTTAACAAAAGGCTAAGCTTGAGAGCAAGCATATTTATTTCATTTCATTTGCGATTTTCATGAATAGTTAACATTGCGTTATGGTAATGAGCTTGAGGCTGTATTCACGATCCCGGATCCGGGATGGCTAGAATCAAGAGGTTAACCAGTTGAAGCTATGGGGGCGCTATGTCATTATTGGATAAAAAGACGTGCCCGTTTTAAGCGCAATATTTTGTCATAAATAGATGCTCGACTATGCATGGAATTGACAGCCTTGGAAAGACAAAACTCTGACGTCTCCAAAACTGCAAAGATATGATCTGTGAGTGCCCCAGAACTAATGCTACAGGCGAAACCAAGATGAAACTTCTAACAGGAAATGAACAGGATTTTTGACGCTGTGTTTACTAACGTCTCCTTATATGGCTGTGAATATGCTGTGCCGTTCATCCAAGATGTCTGCAGCATTGTGGCGTATTTGTAGGCATATCATTGGAAGATTGGCCATAAGAGACTACATTTGCCAGGGGGCCGTCCGGTGTCCTTTGTTTAAATCGGTGCGCAATTGTCAGTAACACTCATTTTGTCATGGGATACAGACAGAGAAGCACACTTCCAGGAACGATACCACATTGAAGAGATATGTGAAAAACACCTTGAGGATTGGTTCTAAACAACGTTTGCCATGTTTCAGTCGATATTATGGAGTTAATTTGGAAAAAGTTTGGCGTTTTGATGACTGAATTTTCGTTTTTTTTTGGTAGCCAAACGTGACGAACAAAAAGGAGCGATTTCTCCTACACAAAGAATCTTTCAGGAAAAACTGAACATTTGCTATCTAACTGAGAGTCTCCTCATTGAAAACATCCGAAGTTCTTCAAGTCCAGCAAATACTTTTGTTTAAAAAGAGATGGTTTAACCCAATCATTTTCATGATAAATTATACTGCATTTTACAAAACATTACTAAAAACTACAACAATTACAATGTATATTGCATGATGTGTATGAAGGGCCCGATTCAATCTTGAGATATGTTGACGTAACGTGGACTTAAGTCAATAAAATGTGGACATTAGGCAATATTTTTGGACTCTCGTCGATGTTAAGTTCTCAAGTCTGAATATGGTTCGAAGTGTGGGTGTACAGTGGGGCAAAAAAGTATTGTCAGCCACCAATTGTGCAAGTTCTCCCACTTTAAAAGATGAGAGGGACTGTAATTTTCATCATAGGTACACTTCAACTATTACAGACAAAATGAGAAAAGAATATCCAGAAAATCACATTGTAGGACTTTTAATGAATTTATTTGCAAATGATGGTGGAAAATAAGTATTTGGTCACCTACAAACAAGCAAGATTTCTGGCTCTCACAGACCTGTAACTTCTTCTTTAAGAGGCTCCTCTGTCCTCCACTCGTTACCTGTATTAATGGCACCTGTTTGAACTTGTTTTCAGTATAAAAGACACCTGTCCACAACCTCAAACAGTCACACTCCAAACTCCACTATGGCCAAGACCAAAGAGCTGTCAAAGGACACAAAAAACAACATTGTAGACCTGCACCAGGCTGGGAAGACTGAATCTGCAATAGGTAAACAGCTTGGTTTGAAGAAATCAACTGTGGGAGCAATTATTAGGAAATGGAAGACATATAAGACCACTGATAATCTCCCTCGATCTGGGGCTCCACGCAAAATCTCACCCTGTGGGGTCAAAGTGATCATAAGAACGGTGAGCAAAAATCCCAGAACCTCACGGGGGGACCTAGTGAATGACCTGCAGAGAGCTGGGACCAAAGTAACAAAGCCTACCATCAGTAACACACTACGCCGCCAGGGACTCAAATCCTGCAGTGCCAGACGTGTCCCCCTGCTTAAGCCAGTACATGTCCAGGCCCATCTGAAGTTTGCTAGAGAGTATTTGGATGATCCAGAAGAAGATTGGGAGAATGTCATATGGTCAGATGAAACCAAAATATAACTTTTTGGTAAAAAAAAGAATGCTGAGTTGCATCCAAAGAACACCATAACTACTGTGAAGCATGGGGGTGGAAACATCATGCTTTGGGGCTGTTTTTTTGCAAAGGGAACATTCAACAACACCCCTTTCAAAAATAATCCTGTAAGTCTGCTTTCGTCTACTTTTACCTGACAGCAACTTGGGAAATAGTTCAATTTGAGTCCAGATGTTCTCAAGGCTGTTGTTGCATCTCCCTCTCTGCAGCCATAGAAACATAAAGAGAGACAACAAACACACTTTATAACTGGTGAAAAACTACACCTGATACTTCAATTAAGCAGGAAAAAGTCTATCATAACAGATGTGTAGCACTGTAAGACACGTGTTTCTCTGTTGTTGTTTTAAACCTGTTTTATTCTCAGGACCAGGACTAA
Organism: Oncorhynchus keta; assembly: GCF_023373465.1. Classification (NCBI taxonomy): domain Eukaryota; kingdom Metazoa; phylum Chordata; class Actinopteri; order Salmoniformes; family Salmonidae; genus Oncorhynchus; species Oncorhynchus keta. Next base: position 76,857,049 of record NC_068430.1, read on the forward strand.
CACTGAGTATTGGGACCCAGGACAACAACATATCCTGGTCTCTATTCTCAGGACCAGGACTATAACACTGAGTATTGGGACCCAGGACAACAACATATCCTGGTCTCTATTCTCAGGACCAGGACTATAACACTGAGTATTGGGACCCAGGACAACAACATATCCTGGTCTCTATTCTCAGGACCAGGACTATAACATTCTCAGGACCAGGACTATAACTGAGTATTGGGACCCAGGACAACAACATATCCTGGTCTCTATTCTCAGGACCAGGACTATAACACTGAGTATTGGGACCCAGGACTATATATCCTGGTCTCTATTCTCAGGACCAGGACTATAACACTGAGTATTGGGACCCAGGACAACAACATATCCTGGTCTCTATTCTCAGGACCAGGACTATAACACTGAGTATTGGGACCCAGGACAACAACATATCCTGGTCTCTATTCTCAGGACCAGGACTATAACACTGAGTATTGGGACCCAGGACAACAACATATCCTGGTCTCTATTCTCAGGACCAGGACTATAACACTGAGTATTGGGACCCAGGACAACAACATATCCTGGTCTCTATTCTCAGGACCAGGACTATAACACTGAGTATTGGGAGTATTGGGACTGAGTATTGGGATCCAGGACAACAACATATCCTGGTCTCTATTCTCAGTACCATGACTATAACACTGAGTATTGGGACCCAGGCCAACAACATATCCTGGTCTCTATTCTCAGGACCAGGACTATAACACTGAGTATTGGGACCCAGGCCAACAACATATCCTGGTCTCTATTCTCAGTACCATGACTATAACACTGAGTATTGGGACCCAGGCCAACAACATATCCTGGTCTCTATTCTCAGTACCATGACTATAACACTGAGTATTGGGACCCAGGCCAACAACATATCCTGGTCTCTATTGTCAGTACCATGACTATAACACTGAGTATTGGGACCCAGGCCAACAACATATCCTGGTCTCTATTGTCAGTACCATGACTATAACACTGAGTATTGGGACCCAGGCCAACAACATATCCTGGTCTCTATTGTCAGTACCATGACTATAACACTGAGTATTGGGACCCACAGGCCAATAACATATCCTGGTCTCTTCTACAGAATACAACTAAACAATACAAATTTGAAAAATATACATATTTAAACAATGAATATGCAATCAGCAATGTAAAACAAAACAAGAAAACATGAAACCACATTCCAGATGTTTTACAATATTTTCACACAAGCATTTGTTCCACGTAACAACTCACCAAAAAGAAGTAGAATGGTAATGTATAGGACATTGTGCTGGAATTGTATTTCTGAAGAGAGTGCTCACTCTTCTCTCACTCAGTTTTGGTTCATGCAGGTAACTGTGACCCTCAGACCAATTGGCAGAACATCTTTTAGGACCAAATTATTTATACAAGAGGCCAATGATCCTCATTAAAAATTATTATAGATTTTAAAAACATATAATTAATGTGATAATTAGACATTGTTGAGCAGATAATGGATGTAATTTATTTTTCTATTGAATAAATGAATACACACCTTGTATAGTTGAAACATTCTACATTAAAGTTATTTAATGGACAAGAGGAGATTTAGAAATAAGATACAGCTCTGAACACTCCTACTCCCCACCACACACCACTCCTACTCCAAGACGCTTGATACACATGGATCCAGAGATGCATATTATGCTACACAGGTTACCATGGTAATCACACTTAGTAACTGTTAGAGAATGGGAGATGGATGACTCTTTACAAGATGTTTTCTATGTAAACTTTATTTAGGGATCTGGAACTGGTGTCGGAGAGGAGGGAGATGAAAGATGACATGTTTGTGTTTTCTGGTGGTTTTTCAGTGACCCTGAATGAGCAAAGCTCTTTCCACATAGACAGGAGTAAGGTTTCTCTCCAGTGTGTATTCGCTGGTGTGTTGTCAGATTGAAATCTAGAGCAAAACTCTTCCCACACTGATCACAGCTATAAGGCTTCTCTCCTGTGTGTATGCGTTGGTGTTTAGTCAGGGATCCTGAATGATTGAAACTCTTCCCACACTGATCACAGCTATAAGGCTTCTCTCCTGTGTGTATGCGTTGGTGTTTAGTCAGGGATCCTGAATGATTGAAACTCTTCCCACACTGATCACAGCTATAAGGTTTCTCTCCTGTGTGTATGCGTTGGTGTTTAGTCAGGGATCCTGAATGATTGAAGCTCTTCCCACACTGATCACAGCTATAAGGTTTCTCTCCTGTGTGTATACGTTGGTGTGCAGTCAGGTCTCCTGATTGATGGAAGCTCTTCCCACACTGATCACAGCTATAAGGCTTCTCTCCTGTGTGTATGCGTTGGTGTGTCGTCAGGGCTCCTGATTGATTGAAGCACTTCCTACACTGATTACAGCTATAAGGTTTATGTGCTGTGTGTATGCATTGGTGTGTAGTCAGTGCTCCTGATTGACTGAAGCTCTTCCCACATTGATCACAGCTATAAGGCTTCTCTCCTGTGTGTATGCGCTGGTGTGTAGTCAGTGCTCCTGATTGATTGAAGCTCTTCCCACATTGATCACAGCTATAAGGCTTCTCTCCTGTGTGTATGCGTTGGTGTGTAGTCAGGTTTCCGGATACAGCAAAGCTCTTCCCACATTGATCACAGCTATAAGGCTTCTCCCCTGTGTGTATGCGTTGGTGTTTAGTCAGGGATCCTGGATGATTGAAGCTCTTACCACACTGATCACAGCTATAAGGCTTATCTCCTGTGTGTATGCGTTGGTGTGTAGTCAGGGATCCTGAATGACGGAAGCTCTTCCCACATTGATCACAGCTATAAGATTTCTCTCCTGTGTGTATGCGTTGGTGTTTAGTCAGGTCTCCTGAATGATTGAAGCTCTTCCCACATTGATCACAGCTATAAGGCTTCTCTCCTGTGTGTATGCGTTGGTGTGTTGTCAGGTTTCCGGATACAGCAAAGCTCTTCCCACATTGATCACAGCTATAAGGCTTCACTCCTGTGTGTATGCGTTGGTGTGCAGTCAGGTCTCCTGATCGACTAAAGTATTTCCCACAATCAAAGCAGGTGTAAGTCTTCTCCCTTGTATGAATTCTCTGATTAGATTTTAAGATTTTAAATGCAGCAAAACTCTTACCACTCTGAGAGCAGTGGTACGGTTTCTCTCCATTGTGAATATGCTCATGAATCGTCAATTCCTTCTGTTTAGCAAAACTCTTCCCACAGTCAGAGCAGCAGTGAGGTTTCTTCCCTGTAAGTCTCTGATGGTGTTTCTTGAGGTGTTCTGATCTGGAGAGGCTCTTCTCTTTCTTGTCAGCATCATGATGTTGTTGAGGCTCCGCAGATGATAAGCCCCTCCCACTGAGAGAGCAACGATTAGGGATGTCCCCTGTGAAACAAAGACATTGAATAGTTAGGTTTTGCAAATATGGGTCCATAAACAGATGTCTATGAAAGACTGCCGTTTGGGTCCCTTTGACATTTTTCCAGTAATAATTGCATGCTAATATTGCATTTTAAAACTGTAATATTCAATAAAGTGCCATTTAATACAGAACACATGGAGAATTCAATTAATCTGATTTTTTGGGGGGGGTTGAAACTAAAGTGACACAAATCAGCATTTTGACAGGTCCCTCCGTCAACCCTGTGTAACTTCTAGAAAGATTTTAACCCATCTAATACAATAATTACTCAAATTCTTACCATCATTGAGTAAAGTTACAAGCGCAGAATAATATGATTATTGTGAAGTCAATTAGTATAGGAGTTTAATTTAAACATGGACATGCTTTGAAAGTAGAACAATTTCCCTCATAAACCTGTTTATATGGACACATCTGAAATCAGGCTGCTCTGATGGGACTTTGATAAATAAATAAAAATTGCTATCAAAATAAAGGTTCTGTAAAAGCGATCATGTTATTTTTTTTAAGCATATTTAATTCTGAGTTATTAAAAATGTAGTTTGTATGTGAAAACTATTTCTAAGCAGCATACTTTTAGTTTTTCCTGAACTCACTGCCCTCGGTCAAAAGAAGTTAGCTGGCGCTGCTTGTGTTAGCACATACACAGATTAAATACACCTCTATAACTCTGATTAAAGTGTTTACATGTCCTAATCAGTCTAAAGATTGTTCAGAAAACCAGGTGTTTTTAAAGGTGTATCCTTACTTCCCATTACAGAGTAAGGTGTTTACATGACTAATGACATACTCGGCCTACTGCCATAATCAGTTTAATAGGAAATGATTAGTGTGCATCTAAAGCCCTAGTTATTTGGTTACTTTAACAGTCATTTCTGAACATTATTTATTTTGTGTGATTAGTGATTAATTTAAGTCTGTCCCTCATTTTAAGGTCAACCCTGTTACATGAACTGAACTCTTGTTTTAATATGGTGAAACTATTCTTTCAAAAAATATTTTTTGAAAATAAATGTTTTTTTTTTGCATAAGAAACATTGAACATATAATAGTCATATCACAGAGTAAAAGCAGATGATGGTTCTACTATTTTAGTAAATTCTGTTTTGTGGTGGAGAACTGAGCATCTCAACCCTTCTATCCAGACACAGACATGATAGAGATGTTTTAACAATAACTTTTTATGTGAAGACTGCATTCAATTACTACTTCCTGTTGCACAATACTAGCTTTCATTCCCCCGTCACAAGCAGATTCATGGCTGGTTTAAAGGACTGTTTTACCAATGTAGTGTTTTTGTTGTTTTCAGTAGTCCCCTGTTACGGTCAACCCTGTTACTTTATTTGGTACATTGGCTCTGACTATAGTATTTATATTTCATTAAACCTCTTGAGATGGCAAAACATGTATTTTATTAAGTTGAACATGTGCTTTTTATGACAGAATGTTCAAATGTGAAATCAAACTTTTTTTTGATACACTTTGGGTGGAACGACCAGATATTTTCATCAATATATAATTAATTAATTGTTACAGAAGCAGACTGTAGTCTCATCCACACACCATGGTTCTTACTTAATGAAATCACATCTCCATGTTCCTCTTCTCCTCTCTCAGTTCCACTCTGCCCTGGTGTTTTCCTGCAGTCAACCAGACCCAGCAGTAAAGTACAGGGAGGCGATCGACCTGGGGACTCTGGGAGGGGGAAGGGGAACGGTCTAGATTTGTCCTGTTGGAAGTATTCAACATGGATTAACATTAAACCAAATATTGTATTAATTTAGTCTATACCTCTGATTTGGGTGCATCCCTCGAATATCCCCTTTTACCTGAAATGTTCAATCGTTCACTACTTCCCACTAATCTAAGAGCATTGACTGGTGGAGGAATGGTCTAGTTTCCACCATATATCTCATACCAGTCATTTCCTTTCAAACAGCGATGAAGAGGTGAAGCGAGAGGGATAACTGGGCCCAAAATCTGTCTTCTGTTTCATTTGATCGAATATACATTTCGTAACGATTAGGTTGTTAGGAGTGTATTGATAAAAATAGGAAACTTTATATGGTAGTAGTGACTTGTCGTCACTCGTTACCGCAAACAAAGCCATAAACCACGCCCATTTCTACCATTGATCTTATTAACAAAACTTATAACTTTATGCCTAATAATGGTCCCACCTGATCTTATTGTGAATTTTCCAGTACTTATGTGGCAATGATTTAAATGTTTTATTTTTTAACCCTAACCTTAACACCACTTCTAGCTTTATGTCTAACCTTAAATAAATAAAAATGCGATATAGACATTTGTGGCTGTGGAAACTAGTGGAAACTAGTGGAAACACGCATATCTGCCCTCTCATTGGCTATAATGTTCCCACCTGATCTTGCCTCTTTACCGATTGCCTTCCATTGTTGAAGACATTTATTTTCTTTGTTTGAACGGACACTTGAGTATCTGGTCAAATAATGGACAATGTGTTCGAATTCAGTGAATGAATGTGAACTTTGTGGAGGAAGGAGAGATTATTAGGTCATAGTTACATATTCCTAAACATAATATAGTAGCAGGCTACTTTGACGAAGAGAAAAAATCGCAACAAGTTTTACCGTCATCATGCTTTTTTGGTCGAAACGTTTAAACCCAACACAGGAATGTGGAGGATCAAAGACGATTGAAACTAGGCCGAGACATTTTGTACAACACAGCAGGCCTATACTGTTAAAGCCAGACTTACCCGATCCATTGTGGAAGCTATTATTTCTTTGTATTGAATGAATAATTGTAGGCTACAGTACAGTAGACTACTTTGTTGTAGTGTAGAGATAAGGGAGTTGCGGACTAGGGAGTTGCGGAGAGAAAATTAGATTCCCAAGGCTGCAAATGATGCGTCCGTAGACCAGAGCAATCAAACATCTACTTCAATATCAACACGGAATTAAGTTCAAACAAATAAACGTCTCATGTATCCTAATATTTCTTCAGAAAGTTCCTGGATAACATTTTAGGTGATCTATAAAAGTCAAGAAAACGTTAAGAATCTTGTAGTTTGTTATCGTCTACCCTTGCCTGGCAGTAACTTGGAACACATGAGCAAAGAGGGAGTATCTGAATAGGCCTCTCGTGAGGGGTTGTCTGACAATTACTATTTCCGGTCTTTGGCTGCTGCTGTAATGGCAGCTGCTGTTCACTACCAGCACAGACAGGACAAAGAGCTGTTTATGCAAGTCTTTGCAATGGGTGCATCAAAACTAATTCACAAGTAATTCTCTGGTCAAAAATAAACGTAAGTCTGGTGGTGGAAAAAGTACCCAATAGTCATACTTGAGTCAAAGTAAAGATACCACAATAGAAAATGACATGTCCAAGTGATAGTCACCTGGTAAAATTCTATTTGAGTAAAAGTCTAAAAGTATTTGGTTTTAAATATACTTATGTATCAAAATAAATGGAATTGCTCAAATATACTTAAGTATTGAAAGTAAAAGTATGAATAATTTAAACCAGACAGCACAATTTTCTTGTTTTTTAAAAATTTACGGTTAGACAGGGGCACACTCCAACACTCAGACTTAATTTAGAAACAACACATTTGTGTTTAGTGAGTCCGCCATATTATAGGAAGTAGGGAGGACCAGGGATGTTCTCTTGAGAAGTGTGTGAATTGAACCATTTTCGGTCCTGCTAAGCATTCAAAATGTAACGAGTACTTTTGAGTGTGAGGGAAAATGTATGGAGTAAAAGGTAAATAATTTTCTTTGGGAATGTAGTGAAGTAAAAGTAAAAGTTGTCAAATATTGAAATACTTAAGTAAAGTACAGATTCCCACCAAAAAACTACTAAGTAAAAATACTTTAAAGTACTGCTTAAGTATTTTACACCACTGCGTAAGTCTTTCTTCTAAACTAAATTACAGCCAAATGTATTTTATTTATAACTAACTCCCTTCTGTCTATGTATATAACTTGTATACAATAAAACATAACAATAAACATAATGCTTTATCGCTACAATAAAGCTAACGTTGGAGAACTAATGACAAGCTCATCGCTGCTGCCTGGATGCTTTCACGTTTCCCTCGTCTGGGTTTCTTGTTGTGTTGGAGGAATTGAATTCCTAGATGTTCATTAATCAATTCAATTGTAACAAAGCAAAACACTTTGTCCGTTTCTAAGAATTTGTAAGGTTCTTATTTGCATAAAATAGACAAAGATCAGCCTCAAAATTAATCAGTAGCGTTTATTCCCGAGAGCTCTGGTCATAATACCATGTACATTGGTTTATATACCTCACATTTCATCATAAATGTCCCTCCTCCTCTCAGATACAATGGCAATATAGTTCACAAGCCTTCTCACATTGTCTGCCACCTTTTAAACAATCTACTACAAGCCCAAGGTCTCTCCCCTTCCTGGGTAGGGACAGAATGTCCAGTAAGGAACACAGTATTCCAGCCGGTCTGACGATAGCTCTGCTCGTTTCTAACAAGGGACAGAAAGTCCTTGTTCTAATTCTTGACTAAAACTACACACCTTATATTCAGTATTATGATTATAATAAGATTCATACATTCATACATTAACAGAGTAGTACTCTGTTTAGTTATAATTCTAAGCTAAATGTATACATAATTTAGTCATTATTCATAAAAATCACATAACATAACAAATGGACAAGCAGTAGCCTGCTGCAGTAGTCAGACTACACGAATTACCAACATTTTATTTTTACACTGCAAAAATATTTGAGAACAGTCAGCCCTCGAATGCTAGCTAACGAACGTTAGTTGATTGCAACATTGACACTGTCTGTGTGCTGACGACAGGTTTAACTAACGTTAGTTGATTGTAACATTGACACTGTGTTGACTACAGGTTTGGAGGCCACTCCACAGATGAACCCTCTAAATCAAATCAAATGTATTTGTCACATACACATGGTTAGCAGATGTTAATGCGAGTGTAGCGAAATGCTTGTGCTTCTAGTTCCGACAATACAGTAATTTAAAAAAATAATAATAATAATTTTTACCCTTATTTAACCAGGCAAGTCAGTTAAGAACATATTCTTATTTTCAATGATGGCCTGGGAACAGTGGGTTAACTGCCTGTTCAGGGGCAGAACGACAGATTTGTACCATGTCAGCTCAGGGGTTTGAACTCGCAACCTTCCGGTTACTAGTCCAACGCTCTAACCACTAGGCTACGCTGCCAATGAGTAATCTAACCTAACAATTCCAAAACTACTACCTTATACACACAAGTGTAAAGGGATAAAGAATATGTACATAAAGATATATGAATGAGTGATGGTACAGAATGGCATAGGCAAGATGCAGTAGATGGTATCAAGTACAGTATATACATATGAGATGAGTAATGTAGGGTATGTAAACAAAGTGGCATAGTTTAAAGTGGCTAGTGATACATGCATTACATAAAGATGCAGTAGATGATATAGAGTACAGTATATACATATGAGATGAATAATGTAGGGAATGTAAACATTATATTAAGTAGCATTGTTTAAAGTGGCTAGTGATATATTTTACATCAATTTCCATCAATTCCCATTATTAAAGTGGCTGGAGTTGAGTCAGTGTGTTGGCAGCAGCCACTCAATGTTAGTGGTGGCTGTTTAACAGTCTGATGGCCTTGAGATAGAAGCTGTTTTTCAGTCTCTCAGTCCCAGCTTTGATGCACCTGTACTGACCTCGCCTTCTGGATGATAGCGGGGTGAACAGGCAGTGGGTTTGGTGGTTGTTGTCCTTGATGATCTTTATGGCCTTCCTGTGACATCGGGTGGTGTAGGTGTCCTGGAGGGAAGGTAGTTTGCCCCCGGTGATGCGTTGTGCAGACCTCACTACCCTCTGGAGAGCCTTACGGTTGTGGGCGGAGCAGTTGCTGTACCAGGCGGTGATACAGCCCGCCAGGATGCTCTCGATTGTGCATCTGTAGAAGTTTGTGAGTGCTTTTGGTGACAAGCCGAATTTCTTCAGCCTCCTGAGGTTGAAGAGGCGCTGCTGCGCCTTCTTCACGATGCTGTCTGTGTGGGTGGACCAATTCAGTTTGTCTGTGATGTGTATGCTGAGGAACTTAAAACTTGCTACCCTCTCCACTACTGATCCATCGATGTGGATAGGGGGGTGTTCCCTTTGCCGTTTCCTGAAGTCCACAATCATCTCCTTAGTTTTTTTGACGTTGAGTGTGAGGTTATTTTCCTGACACCACACTCCGAGGGCCCTCACCTCCTCCCTGTAGGCCGTCTCGTCGTTGTTGGTAATCAAGCCTACCACTGTTGTGTTGTCCGCAAACTTGATGATTGAGTTGGAGGCGTGCGTGGCCACGCAGTCGTGGGTGAACAGGGAGTACAGGAGAGGGCTCAGAATGCACCCTTGTGGGGCCCCAGTGTTGAGGATCAGCGGGGTGGAGATGTTGTTGCCTACCCTCACCACCTGGGGTCGGCCCGTCAGGAAGTCCAGTACCCAGTTGCACAGGGCGGGGTCGAGACCCAGGGTCTCGAGCTTCATGACGAGCTTGGAGGGTACTATGGTGTTAAATGCCGAGCTGTAGTCGATGAACAGCATTCTCACATAGGTATTCCTCTTGTCCAGATGGGTTAGGGCAGTGTGCAGTGTGGTTGAGATTGCATCGTCTGTGGACCTATTTGGGCGGTAAGCAAATTGGAGTGGGTCTAGGGTGTCAGGTAGGGTGGAGGTGATATGGTCCTTGACTAAACTCCATGTTACGTCAACATATCTCAAGTCTGAATCGGGCCCTTCATACACATCATGCAATTAACATTGTAATTGTTTTGATTTTTAGTCAAATCAACATCATTTATCATGACAAAGATTTTGAGTTAAATCATCCCTTTTTAAACAAAAGTATTTGCTGGGTTTGATTTCACTGTGTACGCTCCATGTATTAAATAACACAATATAATCAGCTTTATTTAATGAGGCCTAACAATAAATCTACACAGTGATTTAAACGTTTTCTCTTTCCGTCCTGAATGAGGTAAGTCACAGGTCTCAGTCTCCAGATTACTGTCGCCTGAATCCATTTCTCTTTCCCTGTCACACTTGTTCTTCCTCCTGGAAAACTCGAAGGTGTAGTCTACCATGGTCATGGTGTTTCTTTTGTTTGGCATGGTTTTTCTTCCACTGTTTTAGCTAAGTCAGGTCGGAGTAGGTTGAAGCGTGTTCGGATCTGGCGCTTCAGGAAGAGCTCAGCAGGGGTCTGACATGTGACTCTGTGGGGGGTCCTGCGGAACATTAGCTCAGCGATGCTCGAGAAAGACAGTAGATTGTCTTGTCCTCCAATTCCTTTTTTTTCAGAGCTCGCTTGAGGATCTAGACTGACCTTTCTGCTGCGCCATTCGAGTCAGGATGGTAAGCAGGAACAAGGGTCTGTTTGATTCTGTTGTTTTGTAGGAATTGTTTGAAATCAGAAGAGCACAATCCATAGACTGCAAACAACTTCCAACCACTTTGAATGGCTGTCGATTATCACCTCGTAAAGGAATGTTCTCACCTCACAAAGGAATGTTCTTACCTCACAAAGGAATGTTCTCACCTCACAAAGGAATATTCTTACCTCACAAAGGAATGTTCTTACCTCACAAAGGAATGTTCTCACCTCACAAAGGAATGTTCTTACCTCACAAAGGAATGTTCTTACTCACAAAGGAATGTTCTCACAAAAGGAATGTTCTTACCTCACAAAGGAATGTTCTCCTCACAAAGGAATGTTCTTACAAAGGAATGTTCTCACCTCACAAAGGAATGTTCTCACCTCACAAAGGAATGTTCTCACCTCAAAGGAATGTTCAAAAAGGAATGTTCTCACCTCACAAAGGAATGTTCTCACCTCTCACAAAGGAATGTTCTCACCTCACAAAGGAATGTTCTCACCTCACAAAGGAATGTTCTCACCTCACAAAGGAATGCTCCCTGCTCGTTTCATTACAGTATTTATTATGGATAGCCATTAACTGCCGACGCAGCAGATACTCTTCCTGGGGTCCAGCAAAATTAAGGCAGTTCATACAATCATGTTTAGGAATCTGTGACTATGACCTAATTCTCTCCTTCCTCCCGAAGTCTGCACATATTCCCATTCCTTCACTGATTTCTTACACCATGAGCCTTTCAGATATTCAAGTGGCCGTTCTAACAAAGAAAATAAATGGCTGCAGTCCAGACTGAAAAGATTCGGCATGGGTCCTCTGACTATTGCTGCACCCCCTTTCAAGGCCCTACTTGTTTTTCCCCTCAGTTGTATCCCCTATTGACCATAACCGGATGCAGTTTTTACTGATTGCCATTTTTTTCTTACAACTTCACTGTTTATATTATAAGCTCATAGAAAGGTCCAAATCCAATCAGGTACGTTGGCCCATGTTCAAAAATATATTCTTTAACCTGTATTTAACTAGGCAAGTCAAAACCTGGACAATGCTTTGGTCACTCTATGGGACTCGTTGATATGACCTGGATTCAAAAGGGACGACAATACAAACTGTAGTCACATTGTCAAAGTCAGGTGGCCGCTAAGTGTCAAATTTAATCAACAACTAGCATTTCGGTATCTCAGTAAAAAAAACATATGATGCTAGCTTGCAATTATAAAAATATTTCTTAGTGTTGGCAAATTGCCTTAGTTTTGTAGTGAGGGGTGCAATTCTGAAATGTTTTGGAATAAATTATAAAACTAGCTAGCCAGCTAAGATCAATTTGATAAAACTGTAGCTAGCTATGGGTAACATGCCTTTTCTAGCTAGCTATGTTGGTAACTGACAGCTAGCCAGCTTTTCATCAGGGTAACATGATCCTTCATTTAGAATAATCTTTCTCCCCAGTATATTATATCTGAATAATCAGGAGTGCAATAAATCTTTGTGTTGGTTCAGGATTTTCCAGTACCTATACTGTTTTCTTATAAGATTCCTAGTAGTTTATAAGATCATTTCACTCTAAGAAGACCTACTTCTAGAGCAGAATCGATATAGGGTTAACCATTAGTATATGTGTAAGCAGAACCAATGTTTATGTTCAAGCTGATTCAATACAGGCTTAACCATTCTGGGTCATGCCTGGTCTTGTGAAGGCTATTGGACATGCACATTAGTTAATCATTTATAGGCGCCATTAGCCTGGTCTTGTGAAGGCTATTGGACATGCACATTAGTTAATAATTTATAGCCACCATTAGCCTGGTCCTGTGAAGGCTATTGGACATGCACATTAGTTCATAATTTATAGGCGCCATTAGCCTGGTCTTGTGAAGGCTATTGGACATGCACATTAGTTAATAATTTATAGGCGCCATTAGCCTGGTCTTGTGAAGGCTATTGGACATGCACATTAGTTAATAATATATAGGCGCCATTAGCCTGGTCTTGTGAAGGCTATTGGACATGCACATTAGTTAATAATTTATAGGCGCCATTAGCCTGGTCTTGTGAAGGCTATTGGACATGCACATTAGTTAATAATATATAGGCGCCATTAGCCTGGTCTTGTGAAGGCTATTGGACATGCACATTAGTTAATAATTTATAGGCACCATTAGCCTGGTCTTGTGAAGGATATTGGACATGCACATTAGTTAATCATTTATAGGCACCATTTGCCTGGTCTTGTGAAGGCTATTGGACATGCACATTAGTTAATCATTCATAGGAACCACTAGACATGTACCTGTATTAGGAAGGTACAGTTGAAGTTGGAAGTTTACATACACCGTAGCCAAATACATTTAAACTCAGTTTTTCACAATTCCTGACATTTAATCCTAGTAAAAATTCTGTTTAACAAGAAATTTGTGGAGTGGTTGAAAAACAAGTTTTAATGACTCTAACCTAAGTGTATGTAAACTTCCGACTTCAACTGTATGTATGTATGTATGTATGTATGTATGTATGTATGTATGTATGTATGTATGTATGGTGTATGTGTGTATGTGTGTCGTGTGTGTGTGTGTGTGTGTGTGTGTATGTATGTGGGCGTCAGGTAGCCTAGTGGTTAAAGCATTGGGCCAGTAACCGAATCCCTGAGCTGACAAGGTGCAAATCTGTTGTCCTGAACATGACATATTAGTAATATGGTGACGCCACCAGTATAATCTAAGATTGGTGTAAATAAGTCAGAAGTGAGACAAAACGATAAAGGTGGCGAAATGTCAAAGGGTGTTTTGCATAAAGAGGAGTGACTGTATGTTATGGAAGGATGAAACTGTATAAAAGGAGAGTGCTGAGAATGGCGAAGTCAGATGATCCTTGGACCAGCTTGGCTTTGTAATAGTCTTTATGTTCCGGTATCTGAGAAATATTATTGGACCAATATTTCCACGACACTAGTTAGATACGTTAGCTTACTAGGTACATTGATAGCTTTCGGTTGGTTGTTTTTAAGTTATACTTTAAGATTTCCACCAAGGACGTTGCCTCTGATCATCACTCTCCCTCGCTTGGGCAAGGGACATTTAAGGTACACTCGGATGTAAAACGCAATTCAAGGGCTGAGGGGTGTTGAGTTTGAAACGAAGGCAATCGGGAAAAGATCAGGTCCGACCATTATAGCCAATGAGAGGGCAGATATGCGTGTTGTCACTAGTTGCCACAATGTCAAACATCTATATCGTAATTTTATTTATTTAGGGTTAGGCATACAGTTAGTGTTTTCAAGGTTAGGGTTAAAATCACATTTAATAAGATCCGTTGTAGAAATGGGTGTGGTTTATGGCTTTGTTTGTGGTAACTCGTGACGACCAGGCACTACTGCCAAAAAAAATTGTTTTTTTTTCTCAAAGGATGTCACACGTCCTACGTTTACCAATACACTCCTAACAACCAACTCGTTACGAAAATGTTTAAACCAACTTATCAAATAAGCCAACAAGCCAGATTTTAAGGGCCCAGTTATCCCTCTTGCTTCTCCTCTTCCGTGTTGTTTGATAGGAAATGACTAGTATAAGAAATATGGTGGAAACGAGACCATATCCACCCACCAATCCAACGCTCTTAGATTTGTGGCTTATAGTGAACGATTGAACATTTCAGGTAAAAGGAGATATTCGAGGGATGCACCCAAATCAGAGGTATAGACTGAATTATACAATATTTGGTTTAATGATCAACTGTAATACTTCTTGCGGCCAACAGGACAAAGCTAGCCTGTCCCCCTCCACCCTCCAGGAGTCCCCAGGTCGACTGCCTCTCTGTACTTTACTGCTGGTTCTGGTCGACTGCAGGAAAACACCGGGGCAGACTGGAACTGAGAGAGGAGAAGGGCAAGAGGAACATGGAGATTTGATTTCATTAAGTAATAACCATGTGGATTAGATTACAGTCTGCTTCTGTAACAATGAATTGGTTAATTATATATTGATGAAAATATTTGGTCGTTCCACCCAATTCTGAGAAGTGTAACTTGCTCCCCCCAAAACACTTTTGATTTCACCTAATTGTAACGTTCTTTCATGAAGAGCACATGTTCAACTTCATAAAAACATGTTTTCCCAAGAGGTTATATGAAAATACATACTGTACTAAGTGACAATGTGCTAAATAAAGTAACGGGACAACTGAAAACAACAAAACCACTAGTTTACATTGGTAAAATAGTCCTTTGAAATCAGCCACAAATGTGCTTATGACAGGGGTAATGGAAGCTAGTTTTGTTCCACGGGGAGTGAAAATTGAATGCTAGCTTCACAAAAAATATATATTCTACCATTTTACTTTATGGGTAAAATGGTTCACTTGCTCAGTTTTCTACAAAAAACACCAGAGAATCGATAAAAAGACGAGAACCAGCAAACCTGTTTTTACTCTATGATTTGACATTCAATGTTTCTTTTCCCCCAAAAATGTAAGGAACAGTTTCACCATATTAAAACAAGAGTTCAGTTCATGTAAGTTGACCTTAAAATGAGGGACAGATGCAAATTAATCACTAATCACATGAAATAAATAATGTTCAGAAATGACTGTTAAATAACCAAATAACTAGTGCTTTACATGCACACTAATCATTTCCTATTAAACTGATTATGGCAGTAGGCTGGGTGTGTCATTAGTCATGTAAACATCTTACTCTGCTGATCTTAATTGGTGTGAGGTCATAACTGAAGTAAGGATACGCCTTTAAAAACACCTGGTTTTCTGAACAATCTTTAGAATGATTAGGACATGTAAACACTTTAATCAGAGTTATAGAGGTGTATTTAATCTGTGTATGTTCTAACACAAGCAGCGCCAGCTAACTTCTTTTGACTGAGTTCAGGAAAAACAAAGTATACAGTTTAGAAATAGCTTTCACATACAAACTTTATACTGCTTAAAAAACATAACATAGTCGCTGTGGAAGAACGTTTATTTTGATTGATAATCGCTGTAAAAGTGCCATCAGAGCAGCCTGATTTCAGATGTGTCCATGTAAACAGGTTTATTAGAGAGATTGTTCTTTCAAAGCATGTCAATGTTTAAATCAAACTCTTATACTAATTGACTTCACAATAATCATATTATTCTGCACTTGTAACTTTACTCAACGATGGTAAAACTTGGAGAAATGATTGTGTTAGTTGGGTTAAATAATATTAATAATAATATAATAATATAATTGATATATATATATAATATAATAATATATGCCATTTAGCAGGCTTTTATCCAAAGCGACTTACAGTCATGTGTGATACATTCTACATGGGTGGTCCCGGGGATCGAACCCACTACCCTGGCGTTCAAGCGCCATGCTCTATTCAACTGATTTACAGGTTAAAATCTTAATAGAAGTGATACAGGGTTGATGTGACAAGGGTTGATGTGACACAGGGTGATGTAAACACCAACTCAGGAACTTTTCAAATAAGTCTTTATTCATATTATTTAATAACAGATTTAAAATGTAATACTGATGTACAATCAGTCAGGAGACATGACTAAACACCAACGCATACACACAGGAGAGAAGCCTTATAGCTGTGATCAGTGTGGGAAAAACTTCAATCACTTCAATTGGAGTGTGACTTACACCCCTCAGAGTATTTGTGCCTTAAAAGAGGTCAACCGTGGATCTGTCCTGCTCTTACACATATCCCAGAGGTCATACAGTCACAGAGACATCGTTTGATTACAATGGTTGTCGTTTGTTATTTGTTTTTAATCACAGGCCCGAAGGCAAAAGTTCAAACTATAGTGACAGACTGACACTGACCTGTAGCACCACCTGTACTCTGACTGACAACCCCACCTACATCTGGTACAAGAACAGACGTCTCACCAACCCAAATACCAAAATAACTACCTAGACCCAGTCAGCAGTGAGGATACAGACAGATTCTCCTCTCTGCTGAAGAGACTCACTGTCACATGTAAGTACAATACATGTATATAATCTCACTGTAATTTAGTTCTAGTATTATACTTTGGTTACACTGTATGTTCATGTGTATGTCATTCCCAACACTAGATGGCCCAAGGAGAGTGTGTGGGAGATAATTAGATGTCACTAATTACATTAGCCATTTCTGAGAAGAGATCAGGCCAATAATTACATTTTGCTAATGCAGAAATGATGTCATCTAGTGCATTTGCTGTTTCTGAGCAAAACTCTTGCCAATTAATTACATTAGCTAATGTACAGGACTACATTAGCTAAGACCCATAACTACATTTGTTACATCTGGACATACTAATGTTTGGTGAACATGGAGAGACCAATATTCATATATTTTCATGCTGATTCCACATAAATGTTTTAATAAAGACTGTTTAAAAGAAAGACTATTTGAGTATGTAGAGACCAGGATATGTTGTTAGCCTGGGTCCCAATACTCAGTGTTATAGTCCTGGTCCTGAGAATAGAGACCAGGATATGTTGTTAGCCTGGGTCCCAATACTCAGTGTTATAGTCCTGGTCCTGAGAATAGAGACCAGGATATGTTGTTAGCCTGGGTCCCAATACTCAGTGTTATAGTCCTGGTCCTGAGAATAGAGACCAGGATATGTTGTTAGCCTGGGTCCCAATACTCAGTGTTGTAGTCCTGGTCCTGAGAATAGAGACCAGGATATGTTGTTAGCCTGGGTCCCAATACTCAGTGTTATAGTCCTGGTCCTGAGAATAAAGACCAGGATATGTTGTTGGCCTGGGTCCCAATACTCAGTGTTATAGTCCTGGTCCTGAGAATAGAGACCAGGATATGTTGTTGTCCTGGGTCCCAATACTCAGTGTTATAGTCCTGGTCCTGAGAATAGAGACCAGGATATGTTGTTGTCCTGGGTCCCAATACTCAGTGTTATAGTCCTGGTCCTGAGAATAGAGACCAGGATATGTTGTTGTCCTGGGTCCCAATACTCAGTGTTATAGTCCTGGTCCTGAGAATAGAGACCAGGATATGTTGTTGTCCTGGGTCCCAATACTCAGTGTTATAGTCCTGGTCCTGAGAATAAAACAGGTTTAGAACAAATCAACAGAGAAACACGTGTCTTACAGTGCTACACATCTGTTATAATAACTGATTTTTCAATTGAAGTATCAGGATTAGTTGTTTACCAGTTATAAAGTATGTTTTAGTTGTTTATCTTCATGTTTCTAAGACTGCAGGGAGGGAGATGCAACAACGGCCTCGAGAACAGCAGGAAGTGTGTTGGTCTTTCTCTGTTCCCGGACAGGTTTGGCCCCATTCATAATATTTCAGTGAACATTTTTCTCCTATGCTTTGCAATTCAATCTATAGACATTTTTAATAAAGGAAAGTTGTTTCTCAATGTTTTTCTGGCATGCATTGTTCATATTTAGGAGCTGTTCTTCACAGATGCAATAGTGGTTTCCATAACTCTCTCAGCAACTGTGAAACTAACTGAGTCAGAGGGATCAGAGGGATGCTTGTCTGAGGTTGCTATTCACACTTGTCGTGGAAATTTCCTTCATTACCAAATGATGAGAGAGCAAATCACACGAGTCAGAGTTATGCTTAATCTTCACCTTTAATAATAATTAAGCATTTGCAATAGCATTTTGACTTTCAACAGTTCAGTATCTCTAACTGAAAAGTTGAGAGTCCCTTACACAATCGCAAATGGGATCCTTTATAGCAAAGATCCACCCCCTCCTAGACGACATGACAAAACACAGATCTTAGGAACTTACACAGAGAAAAAACCTTACTTCAGAGAGAATATCCCCTAGTCAGACAGAGTGGGCTATAAATTATCGTTCAGCTTTGTCTCCTTTCCCAAACCCCAGAACCATCAATCAAATCCTCCATATCAACAGGCATATATCAAATTGTCATTTATATACAACCCACTCTAAACACAAACTCCTGGACAAACTCACGGATAGG
This sequence comes from Oncorhynchus keta, assembly GCF_023373465.1. Lineage (NCBI taxonomy): Eukaryota > Metazoa > Chordata > Actinopteri > Salmoniformes > Salmonidae > Oncorhynchus > Oncorhynchus keta. The sequence goes on from NC_068430.1 coordinate 76,875,866, forward strand.
AGGTGAGTCTATAGGTTAAGATAGAAACAACATAAGAGGGAGCATAGAATGATTCCAGACACTGCAACCCCTCCTTTCCCCACTGGGAAAAGTAGGGAGTAAAAGATATGTTTATGATACATGATGACACTTTGACCTCTCCCCTCTCATGTGGCCCATGCAACTTAGTCCTGACATAGAACAGATAACTGCCAATGGCCACCACTATAGTACAACAAAATACATTCTTATGAGAAGTAACTTACACACATTAGATGAATATTAAACATCTTACAAATGTTACCAACAAATTCTGATAATTCCACGACACACTCAACTCTGCAACTATGGTAAACAAGTGTGGACAAACTCTACTGTCAGTATGAGCCAACAGGTTTGTGCTTTAATTTAATGTCCTTATTTTGAGCGATTGTGTTTCGGTGTTACTGGGTCAGGAATCTGTAGGAATCACAGATTCTCATACTCCATCTCTCTGGAATCATGTGGTTCAGGTGAGAATCTAAGACTTTCACTTCATGTTATCATTTTGATTTAATAACTTGATTCTTTATTCATTCACGTATAAACCAGAAAGATGGCCTTCAAATCCAACTCTGACTTAAAGGGACGCAGTAGACGACGGACAGGTGAGTTAAGATCACAAAGTATTCTATTAATTAAAGCTCCAGCAGCACTACACCCTGGTTACACATCCACACCTGGTGACATTAATTTACTACATCACTACACCCTGGTTACACCTCCACACCTGGTGACATTAATTTACTACATCACTACACCCTGGTTACACCTCCACACCTGGTGACATTAATTTACTACATCACTACACCCTGGTTACACCTCCACACCTGGTGACATTAATTTACTACATCACTACACCCTGGTTACACCTCCACACCTGGTGACATTAATTTACTACATCACTACACCCTGGTTACACACCTGGTGACATTAATTTACCACACTACTGGTTACACCTCCACACCTGGTGACATTAATTTACTACATCACTACACCCTGGTTACACCTCCACACCTGGTGACATTAATTTACTACATCACTACACCCTGGTTACACCTCCACACCTGGTGACATTAATTTACTACATCACTACACCCTGGTTACACCTCCACACCTGGTGACATTACATCACTAACCCTTTACTACATCACATCACACACCTGGTTACACCTCCACACCTGGTGACATTAATTTACTACATCACTACACCCTGGTTACACCTCCACACCTGGTTACATTAATTTACTACATCACTACACCCTGGTTACACCTCCACACCTGGTTACATTAATTTACTACATCACTACACCCTGGTTACACCTCCACACCTGGTTACATTAATTTACTACATCACTACACCCTGGTTACACCTCCACACCTGGTGACATTAATTTACTACATCACTACACCCTGGTTACACCTCCACACCTGGTGACATTAATTTACTACATCACTACACCCTGGTTACACCTCCACACCTGGTGACATTAATTTACTACATCACTACACCCTGGTTACACCTCCACACCTGGTGACATTAATTTACTACATCACTACACCCTGGTTACACCTCCACACCTGGTGACATTAATTTACTACATCACTACACCCTGGTTACACCTCCACACCTGGTGACATTCATTTACTACATCACTACACCCTGGTTACACCTCCACACCTGGTGACATTAATATACTACATAACTACACCCTGGTTACACCTCCACACCTGGTGACATTAATTTACTACATCACTACACGCTGGTTACACCTCCACACCTGGTGACATTAACTTACTACATCACTACACCCTGGTTACACCTCCACACCTGGTGACATTAACTTACTACATCACTACACCCTGGTTACACCTCCACACCTGGTGACATTAATTTACTACATCACTATACCCTGGTTACACCTCCACACCTGATGACGTTGTGAAATGATGGACAGGATGATCAGGGAGAGAGAATTCGCCATCAGAGTAGGAGTGCTGATCTGGGATCAGATCGACTCTGTCCATATAAACACTTGTATTCATTAGTATCTGACCTTTGGTAAATTATTAGTCTGGATTGTTGTCTTGTGTCAAAATGGACCCTGTACATTCATGAAATATGATTATTAAAGGAGGGCTCACCTGCTACCACTGTAGTAGTACCTAATAGATATAGAATACTTGTATCAGATGTTATAGATACATTTTAGCTCTTACATTTTCTCCAGTATTAAAGTTGCCTTCCAGTGGCCACCACTCCTCCAGCCACATCTGGAAGTACAAGACAGACAGACAGAGAAACACACACACAGAGTCTGAGAGCTGGGAAAATAGACAAATGTAAAACAAATGTTTTCTTATTCATAGGTTGCACCTCAACCAGTGGGTAGCGTCATGTCATTGTTATGAATGTTCTCCAAGCCTCCCCCTGCTGTCGGTGCCATAGACGTGCACAAAAGTTGAAATGGATCGAGGCTCATGACGATATAATAACAAAGGTTTTTCTGTTTTTTTATTTTTGTATCCAACCACAGGAGCTCACTCTCAATTTTCAAAATACACCAGAGAGCATCATTTAGCCACAGAGGATCAATAGTTTCAAAAAATAACTGTGGATTAAGTTTACATTTTATCACAAGCAAATACAGGTAACTGCCGAGCCCTTTCTCAACAATGCAGAGTTTAAAAGTTTTTTTTTTAATGCTTTGGAAAATAGTAACACTAAATAATAATAACGAAGCTATATACAAGGAGTACCGGTACCAAGTCAATGTGAAGGAGTACAAGGTCGTTTAGGTAATTGTGGTAGTATGTACATGTAGGTAGGGGTAAAAGTGACGAGGGAATCAGCATGTGTGTAATGTTGAGATGGAATTGTCAATCCTTAAAGCAGAAGCCAAAGGGTTAATAAGAACAGTGGTTCAAAACCATTGGCAAAGAGTTGTGGAACAAGGAGAGAAAGGGAAGACACCTGGATGAGATCCAGGAACAGGGAGAGAAAGGGAAGACACCTGTATGAGATCCAGGAACAGGGAGAGAAAGGGAAGACACCTGTATGAGATCCAGGAACAGGGAGAGAAAGGGAAGACACCTGTATGAGATCCAGGAACAAGGAGAGAAAGGGAAGACACCTGTATGAGATCCAGGAACAGGGAGAGAAAGGGAAGACACCTGTATGAGATCCAGGAACAAGGAGGAGGGAAGACACCTGTAAGATCCAGGAACAAGGAGATAAAGGGACACCTGTATGAGATCCAGGAACAGGGAGAGAAAGGGAAGACACCTGTATGAGATCCAGGAACAATGAGAGAAAGGGAAGACACCTGTATGAGATCCAGGAACAGGGAGGAAAGGGAAGACACCTGTATGAGATACAGGGAGGGAAGGAGGAAAGGGAAGACACCTGTATGAGATCCAGGAACAAGGAGAGAAAGGAACAGGGAAGACACCTGTATGAGATCCAGGAACAAGGAGAGAAAGGGAAGACACCTGTATGAGATCCAGGAACAGGGAGGAAAGGGAAGACACCTGTATGAGATCCAGGAACAAGGAGAGAAAGGGAAGACACCTGTATGAGATCCAGGAACAAGGAGATAAAGGGAAGACACCTGTATGAGATCCAGGAACAGGGAGAGAAAGGGAAGACACCTGTATGAGATCCAGGAACAATGAGAGAAAGGGAAGACACCTGTATGAGATCCAGGAACAGGGAGGGAAAGGGAAGACACCTGTATGAGATACAGGGAGGGAAAGGGAAGACACCTGTATGAGATCCAGGAACAAGGAGAGAAAGGGAAGACACCTGTATGAGATCCAGGAACAAGGAGAGAAAGGGAAGACACCTGTATGAGATCCAGGAACAGGGAGGGAAAGGGAAGACACCTGTATGAGATCCAGGAACAAGGAGAGAAAGGGAAGACACCTGTATGAGATCCAGGAACAAGGATAGAAAGGGAAGACACCTGTATGAGATCCAGGAACAGGGAGAGAAAGGGAAGACACCTGTATGAGATCCAGGAACAGGGAGAGAAAGGGAAGACACCTGTATGAGATCCAGGAACAGGGAGAGAAAGGGAAGACACCTGTATGAGATCCAGGAACAGGGAGAGAAAGGGAAGACACCTGTATGAGATCCAGGAACAAGGAGAGAAAGGGAAGACACCTGTATGAGATCCAGGAACAGGGAGAGAAAGGGAAGACACCTGTATGAGATCCAGGAACAAGGAGAGAAAGGGAAGACACCTGTATGAGATCCAGGAACAGGGAGAGAAAGGGAAGACACCTGTATGAGATCCAGGAACAAGGAGAGAAAGGGAAGACACCTGTATGAGATCCAGGAACAGGGAGGGAAAGGGAAGACACCTGTATGAGATCCAGGAACAGGGAGGGAAAGGGAAGACACCTGTATGAGATCCAGGAACAAGGAGAGAAAGGGAAGACACCTGTATGAGATCCAGGAACAAGGAGAGAAAGGGAAGACACCTGTATGAGATCCAGGAACAGGGAGGGAAAGGGAAGACACCTGTATGAGATCCAGGAACAGGGAGGGAAAGGGAAGACACCTGTATGAGATCCAGGAACAAGGAGAGAAAGGGAAGACACCTTTATGAGATCCAGGAACAGGGAGAGAAAGGGAAGACACCTGTATGAGATCCAGGAACAGGAGACAGGGACACCTGTATGAGATCCAGGAACAGGGAGAGAAAGGGAAGACACCTGTATGAGATCCAGGAACAGGGAGAGAAAGGGAAGACACCTGTATGAGATCCAGGAACAGGGAGAGAAAGGGAAGACACCTGTATGAGATCCAGGAACAGGGAGAGAAAGGGAAGACACCTGGATGAGATCCAGGAACAGGGAGAGAAAGGGAAGACACCTGGATGAGATCCAGGAACAGGGAGAGAAAGGGAAGACACCTGGATGAGATCCAGGAAAAGGTGGGGGCAGGGAGGTCCTCAGGCCGAGAGAGAAGGGAGGAAAGTGTTGTCACAAGGCTGAGAAACACAAGGCTCAATAGTACATTGAAATTGGTTGGGAGACATCTGACTGGGAGGTGTGATCATTCCTTGAAATATGTGAGGGAAAGGGAGCAATTGTTATTTGTTTTGAGGAGTAATGGGGTTGATGAACCAGGATTAAGTGAACTGCTGGAGAAATCTTCAGGGATGAAGAAGAAAGAAGAGAGCAAACTGGAAGCTATTAGGCCCTAAACAGAGAGGTCACAGTGGCAGAATACCTGACCTCTGAGACTGACCCAGAATTAAGGAAATCTTTGACTATGTACAGACTCAGTGAGCATAGAGAAGAGAAGACAGGCCAAGTGCACACTGCCCACAACATGAGGTGGAAACTGAGCTGCACTTCCTAACTTCTTAATTAACATCCTGCCAAATGTATGACCATATTAGAGACACATATTTCCCTCAGATTAAACAGACCCACAAAGAATTTGAAAGCAAATACAATTTTGAGAGACTCACATATCTATTAGGTGAAATACCACAGTGTGCAATCCCAGCAGCAAGATTTGTGACCTGTTGCCACAAGAAAAGGCCAACCAGTGAAGAACAAACACCATTGTAAATACAACCTATATTAATGTTTATTTAATTTCCCTTTTGTGCTTTAACTATTTGCACATCATTACAACACTGTGTCTGCTAAATGACTTAAATGTAAATGTATATAGACATAATATGACATTTGAATTGTCTTCATTCATTTTGAACTTTTTTGAGTGTAAAATTGACTGTTCATTTTTGTATTGTTTATTTCACTTTGTTTATTAACCATTTCACTTGTAAACATGTGTTTCCCATGTCAATAAAGCACCTTAAATTGAAATTGAGAGAGAAAGAGAGAGGGAAAGAAAAGAGAGAGAGCAGGGTTGTACACTGAGGTTAGATGGGAATTCAATACGTAAATTCCAAAATGGTGACAAATACTGACATTTAATCAATTACAAATTAAATGACCCTCCCCTGGACCAAACTTTAAAAAACACGAAATCCTCCCCCTGACTGAAATTTAAATAATATGACCCTCCCCCGTTTTCCTCCGTGAAATGCAGTAATTGCATTCATTTCTGCCTGTCTCTAAAGCATAAATAGATTTATACTATAGTATTGGTGCAGTAATGCAAGATATTGGATTACATATGTCAGAAAACGAACTAGTAGCCAGTTGTTGTTGTCCATGGTGGAATAATATCAAACCCACAGGCTCCTGAAGCACATATGTCCCACACGAACTCCCGAGTCTAGTTAGCATTTCGCTACCTAGCTAGGCTGTTTGATGACCAAACGGATGATCTGAATCAAACACTAACGTTAGTTAGCCATCCTCGGCGACAATGTTATTGTGGCGCAGGAATGTCATATTTGTGTTTTAACTTTATGTTAACTGTCATTGAAGTTGATGCTTACTATTAGGTTTCAGATTCGAAGTAGGATCAATTGCCCGTTATGTTTTGTGTTTCGTTAAGGACTCAGAGTGCCTTTCTTACGGAAGGAAATGGAAGTCTGGTTCTTTTAACAGTATAGGCCTGCTGTTGCAATATAACATGTATAGGCCTATGTAACAGGTGTAAAATATACGTTATGTATTTCCCAGAAAATCCCTCATATTTATTTTAAGGTTATTTTGGGATATATTACATTACTTTCATGAGTGAACTATTTTATTGTAAATAATTTCTAAATTGTGTTAATGCTGTGATGTCATCAACGGAAGCCATTATTTTACTCCTCAGTTTTCTCAGAGCCTGATGAGGAGAGGAGGTATGTATGTATGTATATATGTATGTGTTATGTATGCTCCGGTCTTTTGAATGCACATGTTCACAAATGCACAAGAAGAGACGAGCAAAAGTGATATCGTCACTGATTTACTGTTGCATTGCTGTTTATATGAATATACATTCATGTGAATGGGGATCATGTTCCGAGTGCAACTTTGCAAGGCTAGCCCAGCTACCGTTAGCTTTGTTGCGGGAGAGGGTCTCTTTCAGGTGCAGACATCTTGAGTTTTCTGATGATTTTCTCGTCTTTTGTCTTTTATCAGGCAAATATACTTGTATGGGAGTCCAGACGGCAGCATTAACATTGGCCTTGTATTTGTATCCCTTCCTTGCAGGTATGTTGTGAAATGTGACGATTTTGTATTTCATGTTTGATGTGCCTAGTTAGCTGTTTTTTTATAATTTTTTTTTTAGCTGTTCGGTTATGTAAAAAATGGCTTTGTTGCTTCATTAGTATGCCTCAGTATAATGGTACAATAGTACTCTCTCTAAGAAATATTTAGCACTTATTAGCAAATTATTATTGTATTGGTGTACAACATTTTTAAAACGAAATATTTTTCTGTTGATGCTTTTACTAATGAGTTTGCTCAGAGCGTGATGAGGAGAGGCAAATATACTTGTATGGGAGGCCAGACGGCAGCATTAATTTTTGCCTTGTATTTGTATCCATTCCATGCAGTCATTAAAAGAGAGATAACCGGCAGAATTGTGTCCAGAGCCTTGTCTCCCACCTACACGCAGAAAGGTACCGGTGCAGAGCCGGTTACATTGGTGCCGTGACGCAGATCAACGTGGATCATTATGAATCGCCGTTGATCAACACCAGCTTGGTCACCGGGAGTTGCTATGCTATAAATAGGTTGGAAGTGAAATCTCTTAGACACACCAAAAAATAGCTAATGGTTTGTTTGGTATATCTCTTAGATTAACTGATACATTTGAAATTGTTGTTACATATATTCCATTTTATTTGTGTATTTTGAAAGTGAATATGACTTCAAGTTGAAGTCGGACATTTACGTACACTTAGGTTGGAGTCATTAAAACTCATCTTTCAACCACTCCGCAAATTTCTTGTTAACAAACTATAGTTTTGGCAAGTCTGTTAGGACATCTACTTTGTGCATGACAAGTCATTTTTCCAACAATTGTATAGACATATTATTTCACTGTGTCACAATTCCAGTGGGTCAGAAGTTTATGTACATTAAGTTTACTGCCTTTAAACAGTTTGGAAAGTTCCAGAAAATGATGTCATGGCTTTAGAAGCTTCTGTTAGGCTAATTGACATCATTTGAGTCAATTGGAGGTGTACATGTGGATGTATTTCAAGGCCTAACATCAAACTCAGTGCCTCTTTCCTTGACATTATGGGAAAATCAAAAGAAATCAGCCAAGACCTCAGGAAAAAAATTGTAGACCTCCACGAGTCTGGTTCATCATTGGGAGCAATTTCCGAATGCCTTAAGGTACCACGTTCATCTGTACAAACAATAGTATTCAAGTATAAACACCATGGGACCACACAGCCGTCATACCGCTCAGGAAGGAGACTCGTTCTGTCTCCTAGAGATGAACGTACTTTGGTGCGAAAAGTGCAAATCAATCCCAGAACAACAGCAAAGGACCTTGTGAAGATGCTGGAGGAAACGGGTACAAAAGTATCTATATCCACAGTAAAACGAGTCCTATATCGACATAACCTGAAAGGCCGCTCAGCAAAGAAGAAGCCACTGCTCCAAAACCGCCATTAAAAAAGCCAGACAACGGTTTGCAACTGCACATGGGGACAAAGATCGTACTTTTTGGAGAAATGGCCTCTGGTCTAATGAAACAAAAACAGAACTGCTTGGCCATAATGACCATCATTATGTTTGGGGGAAAAGGGGGAGGCTTGCAAGCCGAAGAACACCATCCCAACCGTGAAGCACAAGGGTGGCAGCATCATGTTGTGGGGGTGCTTTGCTGCAGGAGGGACTGGTGCACTTCTCAAAATAGATGGCATCATGATGAGGAAAATTATGTGGATATATTGAAGCAACATCAGTCAGGATGTTAAAGCTTGGTTTTCAAATGGGTCTTCCAAATGGACAATGACCCCAAGTATACTTCCAAAGTTGTGGCAAAATGGCTTAAGGACAAAAAAGTCAAGGCATTGGGAGTGGCCATCACAAAGCCCTGACCTCAATCCTATAGAACATTTGTGGGTAGAACTGAAAAAGCATGTGTGAGCAAGGAGGCCTACAAACCTGACTCAGTTACACCAGCTCTGTCAGGAGGAATGGGCCAAAATTCATCCAACTTATTGTGGGAAGCTTGTGGAAGGCTACCCAAAATGTTTGGCCCAAGTTAAACAATTTAAAGGCAATGCTACCAAATACTAATTGAGTGTACGTGAACTTCTGACCCACTGGAAATGTGATGAAAGAAAAAAGCTGAAATAAATAATTCTCTACCATTATTCTGACATTTCACATTCTTAAAATAAAGTGGTGATCCTAACTGACCAAAGACACAGGGATTTTTTTACTAGGATTAAATGTCAGGAAATGTGAAACTTGAGTTTAAATGTATTTTGCTAAGGTGTATGTAAACTTCCGATTTCAACTGTATATTGTTGAAAAAGGAGACCGTGTTTTCAGTGATGAGCTTCAACTGGGTCTTGGGAGAGGGAGGTTTTTCAGGGAGTTGCCTCAGACCCCAGCTAGAACTATAGATGTTGTCGATTCACCACATTTTTGCTCCACTCGGGTGCCTAACGACACACCGTCAGCTCCTTTCATTATGCTTAGTGACATTCAGATAGTTCAGAGGTGGCCAGTCCTGACTTGGGAAATCTTACCACACAACTCGCCCATCAGATAGGACAGTCTATATCAGCTCAGATTAGGAAGGAAGGTGAGAGGAAGGAGGATAGAGGCGCACATTCTCAGAGCTCCAGTGCAGGACAGACATTCACTGACACACCCTCCCTTCATTTATCTGGTATGAAGTTGGTCGTGCAGTCTGACGTGAGAGAGACTCCATGTTTCAGAGGGGAGGGGTCTGACAAGTACTCAGTACATGAATGGGAGGAGCTCATGGATGCTTACCTGAGAAAGAGGGGCGTGTCGGTCATAGAACAGTCACAGGAGATCATGTCCAAGCTTCTGGGGAGAGGTAGAGGTAGAGACATCGTAAAGATAACTCCACAGCAATACATCTCTGAAACCTCACGAGAACCCCAAAGTGATAGATATACTGAAATAACTTTTCAGTGAGTCGACATATTCATCCATGCCTCTTGCCGATTTCTTTTTATAACACTTTGCAAGTACTAGGAGAAAATGCCATGAAGTACTGGATCCATTTGAACAAGGCAGTAGATGTGGCCGAGGAGTGTTTGAGGAGGCAGGGTCGGCACATCGAGTACTTCAGCCGAGAGGTAACGAGATGATGTTTGTGAAACACTGCCCTGATCCTTCTCTTCTTCGGCTTTCAAGTTCAAAACAGCTGATAGGTGGACGGCGGCTGAGATACAAAAATAATTTTCTCACTGGCATTCTGCACTGTCTTTTATCAGGCAAATATGGTTGTATGGGAGTCCAGACGGCAGCATTAACTTTTGCCTTGTGTCTGTTCCATTCAGGTATGTTGTGAAATGTGACGATTTTGTATTTCATGTTTAATGTGCCTAGTTAGCTGTCGTTCATTTTGTTACCGGTCCGGTCATGTCAAAATGGCGTCGTTGCTTCATTTGTATGCCTCAAGTATAATGGGACAATAGTACACTAAGAAATATTTAGCACTTATTAGCTAATTATTATTGTATTGGTGTACAACATTTATCAAATGAAATGTGAGTCTTTTGTACATGTTCATATTTTCAATGTATTTTTTTGTTGACGCTTTTACTAATGAGTTTGCTCAGAGCGTGATGAGGAGAGGCAAATATACTTGTATGGGAGGCCAGACGGCAGCATTAACTTTTGCCTTGTATTTGTATCCATTCCATGCAGTCATTAAAAGAGAGATAACCGGCAGAATTGGGTCCAGAGCCTTGTCTTCCACCTACACCTTACAAGAACACAATGCAGAACGGTACCGGTACAGAACCGGTTACAACTAGTTTTCATTGTCTTTGATCCACCACATTCCTGTGGACTGTTAATGGCTGGACAAAGAAGACATGACGGTAAAACTTATTGGGATTTTTCTTCCAACCGCAAAGTAACTTACTACTTTATTAAGTGTAGGAATCTGTGTCTCTTACTTAATTATCTCTCATTCCTTGTAAAAGTGTGTACTTATTCACCTCCACTGATTTGAAAGTCAGATTATCCATTACATGACCAGACACTAACGATGAAAATAGGTCTTCTGTGGGGTTTATCAGCGGTAGGCATCCAACATTATGGTGCATTAAGCCATCTCCTGTGCTGGAGTGTGGGCCAGCGACAGGGATCGAGGAACTAAATCCTATCTGCCTTCCCTGTTTCTCTTAAAAAATACAAATATTTGTGACTGTATCTAACAATGTTCTACTCAGTATGCTGATCAAACTCAATTCCTGTACCCCTTTCTCCCTCATACTGGACCAGTCTCTCTCTTTCCCTATCATACTGCCCACACTGTATCAGTACATTCTCCACTGTCTCTGTTTCCCTATCATACTGCCCACACTGTATCAGTACATTCTCCACTGTCTCTGTTTCCCTATCATACTGCCCACACTGTATCAGTACATTCTCCACTGTCTCTGTTTCCCTATCATACTGCCCACACTGTATCAGTACATTCTCCACTGTCTCTGTTTCCTATCCCATATCTACATTCTCCACTGTCTCTGTTTCCCTATCATACTGCCCACACTGTATCAGTACATTCTCCACTGTCTCTGTTTCCCTATCATACTGCCCACACTGTATCAGTACATTCTCCACTGTCTCTGTTTCCCTATCATACTGCCCACACTGTATCAGTACATTCTCCACTGTCTCTGTTTCCCTATCATACTGCCCACACTGTATCAGTACATTCTCCACTGTCTCTGTTTCCCTATCATACTGCCCACACTGTATCAGTACATTCTCCACTGTCTCTGTTTCCCTATCATACTGCCCACACTGTATCAGTACATTCTCCACTGTCTCTGTTTCCCTATCATACTGCCCACACTGTATCAGTACATTCTCCACTGTCTCTGTTTCCCTATCATACTGCCCACACTGTATCAGTACATTCTCCACTGTCTCTGTTTCCCTATCATACTGCCCACACTGTATCAGTACATTCTCCACTGTCTCTGTTTCCCTATCATACTGCCCACACTGTATCAGTACATTCTCCACTGTCTCTGTTTCCCTATCATACTGCCCACACTGTATCAGTACATTCTCCACTGTCTCTGTTTCCCTATCATACTGCCCACACTGTATCAGTACATTCTCCACTGTCTCTGTTTCCCTATCATACTGCCCACACTGTATCAGTACATTCTCCACTGTCTCTGTTTCCCTATCATACTGCCCACACTGTATCAGTACATTCTCCACTGTCTCTGTTTCCCTATCATACTGCCCACACTGTATCAGTACATTCTCCACTGTCTCTGTTTCCCTATCATACTGCCCACACTGTATCAGTACATTCTCCACTGTCTCTGTTTCCCTATCATACTGCCCACACTGTATCAGTACATTCTCCACTGTCTCTGTTTCCCTATCATACTGCCCACACTGTATCAGTACATTCTCCACTGTCTCTGTTTCCCTATCATACTGCCCACACTGTATCAGTACATTCTCCACTGTCTCTGTTTCCCTATCATACTGCCCACACTGTATCAGTACATTCTCCACTGTCTCTGTTTCCCTATCATACTGCCCACACTGTATCAGTACATTCTCCACTGTCAGTCATGTTTCCCTGTCATACTGCCCACACTGTATCAGTACATTCTCCACTGTCTCTGTTTCCCTATCATACTGCCCACACTGTATCAGTACATTCTCCACTGTCTCTGTTTCCCTATCATACTGCCCACACTGTATCAGTACATTCTCCACTGTCTCTGTTTCCTATCATACTGCCCACACTGTATCAGTACATTCTCCACTGTCTCTGTTTCCCTATCATACTGCCCACACTGTATCAGTACATTCTCCACTGTCTCTGTTTCCCTATCATACTGCCCACACTGTATCAGTACATTCTCCACTGTCTCTGTTTCCCTATCATACTGCCCACACTGTATCAGTACATTCTCCACTGTCTCTGTTTCCCTATCATACTGCCCACACTGTATCAGTACATTCTCCACTGTCTCTGTTTCCCTATCATACTGCCCACACTGTATCAGTACATTCTCCACTGTCTCTGTTTCCCTATCATACTGCCCACACTGTATCAGTACATTCTCCACTGTCTCTGTTTCCCTATCATACTGCCCACACTGTATCAGTACATTCTCCACTGTCTCTGTTTCCCTATCATACTGCCCACACTGTATCAGTACATTCTCCACTGTCTCTGTTTCCTGGCAGTAATCACATCTTCCTGTTGAATGATTTCCTATCACATTTCATCACTTATTCAGCTGTCTGTGTCCTACTCTTAGCCTTGTAAGGAAAGCCTCCTCTCTTCTGTCCATTCCTACCATCCTCCCCTACTTTACTCTGTACCTGAAGTAGGGGTGGCAGGTAGCCTAGCGGTTAATAGCGTTGGGCCAGTAACCTGAGCCGACTAGGTAAAAAATCAGTGTGGTTAGGTTTAAGATGACATTTTAAGTAGATACATTGTTGAAATAGTCGTGGTTCATGACTTTGTGGCTGTGGTAACTAATGTCAACCTGGCAATACTGTTGTTTTTTTCTCCAAGTTGCTGGCATGTCACGTGTCCTACTTTTATCAGTACAATCGTAACAACCTAATAATTACGAAATGTATATTCAATCATTTACGTCACAAGTCGCCTCTTCCTCTGTTTTGAAAGGAAATTACTGGTATAATAAATATGGTGGAAACTAGCCCATGCCTCCACCAACCCAATGCTATTAGATTAGTGGGAAGTAGTTAACAATTGAACATTTGAGGAAAAAATAGATTCTAGGGATTCCCAAATAGACTAAATTAATAAAATATTTGGTTTAATGATAACTATGTTTAATATTTCTTGCCGCCAACAGGACAAATCTAGCCCGTTCCCCTCTACCCTCCCGTGGTCCCCAAGTCAAACATCTCCTGGTACCGCTTACTGCTGGTTCTGGTCAACTGCAGGAAAACACTGGGGCAGAGTGGAACTGAGAGAGGAGAAGAAGATAAGGAAGATGGAGATTTGATTTCATTTAGAACCATGATGTGTAGATTAGACTACAGTCTGCTTCTGAAACGATAGCGGAGGTGCATAAAGATGGCGGCCTGCATTACTTACCACAAATTACTCCTTTTGCTGAGTATGCTGTATTCTACATTGCTCTCCTGTGTCTACGTGTCATCAGGGATGTGTTCGTTCCGCCAATTCTGTTAAAATGTTTCTTGAACAGAAGCAAAGGAAGAAATTGGGATGAACATACCTGAAATTGTTGTCAAATGTTGGACTAAGTATTACACCCTATAGATAATTAGCAGGCAGCGCGTGTTAACTGTCCTGTTGCGTAATAATCACATTTTGGAACAGTGAGTGCATTCTGACATCACGTGCATAAAACTCACGCTGGTGACGACCGTTAGATATATTTTAAATGTTTCATTCCACTCATTTTTAAAAGTGTAACTTGGTCCAAAAATATTTTTCACCTAATTTGAACATTCTGTCAACTTAAGAAAACATGTTTTTTATTAAGACATTGAATTAAAATAGTCCTATACTATGTGCCAAATAAAGTAACAGGGTTGACAGTAACAGGGGACTACTAAAAACAACAAAACAAAGGTTACGTATGTTACCATGGTTATGTACGCTATATGGATGTGTCCAATATATTGGTATCACTCCGTGGCGGAGGGATACATCAAAGGTGAGGACTTACAGATTCACTCCCATGTACACCAGTGTCATGACTGGGGTCCGCCCCAATATATAGAACCCATGGCCACGACACACGTTCTCTACATCATTTTTGAGGAGCCTCTAGCACCGTAGAGGAATGGCGTGATCCATATAGCTCCCATGACCGCGGTTACATACGTTACCTTCATTATGTTTCACTATATTGGATCACTCCAATATACTGGTATACCCGTACCAGATTTAGTCGGTGCTAGAGGGACCCTGCCAGCCAACGGCGAAGTCCCAGCGCGGGAACGAGACGCAGGGGCCGTCAATGTGGAAGGTGGGTTCCGGCACAGTCCCCGGAAGGGGAGGCGATGCCCAGGACCACTGAACCAACTGCAGAGAGAGGTGCCACATTTACCCGATATTACCTAGCAAAGGTGCAAGAGGAAGCCCAGCTGGCTGCAGCAACGATATCAGCGAGCGGCCCTCCTCTCAGTAGAGCCCAGGATGCTGCCACACCTCTTATTGAATGTGCCACCACAGATCCCAGCACTGGCCTGCCAGCCAGGCGGTATGCTGTCTAATCGTGTCCACGATCCAGTGAGAGAGCCTCTGCTTTGATAACCCAGTCCCCTAGGACTCTCACCATAGCAGAAAAAGAGCTGGTCTGTTGTTCTCACTGCCCGTGTCCACTCCACATGGGCAGCCAGAGCCCGCGCAGGGCACAGCATGCCGGAGGGAGGGCCAGGCTCTTCCGCCACTCCCGGGGGGTCGTAAGCAAACAGGATAAAAGGGATGTCCATCCGGTAGCACTGAGAACATACTGAAAGAGCATGGAGCTCACCCACCCTCTTCATGGAAGTTATTGCTACCACGAAAGCCACCTTCGTAGAGATGTGTTTCAGGGAGGCAGACTCCAATGGTTCGAAAGACGACTTTGCCAAAGCTGCCAAGACCACATCCAGATCCCAGCTCGCCATTGAGTGCGTCCTAGCTGGACGCAGGCGACGAACCCCCTTCATAAACCTGGAGACCAAGGGATGGCGCCCCACTGGCCTGTCTATCCACCACACATGGCAGGCAGATATAGTGGCCAAATACCCTCAGTGTAGAGGCTGCTAAGCCCTCATCCAAGCGAGGCTGCAGGCATTGGAGGACATACTGCACCCCGCGTGATCTCAGTAGCATAGACGCGCTGGTAAGGCGGTCAAGAGAGCAGAGGTACTCATATGTGGCTTTCAAGTCTGCATCAAAGATCCTGGGGGGTCGCGGGTTCCGCTCTATAATCTCCTGGTCCGGGAGGACCATGGCAGCTATCATGGTGTGGTACTCCCAGAGGCAGAGGGACAGTACGCCCGCAACAACTCCATGGTCCAGTCTCTGCTGTGAGTCAGAGAGCCCCCTGGAGAGATCCAGCTCTCCTGCAAGGCCTCGGGGAACTCAGCAGAGATGGGGACAGATGGAAAGTCATCACTGGCCACCAGTAGAGATGGGGACAGATGGAAAGTCATCACTGTCCACCAGTAGAGTTGGGGACAGATGGAAAGTCATCACTGTCCACCAGTAGAGTTGGGGACAGATGGAAAGTCATCACTGTCCACCAGTAGAGATGGGGACAGATGGAAAGTCATCACTGGCCACCAGTAGAGTTGGGGACAGATGGAAAGTCATCACTGGCCACCAGTAGAGATGGGGACAGATGGAAAGTCATCACTGGCCACCAGTAGAGTTGGGGACAGATGGACAGATGGAAAGTCATCACTGTCCACCAGTAGAGTTGGGGACAGATGGAAAGTCATCACTGTCCACCAGTAGAGTTGGGGACAGATGGAAAGTCATCACTGTCCACCAGTAGAGATGGGGACAGATGGAAAGTCATCACTGGCCACCAGTAGAGTTGGGGACAGATGGAAAGTCATCACTGTCCACCAGTAGAGATGGGGACAGATGGAAAGTCATCACTGGCCACCAGTTTGATGTCCAGTGCAGTGGCTACCTGAGTGAATAGGCTTCATGATGAAGCCCTGCTGAAGGCTTCTGATGGCCTGTCAGCCTGGTAGCCCTGCCCACTGTGGTTAGGAGTACCAGCATCGTCGTCCAGGAACAGCCTATAACTGGCCAAAAGGTAAAAGCTGTCGTCGCCATCAACCTCCTGACGCAGGGCATGCACCCTCTGTTCAAGGTGGCCCCAGTGGTCTGACTCCTTCCCCCGTCCAGGCCTGGCAGCAGATGGGCACTGCCTGCGGTGGCTCCGGCCACACTTCCTGGGAGGGTTACTGGACCCAGTTGACTAACAGCTCGCTGGCACACCACTCCTGAGGGAGCACGTCCCCAGCCTGAGCCCGAGCCTGGCCGACACACTCGTGCATGGCCTCCAATTGCGCCAGGCGTAGGCGTTCTGAGAACACCACACAAAACAGGCACCCAGTAGGGTGCTCCACCGCCCTCTCCTTGTGGCTCACACCCAGGTAGTGCATACACTAGTGCTCCTACAATGAGTGTGTTTACATGCACACTTATCATTTGACGTTAAACTAGTTGTGGCAGTAGGCCGAGTATGGCATTAGTCACCTAAACACCTTACTCTGCTTATCTTAATTGGCTTAAGTTGACAATTGAAGTGACGCTGTTAAAAACACCTGGTTTTCTGAGCAATTTTTCAATATATTAGGCCACGTAAAGGCCTTCAGATTCATAGAGGCATATTTAATCTGCACATGTTCTAGCACAAGCAGCGCAAGCTTCCTCCTTTTGCTCGAGTGCAGTAAGTTCAGGGAAACTGAAAGTATGCATCTTAGATAGTACAAACTTAATATGTCTGAAATCGGAATCAAATATGGTAATCAAAAATAACATGGACGCTGTGGTGGTACGTTTATTTTGATAGGCAAATTTATGCATTTATCAATGTCCCATCAGTTAACCTGCTATTCATTATCTTTGTTTCACAGCGATCAACTCTACCCGTAGCTCTCTCAGTGGGAGGGGCTTATCATCTGGGGAAGCCTCAAAAACAACATGATGCTGACAAGTCGTCTCTCCAGATCAGAACGTCTCAATGAACACCAGCAAAGACTTACAGGAAGAAACCTCACCACCGCTGCTCTGACTGTGGGAAAAGTTTTGCTAAACAGAGAAAATTGGTCATTTACCAGCGGATTCATGCTGGAGGGAAGCCTTATAGTTGTGATCAGTGTGGGAAGAGTTTTGCTTGAGATTTCACCGTGACCAAACACCGACTTATACACACTGGAGAGAGGCCTTATAGCTGTGATCAGTGTGGGAAGAGCTTGTTTCAACAATACAAGGTGTGTATTCATGTATTCAATAGATCAATAAATATATTCCATTATCTGCTCAACAACGTCTGCTTATGACATTAATTATATGTTTTAAAAAAATCTAATAATCAATTTTTAAAAGGACCATAGTCCTCTTGTATAATTAGTTTGCTCCTAAAAGATGTTCACATATTTATTTTAAAACCTTTCACCAGGTTTTAGTGTAGCTGATGGGACACATAGAAGTACAGAAGATATAGGACTATTAGTGTCGTCAAATTAAGTTGTTGAATTTATTTTAAAGGATTTAATTTGTGATATCTTTGAACTTTCCTTATTGTGTATTAAGTTTGCTCCAGAAAGATGTTCACACTTTTATTGTGAATCGAATGATGTGTTGGTTGTTAGGAAGAGGCATCATGGGGGCAGGAAGCCAGCTCTGCCCATCAGTACCTGTAGGTCATGTCAAACACAGACCTCACACTCTTCTGTTTCCTCACAGCCAGTAAGGTCTCCTACCAAACCTCTCTCTCTTCACACTGGAAATACACTTCATAATATCTTATACCTCAACAGTCTACTGTTTATTGGTGATTTGTTGTGTGGAACGAATGCTTGCATGTAAATGTCATTGTAAAACATACATACGAATGTGGTTTCATGTTTTCTTTTACATTGCTGATTGGATATATAAAATATGTATTTCAAAAAAAATGTTTAGTTGAATTCTGTAGAAGAGACCAGGATATGTTGTTACCCTGTGTCCCAATACTCAGTGTTATAGTCCTGGTCCTGAGAATAAAACAGGTTTAAAACAATCAACAGAGAAACACGTGTCTTACAGTGCTACACATCTGTTATGATAGAGACGTTTTCCTGCTTAATGGATGTATCAGGTGTAGTTTTTCACCAGTTATAAAATGTGTTTGTTGTCTCTTTATGTTTCTAGGCTGCAGGGAGGGAGATGCAACAACAGCCTTGAGAACATCTGGACTCAAATAGAACTCTGTTCCAAGTTGCTGTCAGGTAAAAGTAGACGATAGCAGACAACAGGATACTTTTGGAAAGGGGTGTTGTTGAACATTTTCTTGACTTTACTCAATCTGTATAGTTTTGGTAAAATCTTATCGAGGAACTTTCTGAAGTAAGATTAGCCTGGGACAGCAGGTAGCCTAGTGGTTAGACCGTTGGGCCAGTAACCGAAAGGTTGCTAAATCGAATCCCCGAGCCGACAAGGTAAACAACTTTAGTTCTGCCCTTGAACAAGGCAGTTATCCCACTGTTCCTCTACCGTCATTGTAATTAAAAATGTGTTCTTATCTGACTTGCTTAGTTAAATAAAGATGTGAGACGTTATGCTGTCATAACGTAATCAAGTTTGGATATTTCAATAGATGTTTGATTGCTCTGGTCTAGGGGTGCATCAGTTGCAGACTTGAGACAGGAATTCTCCCCCTGCAACCCCCCCCTAATCCTTATCTGAACTCTGTGAGAACATAGTAACTGGACTGTATGTAGCCTACCCATTTCTTGTCTTAGTAAGAAACACTGAAGAAAACAATAGCTTCCACGATGGATCCGGTAAGTCTGGTTTACTTTTAACAGTATAGGCCTGCTGTGCTGTGCTTTGCTTTTGTTTATTTATTGTATACAAGTTATATACATAGACAGAAGGGTGTTAGTTATAAATATAGTATATTTGACTGTAGTTTAGTTAAGAAGAAAGACTTACACAGTGGTGTGAAGTACTTAAATAAACAATATTTTAAAGTACTACATAATTCGTTTTTGGGGGTATCTGTACTTTACTATTTATATATTTGAAAACTTTTACTTTTCTACATTCCTGTAGAAAATGATGTACTTTTTACTCCTTAAATGTACTCGCTACATTTTGAATGCTTAGCAGGACCGGAAAATGGTTCAATTCACACTTATCAAGAGAACATCCCTGGTCCTCCCTACTGCCTCTGATCTAGCGGACTCACTAAATACAAATACTTTTTTGTAAATTATGTCTGAGTGTTGGAGTGTGCCCCTGCCTATCCGTAAATAATTTAAAAAACAATACATTTGTGCCTTCCGGTTTGCTTTGTATAAAGACATTTTAATTATTCATACTTATACTTGAACAATTACATTTACCTTTGATACTTAAGTATATTTAAAACCAAATACTTTTACTCAAGTAGATTTAACTGTGTGACTTTTACTTGAGTCATTTTCTATTATGGTATCTTTACTTTGACTCAAGTATGACTATTGGGTACTTTTTCCACCACTGGACTTACGTTTATTTTTGACCGGAGAATTACTTGTGAATTAGGTTTGATGCACCCATTTCAAAGACTTGCATAAATATCTGATATTTCCTATCTGTGCTGGTAGTGAACAGCAGCTGCCATTGTATCAGCAGCGAAAGACCGGAACATTTAATTCCCAGACACTCCCTCACGAGAGAGAGGCCTGTTGAGATCCTCCCTCTTTGTGCATCTGTTCCAAGTGGCTGCCAGGTAAAAGTAGACGATAGCAGACAACAGGATTCTTAGTGAAAGGGGTGTTGTTGGACATTTTCTTGACTTTACTCGACTTTTATTGATCACGGAAAATGTTATCCAGGAACTTTCTGTGGTAACACTAGGTTACATGAGACGTTTATTTGTTCTAACTTACGTTTGGATATTTAAATAGATGTTTGATTGCTCTGGTCTAGGGGCGCATCAGTTGCAGTCTTGAGAATCGAATTTTCTCTCGGCAACTCATTACTAGCTGTCATTATCCGAACACTACAACAAAGTTGTCAAACTGTACCCTACAACATTTCATGCCATACAAAGAAACAATGGCTTCCGCAATGGATCAGGTAAATCTGGTTTTAACATATGCCCGCTGTGTTGTATAAAATGTCTAGGACTAGTTTTCATCACCTTTTATCCTCCACATTCCTGTGTTCGGTTTAAACTGCTGGACAAAAATAAACATGATTGTAAAACTTGTTAGGATATTTTTTCCCTCAGCAAAGTAACGTTAATCTACAGCTATATCATGTTTGGAAATCTGTCATATTATCTAATATATCTCTACTTCCTCCCAAAATGTGCACTTGTTCACCTCCACTGATTTGAAAGTCAGATTATCCATTATATGACCAGATACTCACTCTGACAATGAAAATACATATTCTTCATTGGGGTTTATCAGTGGTTGGCATCCAACTTCATGGTACATTACCTCACCTACTGTACTGGAGTGTGGGCCAGCAACTAAATCCTATCAACTTTATGGTACATTACACCACCTACTGTACTGGAGTGTGGGCCAGCAACTAAATCCTATCAACTTTATGGTACATTACACCACCTACTGTACTGGAGTGTGGGCCAGCAACTAAATCCTATCAACTTTATGGTACATTACACCACCTACTGTACTGGAGTGTGGGCCAGCAACTAAATCCTATCAACTTTATGGTACATTACACCACCTACTGTACTGGAGTGTGGGCCAGCAACTAAATCCTATCAACTTTATGGTACATTACACCACCTACTGTACTGGAGGGTGGGCCAGCAACTAAATCCTATCAACTTTATGGTACATTACACCACCTACTGTACTGGAGGGTGGGCCAGCAACTAAATCCTATCAACTTTATGGTACATTACACCACCTACTGTACTGGAGGGTGGGCAACTTCCTATGGTACATTACACCACCTACTGTACTGGAGGGTGGGCATTACACCACCTACTGTACTGGAGGGTGGGCCAGCAACTAAATCCTATCAACTTTATGGTACATTACACCACCTACTGTACTGGAGGGTGGGCCAGCAACTAAATCCTATCAACTTTATGGTACATTACACCACCTACTGTACTGGAGGGTGGGCCAGCAACTAAATCCTATCAACTTTATGGTACATTACACCACCTACTGTACTGGAGGGTGGGCCAGCAACTAAATCCTATCAACTTTATGGTACATTACACCACCTACTGTACTGGAGGGTGGGCCAGCAACTAAATCCTATCTCCCAGCCCCGTTCTCTTAAAAGTATCAATATTTACGACTGTATCTAACAATGTTCTTCTTATTAAACTCAATTCCTGCTCGCACACGCTGGAGAGAATCCTTACTCCTGTCTTTGTGGTGTCAGAGAAATGCTATAGGAAGAGAGACTTTTCAAACAATATATTTATTGTAAGATATGCAAAAATGAAGCAATCAACCATCACTAAGAATAGTCCGTGTTGAAAGCTCAATGAACAGAGCTGTCTTTTGCCTTTTATTGAAAGTACATCCTTTTTTAAAATCTTTGACAGCTAGCAGATGTTCAGAAACAGGCACTGGAAACAGATTTGTACGAAGTAATTTAGCTCGTCTGTGTAGATCATGATGGCTGATATCGCCACCACTCACTGTTCCTCCCTGCACTTCCCACATAGCTACATTCCTGCTGATTGTAAACAGCGGAGGTCACATACTGTGGTAGCACCCAAACAGCTCATACATCTGTACGCTCAGAGTTATGACTAAGTCACACAAGACAAGCCTGTATCAGCAAAGAATATTAGCATATAACAATAGACAATTCCCTCAGTAATATAGTAACATATAACAATAGACAATTCTCTCAGTAAAAACAGTATAGTATGTCTAATTTAACAGTATAGTAGAATAATATAACACGATATTATTAAAATGACCACCACAGTGGAAAGAGTCAATGATAAAACACCAGAAAGCAAACGTGTGTCACAACTTCCACCGACGTTGGTCCCCTCTTGTTCGGGCGGCGTTTGGCGTTCCACGTCACCGACCTTCTAGCCATCGCCGATCCACTTTTCATTTAGTCTTGTCTTCCATCAGTGATGACTCTTGCACTGAGATGCTGAACCTTAGAACGCTACGCCACTCAGGACCAATCTATTACACCATCCATCCATCAGACTAGAACAGACCTTCAGGACCAATCTATTACACCATCCATCCATCAGACTAGAACAGACCTTCAGGACCAATCTATTACACCATCCATCCATCAGACTAGAACAGACCTTCAGGACCAATCTATTACACCATCCATCCATCAGACTAGAACAGACCTTCAGGACCAATCTATTACACCATCCATCCATCAGACTAGAACAGACCTTCAGGACCAATCTATTACACCATCCATCCATCAGACTAGAACAGACCTTCAGGACCAATCTATTACACCATCCATCCACCAGACTAGAACAGACCTTCAGGACCAATCTATTACACCATCCATCCACCAGACTAGAACAGACCTTCAGGACCAATCTATTACACCATCCATCCACCAGACTAGAACAGACCTTCAGGACCAATCTATTACACCATCCATCCATCAGACTAGAACAGACCTTCAGGACCAATCTATTACACCATCCATCCATCCAGAACAGACCTTCAGGACCAATCTATTACACCATCCATCCACCAGACTAGAACAGACCTACACATAGTCTGTGTCTGAAATGGCATCCTATTACCTATATACTGTCAGGTGACATTCCAGATGCAGCCATCCTCTCTAACAGTTAGAAGCCAAACAAATTATGTCAGGGACTCCAAATGTCATTAAGTCGCTATTGTGGATTGTCGACCCAATGACGTCTCACAAATCATCATCGCCATGGTGATGCTCCATGACATCATTTATTTGGTCGGTGGAAGTGTTGTAGAGGAGTGGGTGTAGCAGTACTACACTCTAAGAAAAAAAGGTACTATCTAGAACCTGAAAGGGTTCTTCGGCTGTCCCCATAGGAGAACCCTTTGAAGAACCCTTTTGTGTTTCAGTTAGAACCTCTTTGGTTCCAGGTAGAACTCTTTAGGGTTCCATGTAGAACCCTTTCAACAGACCAGATGCTTTTTAACTTTCTGTGGAGAAACCGAACCCGTCACATTAGGAAACTGTTGCATTGAACACATGAGTATGGTGGGCTGAATTGTCTGGACATTCCTACCTTAAATAATACTTTTAAGATCAATTTGATAAAACACTTCCTAAGAAGACCTACTTCTATGTGAAACCTTATTCCCCATCATGCATTTTCTCCTTTTGGTGGCCTTACCTTCATGTTGGTTTGCTATTGACAAAGTTCCAGTGAAACTCTGCTTTTCATCAGCAGGTTTTCTAGTCATGATCCTTCATTTAGAAGTATAATTTCTCTCCACAGTATATTATATCTGGAATAATCAGCACATATTGTGTAACAATAAATCTTTGTTTTTAGAATATTGGTTCAGAAATAATATCCTATCCTTATCACTTGACAAGATCCCTATTTCGTCTAAAGAGTTTATAATTATTTTAGTCTCCATTCCCTCAGGTGTTGCTTTATTATTCAGGAACATGTGAAGACCCTCAGAACCTTCCTTCAATTACAGCTGTTGACTCAATAGTAGTAAAGATTTGTTCTTGTTTTGGTCCATTCAACAACAGAGTGATACTTTCCTTGTATCAACAGGATTTTGTATCTCTCTATATACCTTATGTCATGCCTTATTGGAATTGTTTTATTCATTATATTTGTTGTCTCACACAAACGTACTGACTAACACAATTAAGGATGTTTATTATAAAATTATCAATTTATATTATCCTGCCAACCACCATATGAAGAAGTTTTTAAAAAGAAACACATTCAAATTGTACCGTTTGAAATTACCACCCAGAAACCGTGTTGCATCTTTTTTTTATGGTATTCAAGTAAAGAATCTGTGGCAAGACATCAGTAGATTTATAATGGAACATATTCATGAAGATTTTACACAATTATGGAGAGATGTACTGCATGAATACTTTACCTACGATATAAATAATTTGGATAGATATTTTTCTTCTTCGTTCACTCGCCGTACAGTAGGTGGCGGTAATACTCCAATTGGTGTAGTCTGCCATAAAACCCTAAAGAAGAACAAGACAACAGGAAATTGTTGACGAGAACAGCTTGGGTCGAACAGTTCATATCATACAAGAAACAGTATCTTCCACAATGGATCGGGTAACTCTGGTTTTAACATTATATGCCCGCTGTGTTGTATAAAATGTCTAGGCCTAGTTTTCATCATATTTGAACCTCTACATTGCTGTGTTCTGTTTGGAGCGGCAGGTAGCCTAGAGGTTAGAGTGTTGGGTCAGTAACCGAATCCCGAGCTGACCAGATAAACATATGTCGTTCTGTCCCTGAACAAGGCAGTTTAACCAACTTTGTATGTATTATGGATCCCCATTAGCTGCCAAGGCAGCAGCTACTCTTCCTGGGGTCCAGCAAAATTAAGGCAGTAAATACAATCATGTTTAGCCAGTTATGGTAAACTGTAGCTCGTGTCGTGGAAATATTTGGGTAATCACATTTCACAAATACTGGAGACTGTGAGTACAAGTAGATTTTTTTATTACTTCATAATTGTTGGTAAAATTATGATTAAATGACTGAACAAATCATTTTAAATGGAACTGTAACTAAGTAAACTTATACTCTGTTTTATATCTGATTAACAATATGAGTTCATAAGATGTGATTGTGTGACACAGACAAGGAGTAATTAAAGTTAATGAACACCATTCCAACTAGGAAGAAAGAAGTGGACTGTGTAAACAGATAAGGTCGTTAACCTATGGTTGAACCGACGAAACTGACCTCTGGGGTTTTTAGATAAGACAGTGAGTGCATTCCTAGGTTTTCTATTAATTAGAACTGTCATCTAAGTGGTGATTGATAATGTTGAGGGGTCAAAAGTTACCTGGGAGTGTGTTGTAAGTTAGAATGAACTTTTCACCTCACTTTGTCCCTGTCGAGAGGAGGGGTTTCTGTTAAGCAATGAAATGACGTCATGTTTTGTATATAAACTGTTGCTCATGGAGCAGCGCGCTCCGAGAATAAATTCTGTTACCTATTATTAAAAAGACTGGGCTCCGTCTATTTTATGCAAACAAGAATCTTACAAATTCTAATAAAATAGTTTAAGGGTTTTCAATTAATGAAAACACATTAGCATAATTAAATTACAGTAACAATAATAAAAGCAGAGCTGGAATCATGAAAACGACTGCCTTCCAGTCTTGACACAGAATATTTATACATTTGTCCTTCTTACTTCACACTCATCTTAAGTCCTCTTAATGGCTTATCACCTGTTGCATTTAGCCACCGTTATCATATTGCCTTCATATTAGGACATGCAACCTGTAGAGTCACATAAATAGTTTTAAACATGTAGGACCACAGCAACAGACCTTGGTGTAGCAGTATAACTTTAGACGGTCCCCTCGCCCATACCCGGGCCCCTCTGCACACATCAACAACAGTCACCCACGAAGCATCGTTACCCATCGCTCCACAAAAGCCGCGGCCCCTGCAGAGCAAGAGGAACTACTACTTCACGTTCTCAGAGCAAGTGACGTCACTGATTGAAACGCTATTTAGCGTGCACCGCTAACTCAGCTAGCCGTTTCACATCCGTTACATTGGCACTCTATAGGATTAACCAATACATGACATCCTGCTGACTCTACTGAAAGGGGAACCCCTGTTCTGGGAAAAACCCAAGAGGTGTAACCATAGTTGGCCATAACAGTTACAAGAATAACCATGTGCTTGTCTAATGGTGTCCAAAGACAGAGAGCACATAGATGCACTAGTTTTGCTGGCTCCTTCTGAAATAAATAATTGCCACATATGTACTGAACAATTCACAATACTAGCTACCTGATAGGAGTGCTGGTGTTGGATTTTCCAGTTCCTATACTGTTTTCTTAGAAGTAGTAAGCAATCGATATGGACTTAACCATTAGTATATGTGTAAGCAGAACCAATGTGTATGTGCCACCTGAGTCAATATGCACCTCTATTATGGGCGGCAGGTAGCCTCTATTAGGGCGGTATGGAGCGGCAGGTAGCCTAGTGGTTACAGCGTTGGGCCAGTAACCGAAAAGTTTGCTAGGTCGAATCCCCGAGCTGACAAGGTAAAAAATCTGTCATTCTGCACCTGAAAAGGGCAGTTAACCCACTGTTCCTAGGCCGCCATTTTAAATAAGAATATGTGACTTGCCTAGTTAAATTAAGATTACATAAAGAAATGGACCATCTTGGCTTTGTGCTAAGCCATGTAATAAAGTCTATATAAATGTAATGTTCCGGTATCCTCGACGTTAGCTTACGAGGTACATTGATAGCTTTAGGTTGGTTGTTTTTATGTTAAACTTCCAAGATTTACACCAAGGACGTTGCCTCTCGGATCATCACTCTCCCTCGCTTGGGCAAGGGACATTTAAGGCACTCAGATGTAAAACGTAATTCAAGGGTTGAGGGTTTAGCCGAGGGCTGTTGAGTTTGAAACGCAGCTGGAAGGCAATCAGGAAGATGCTAGATCAGGTGGGACCATTATAGTCAATGAGAGGGCAGATATGCGTGTTGCCACAAAGTCAAACGTCTATCGTATTTGTATTTAAGTTTAGGCATAAAGGTAGTGTTTTCAATGTTAGGGTTAAAATCACATTTAAAAATATCAGTTGTAGAAATGGGTGTGTTCTATGGCTTTGTTTGTGGTAACTCGTGACGACCAGGCACTACTTCCATACAAAGTGTTTTTTTTTCTCAAAGTTGCCTGGATGTGACGTGTCCTACTTTTACCAATACACTCCTAACAACCTACTCGTTACCAATACACTCCTAACAACCAACTCGTTATCAATACACTCCTAACAACCAACTCGTTACGAAAATGTATATATGATCAAATAAGCCAGAAGCCAGATTTTGGGCCCAGTTATCCCTCTTGCTTCTCCTCTTCCGTGTTGTTTGATAGGAAATGACTGGTATAAGAAATATGGCGGAAACGAGCCCATATCCACCAATCCAACGTTCTTAGATTTGTGGCTTATAGTGAACGATTGAACATTTCAGGTAAAAGGGGATATTCGAGAGATGCACCCAAATCAGAGGTATAGACTGAATTAATACAATATTTGGTTTAATGATCAACTGTAAAACTTATTGCGGCCAACAGGACAAAGCTAGCCCGTCCCCCTCCACCCTCCAGGAGTCCCCAGGTCGACTGCCTCTCCGTACTTTACTGCTGGTTCTGGTCGACTGCAGGAAAACACCGGGGCAGAGTGGAACTGAGAGAGGAGAAGGAGAAGAGGAACATGGAGATATGATTTCATTAAGTAAGAACCATGTGGATTAGATTAGTCTGCTTCTGTAACACAATTAATTGGTTAATTATATATTGCTGACAATATCTGGTCGTTCCACCTAATTTTGAGAAGCTCCCCCCAAAACACTTTCAGATTTCACCTAATTTTAACATTCTTTCATGAAGAGCACATGTTCAACTTCATAAAAACATGTTTTCCCAAGAGGTTATATGAAAATACATACTGTACTAAGTGCCAATGTGCTAAATAAAGTAACAGGGGACAACTGAAAACAACAAAACCACTAGTTTACATTGGTAAAATTAGTCCTTTAAATCAGCCACAAATGTGCTTATGACAATGGAAGTTGACAGGGTTAATGGAAGCTAGTTTTGTTCCACCGGGAGTGAACATTGAATACAAGCTTCAATTCTACAATATCAATTTATGGGTAAAATGGTTCACTTGCTCAGTTTTCTACAGAAAACACCAGAGAATTGATAAAAAGACTAGAACCAGCTTACCTGCCTTTGCTCTATAATTGGACTATTTGATGTTCGATGTTTCTTTTGCCCAAAAATGTAAGGAACCGTTTCACCATATTACAACATGGGTTGACCTTAAAATGAGGGACAGACGTAAATTAATTACTAATTAAATGAAATAAATAATGTTCAGAAATGACTGTCAAAGTAACCAAATAACTAGGGCTTTAGATGCACACTCATAATTTCCTATTAAACTGATTATGGCAGTAGGCTGGGTGTGTTATTAGTCATGGAAACATCTTACTCTGCTGATCTTAATTGGTGTGAGGTCATAACTGAAGTAAGGATACACCTTTAAAAACACCTGGTTTTCTGAACAATCTTTAGACTGATTAGGACATGTAAACACTTTAATCAGAGTTATAGAGGTGTATTTAATCTGTGTATGTTCTAACACAAGCAGCACAAAACATTATTTTGACCGAATGCAGTGAGTTCAGGAAACTGAAAATATGCAGCTTAGAAATAGTTTGCACAAACAAAGCTTATTTTTCCCTATTGCTTCATAAACCACAGTGGCTGTGGTAGAAAGTTTATTTTGATTGGCCATTTTCTGCGTTTATCAAAGTCCCTTGTCCATGTAAACAGGTTTATTAGAGAGGTTGTTCTTTCAAAGCATGTCAACGATTTAAAATGTAATACTGATGCACAATTTCTACTGGAAAAATATGAAAGGGACCCAAAAGGCCTTAATTTCATGGAAGGACCCATCTGTTTACGGACTCATATTTGCAAAACCTAACTATTCAATGCCTTTTGTTTCACAGGGGACATCCCTAATCGTTGCTCTCTAAGTGG
This sequence comes from Oncorhynchus keta, assembly GCF_023373465.1. NCBI lineage: Eukaryota > Metazoa > Chordata > Actinopteri > Salmoniformes > Salmonidae > Oncorhynchus > Oncorhynchus keta. Next base: position 76,905,467 of record NC_068430.1, read on the forward strand.
GAGGGGCTTATCATCTGGGGAGCCTCAACAACATCATGATGCTGACAAGAAAGAGCAGAGTCTCTCCAGATCAGAACACCTCAAACACCAGCATAGAGGTACAGGGAAGAAACCTCACCACTGCTCTGTCTGTGGGAAGAGTTTTGCTAAACAGGACTTGACAAATCATGAGCAAATTCACACTCTAGAGCATGCATCTAATACCTTAAAATCTCAGAGAATTCATTCAGGGGAGGGACCTTATACCTGCTTTGATTGTGGGAAATACTTAAATCAGTCAGGAGCCCAGACTAACCACAAACACACAGGAGTGAAGCCTTATAGCTGTGATCAGTGTGGGAAGAGCTTCAATCATTCAGGATCCCTGACTCTACACCAACGCATACACACAGGAGAGAAGCCTTATAGCTGTGATCAGTGTGGGAAGAGCTTCAATCAATCAGGATCCCTGACTCTACACCAACGCATACACACAGGAGAGAAGCCTTATAGCTGTGATCAGTGTGGGAAGAGCTTCAATCATTCAGGATCCCTGACTCTACACCAACGCATACACACAGGAGAGAAGCCTTATAGCTGTGATCAGTGTGGGAAGAGCTTCAATCAATCAGGATCCCTGACTCTACACCAACGAATACACACAGGAGAGAAGCCTTATAGCTGTGATCAGTGTGGGAAGAGCTTCAATCATTCAGGAAACCTGACTACACACCAACTCATACACACAGGAGCAAGCCTTATAGCTGTGATCATTGTGGAAAGAGCTTCAGTCGATCAGGAGACCTGATCAAACACCAACGAATACACACAGGAGAGAAGCCTTATAGCTGTGATAAATGTGGGAAGAACTTCAATCAATCAGGACACCTGACTGCACACCAACGCATACACACAGGAGAGAAACCTTATAGCTGTGATCAGTGTGAGAAGAGTTTCAGGACGTCAGATCACCTGACTGTACACCAACGCATACACACAGGAGAGAAACCTTATAGCTGTGATCAGTGTGAGAAGATTTTCAGGACGTCAGATCACCTGACTATACACCAACACATACATACAGGAGAGAAGCCTTATACCTGTGATCAGTGTGGGAAGAGTTTCAGGACGTCAGATCACCTGACTAAACACCAACGCATACACACAGGAGAGAAGCCTTATAGCTGTGATCAGTGTGGGAAGAGCTTCAGTCGATCAGGATCCCTGACTACACACCAACTCATACACACAGGAAAGAAGCCTTATAGATGTGATCAGTGTGGGAAGAGCTTTAATCATTCAGGAACCCTGAGCGAACACAAACGCATACACACAGGAGAGAAGCCTTATAGCTGTGATCAATGTGGGAAGAGCTTCAGTCGATCAGGAGCCCTGACTACACACCAACTCATACACACAGGAGAGAAGCCTTATAGCTGTGATCAGTGTGGGAAGAGTTTTGCTCGTTCAGGGTCACTGATAAAACACCAGAAAGCACAAACATGTTTTCTTTCATCTCCCTTCTCTCTGGCACCGGGTCCAGATCCCTAAATAAAGTTTAAATAGAAAACATCTTGTAAACAGTCATCCATCTCCCATTCTCTAACACTTTAGTATGTCTGATTGCCATGGTAACATGTGTAGCATAATATGTAGCTCTGGATCCATTTGTTACAAGCGTCTTGGAGTAGAAGTGCTGTGTGTGTGGTAGGGTGGGGGAGGAGGTGTTCAGAGCTATCTTTTAGATTTTGGGACTGCCCCGAAAGAGCTCCTGACCGACGTGTACTATGGTGCATTACATTTGTTGGAATCTCTCCAGCTGGCTGATAATAAATAATTATTAATTTAAGTTTGACTGAGTCCTTGGTAGTAATTTCCACGACACGTGTATTCAATACAAAAACACATTACATCCTTTATCTTATGTCGCACTGCATGAGGCAAATGGTGGTCACACCAGATACTGACTACCGTTTTTTTTAAGGTATCTGTGACCAACAGATGCATACAGTTGAAGTCGGAAGTTTACATACACCTTAGCCAAATACATTTAAACTCAGTTTTTCACGAATCATGACATTTAATCCTAGTACAAATTCCCTGATTTAGGTCAGTTAGGATCACCACTTTATTTTAAGAATGTGAAATGTCAGAATAATAGTGGAGTGTGATTTATTTCAGCTTTTATTTCTTTCATCACATACCCAGTGGGTCAGAAGTTTAGATACACTCAATTAGTATTTGGTAGTCCAGAGCTTCCGGCGACGGTTCCCAGTCCAGAGCTTCCTGCGACGGTTCACAGTCCGGAACCTCCTGCGACAGTCAACGGTCTGGAACCTCCAGCGACGGTCAACGGTCTGGAACCTCCAGCGACGGTCAACAGTCTGGAACCTCCAGCGACGGTCAACAGTCTGGAACCTCCAGCGACGGTCAACAGTCTGGAACCTCCAGCGACGGTCAACAGTCTGGAACCTCCAGCGACGGTCAACAGTCTGGAACCTCCAGCGACGGTCAACAGTCTGGAACCTCCAGCGACGGTCAACAGTCTGGAACCTCCAGCGACGGTCAACAGTCTGGAACCTCCAGCGACGGTCAACAGTCTGGAACCTCCAGCGACGGTCAACAGTCTGGAACCTCCAGCGACGGTCAACAGTCTGGAACCTCCAGCGACGGTCAACAGTCTGGAACCTCCAGCGACGGTCAACAGTCAACGGTCCGGAACCTCCAGCGACGGTCAACGGTCCGGAACCTCCAGCGACGGTCAACGGTCCTGAACCTCCAGCGATGGTCAACGGGAACCTCCAGCGACGGTCAACAGTCTGGAACCTCCAGCGATGGTCAACAGTCTGGAACCTCCAGCGGCCGGCCGGAGTCCCGGGCCCCTACCCTGAACCGTGGTCCAGTTGTTCTCTATTTTGGTTAGGCAGCCATTTCCCCACTGTGTATTGTGGGATCTTATTTATGTGTAGTTGCCTGTCAGCAATTCATCTACTTCACGTTCCGTTCGTTCTTTATTGTTTTTGTGCGTTTCATTTAATAAACATGTGGAACCCATATCACAATGCGCTTTGGTCCGAATGTTCTTACGACGAACGTGACACCAAGCTGTTTAAAGACACAGTCAACTTAGTGGATGTAAACTTCTGACCCACTGGAATTGTGATATAGTGAATTATAAGTGACATAATCTGTCTGTAAACAATTGTTGGAAAAATTACTTGTGTCATGCACAAAGTAGATGTCCTAACCGACTTGCCAACACTATAGTTTGTTAACAAGAAATTTGTGGAGTGGTTGAAAAACAAGTTTTAATGACTCCAACCTAAGTGTATGTAAACTTCTGACTTTAATTGTATCTGTATTCCCAGTCATGTGAAATCCATAGATTAGGGTCTAATTCATTTATAACAATTGACTGATTTCTTTATATGAACTGTAACTCAGTAAAATCGTACAAATGTATGTTTTGTTGAGTGAAAAAATTATAGAATTAACTAATTGCATAAATGATTGGGCCTACTACTGTTTTAGGTGTTTTGGGTCAGAACTGTCAATGTGATTTACACCCATCAGAGTATCTGTGCTGTGAAGGGCTCAACAGTGGAACTGCCCTGCACATATCAACATCCAAGTTATCATGTAGTCTCAGAACCAAACTGGTATATCCAAGAGAAATGTAATGAGGCGCCTAAAATCCTGAGCTCGGTCCAGAGTATGCAGGTCGTGCTGAGTACCTCGGAACTAAAGAGAAGGACTCACCCTGAGAATCACAGACCTGAGAGAGATTCAGCTGAGTACACATTCAGATTTAAAACACAGTATGCAGAATGGTGGTACAGCTTCCCTGGAACAACTCTGACTGTCGCAGGTAATATATCATATTTACTACTATAACTACTAATAGAGGTAATATATAATATCTTCTACTACTATAACTACTAATACAGGTAATATATCATATCTACTACTAACACAGGTATTATATCATATCTACTACTATAACTACTAACACAGGTAATATATAATATCTTCTACTACTATAACTACTAATACAGGTAATATATCATATCTACTACTATAACTACTAACACAGGTAATATATATATATATACTACTTCTACTACTATAACTACTAACACAGATAATATATAATATCTACTACTAACACAGGTATTATATCATATCTACTTCTACTACTATAACTACTAACACAGGTAATATATAATATCTACTACTAACACAGGTAATATATAATATCTACTACTAACACAGGTAATATATAATATCTACTACTACAACTACTAACACAGGTAATATATAATATCTACTACTACAACTACTAACACAGGTAATATATATCTACTACTTCTACTACAATAACTACTAACACAGGTAATATATCATATCTACTTCTATAACTACTAACACAGGTAATACATAATATCTGCTACTAACACAGGTAATATATAATATCTACTACTAACACAGGTAATATATAATATCTACTACTAACACAGGTAATATATAATATCTGCTACTACAACTACTAACACAGGTAATATATAATATCTACTACTACAACTACTAACACAGGTAATATATAATATCTACTACTACAACTACTAACACAGGTAATATATAATATCTACTACTACAACTACTAACACAGGTAATATATAATATCTACTACTACAACTACTAACACAGGTAATATATAATATCTACTACAACTATTAACACAGGTAAAATATAATATCTACCACAACTACTAATCCAGTACAATATCATATTGCAAGTTCTAATAATTATTATTCAGAGCTGCAGGTGAAGGTGTCTTCCTCCACAGAGGAAAAGAAGAGAACACTGACCTGTAGCACCACCTGTCTTCTGACTGACAACCCCAACCTCACCTACATCTGGTACAAGAACGGACAACATCTCCATGACCTTACTTCCCAACAATACTCCTGTAATACTCTAGTGGTCGGGTGTTACTCTGCAGACAGTTACTCCTGTGCTGTAAAAGACCATGAGGATTTTCTCATGAGGAGTCTGAACTCACCTATAATAATCATCTTAAGTATCAATCATTAAGGCCTGTGGACCAATAGTAGAACATGTGGGGAAAACAGACAAATCTGTGCACTCTTGGATAGTAACACTAGTAGGAACTATACAGTATAATAGAAAAGGTAGAAAATGGCTGATAGTATGTTATCTTGTTATACTGTTTTAGAATTTACATTTTTGAAATTAATTTTAGAATAAGACTGTAATGTAACAAAATGAAAAAGTCAAGGGTTCTGAATACTTTCTGAATGCACTGTGAGTGTCTATATATTTTATTCATTTTAAATTAACCAGTCCTATACGTCTAAAACACTTGAAAATAGTCTCATTATCGTTTGAGGAATTGATCAGATACATTTAGTTTCAGGTGTTCATGGTCAGAGCTGTTTGAATGTGACTCACACCAAGAGGAGTATCTGTGCCTTGAAGGGGTCAACAGTGGACATTACCTGCACGTATAGACATCCCAGCTGGCATAAAGTCACAGAAATATCCTGGTTCAACAAATGGGAGACTGGAGTTACTACAGATCTAATCCAGGACCCAGAGTATGCAGGTCGTGTGAATTACCATCCAACTACAGACAATGACTCCACCCTGAGAATCACAGACCTGAGAGAGAGTGACTCTGCTGAATATAAGTTTAGATTTACAACAACGGAGGTAAAATGGGGAAACAGCTTCCCTGGAATAACTCTGTCACAGGTAATACTGTCCTTACAGTATTATATCATCTAGTCTAAGTCATTATCTCATTGGTGGAAATAATGATGATTGTGTTATTTTGTCTTCATTTACCCCTTTTCAGACCTGCAGGTGAAGGAGACTCCTGGCACAGAGGAAGGGAAGGTGACACCACCTGTCTTCTGACTGACAACCCAAACCCCACCTACATCTGGTACAGGAACGGACAACTTCTGTCATGTAATATTCTGATCAAGTGAGAGACTTTGTCATTTCTTCAAACAATCATCTTTATTCAATATCGATTAATTATTGCAATAATGAGGTTGGTCGACCCAACACCCTTGAGTGTTGGACCGAGTAACCCAACTGATAATTAGAAATCAGATGTTATTCAGGACTTTAAAATTCTTAGGCTGGTTCGACCCCTCCTTAGTTTCCCAGAGGATGAGAACAAACAATGAGATGTTTGTTTTATTCCTTCAGGCTATCTCTATCTCATCCATAGAATGCAGGCTCAGTTAGACCGGAGACATATGTCTCACATGCACCAATAATGATAGAATGGAATATGACTGTTTGCTTTTTTATCACCAAGACATCAATAAATTGTCAGCTTCAAGCTATCTCTAGTAAAACCCATGTCCTTGACTGGCTGCAGGAAGCTAGAATGGAGACCATACATAACAGCATTAACTTCTTGCATCGAGCCATCCCGGATCCGGTATCGTGACTACAGCCTCAAGCTCATTACCATAACGCAACGTTAACTATTCATGAAAATCTCAAATGAAATGAAATTAATATATTTGCTCTCAAGCCCTTTTGTTAACAACACTGTCATCTCAGATTTTCAAAATATGCTTCTCAACCATTGCAAAACAAGCATTTGTGTAACAGTATTGATGGCTAACGTAGCATTTAGCGTAGCATTTAGCGTTAGCATTCAGCATGCAACATTTTCCACAAAAACCATAATAGCATTCAAATAAAATAATTTACCTTTGAAGAACTTCAGATGTTTTCAATGAGGAGACTCTCAGATAGCAAATGTTCAGTTTTTCCTGAAAGATTATTTGTTTAGGACAAATCGCTCCGTTTTCTGCGTCACGTTTAGCTACGAAAAAAAACCTGTATCCAGGATTGTGTAAATCTATCAGCAAGCTCATTAGCATAACACAACGTTAACTATTCATGAAAATCGCAAATTAAATTAAATGAATCTATTTGCTCTCAAGCTTAGCCTTTTGTTAACAACACTGTCATCTCAGATTTTCAAAATATGCTTCTCAACCATTGCAAAACAAGCATTTGTGTAACAGTATTGATGTCTAACGTACCATTTAGCATTAGCATTCAGCATGCAACATTTTCCACAAAAACCATAAAAGCATTCAAATAAAATCATTTACCTTTGAAGAACTTCAGATGTTTTCAATGAGGAGACTCTGTTAGATAGCAAATGTTCCGTTTTTACAAAAAATATAATTTGTGTCGACTAATCGCTCCGTTTTGTTCATTGCGTTTGGGTAAGGAAAAAATAATAATTATAAGTCATTAAAACAAACTTTTTTTCCAAATTAACTCCATAATATCGACAGAAACATGGCAAACGATGTTTAGAATCAATCCTCAAGGTGTTTTTCACATATCTATCGACGATAAAATCCATCGTGGCAGTTTACTTTCAATTCTGAAGAAATGGAACGCGCATGGACTTACAGATTACGCACACAGGACACCGGGCAGGACACTAGGTAAATGTAGTCTCTTATGGTCAATCTTCCAATGATATGCCTACAAACACGTCACAATGCTGCAGACACCTCGGGGAATATACAGAAACCGCAGGCTCATTCCTGGCGCATTCACAGCCATATAAGGAGACATTGGAACACAGCGCCTTCAGAATCCGGGGCATTTCCTGTATGAAACTTCATCTTGGTTTTGCCTGTTGCATTAGTTCTGGGGCACGCACAGATAATATCTTTGCAGTTTTGGAGACGTCAGAGTTGTGTCTTTCCAACTTTGTCAATTCCATGCATAGTCGAGCATCTTTTCGTGACAAAATATTGCGCTTAAAACGGGCACGTCTTTTTATCCAATAATGACACAGCGCCCCCATAGGTTGAAGAGGTTAATAGGACAGAAATGTCTTACTATTGTTAGGTATATATTATTAACTATTAATATCAAACAAATAAGGTAAATATGTCA
>NC_068430.1:76913516-76930353 GCF_023373465.1 Oncorhynchus keta
ACACACAGACACAGACACAGACACAGACACAGACACAGACACAGACACACAGAGACACACAGAGACACACAGAGACACACAGAGACACACAGAGACACACAGAGACACACAGAGACACACAGAGACACACAGAGACACACAGAGACAGAGACAGAGACAGAGACAGAGACAGAGACAGAGACACAGAGACAGAGACAGAGACAGAGACAGAGACAGAGACAGAGACAGAGACAGAGACAGAGACAGAGACAGAGACAGAGACAGAGACAGAGACAGGAGACAGAGACACAGACACAGACACAGACACAGAGAGAGAGTCGTGTACAGCTAATCTTGTGGGGGACACAATTCAGTCCAATTCTAAATCCAGTGTAACCCTAAACCTAACCCGTATTTACCCTAACCCTTAACGTAATTCTAACACTTATTCTAACCTTAACCCTAAACACCCTAGATTAGCATTTGACCTCGTGGGGACTAACAAAATGTCCCCCAGTTGGTGAAATTGTTGTTTGTTTACTAGTTAAACAGGACCCTGGCTGCTGTTATACAGGTCAGACTGAGGACTCTGGGTCACCTCTATAGCTGTTAGGACAGGGACAGGGACCCGGCTGCTGTTATACAGGTCAGACTGAGGACTCTGGGTCACCTCTCTATAGCTGTTAGGACAGGGACAGGACCCGGCTGCTGTTATACAGGTCAGACTGAGGACTCTGGGTCACCTCTCTATAGCTGTTAGGACAGGGACAGGACCCGGCTGCTGTTATGGGGTTTCGGCCTGGGGTTCGGCCTGGGGTTTCGGCCTGGGGTTTCGGCCTGGGGGCTTCGGCCTGGGGCTTCGGCCTGGGGTTTCGGCCTGGGGTTTCGGCCTGGGGTTTCGGCCTGGGGCTTCGGCCTGGGGCTTCGGCCTGGGGCTTCGGCCTGGGGTTTCGGCCTGGGGTTTCGGCCTGGGGCTTCGGCCTGGGGCTTCGGCCTGGGGCTTCGGCCTGGGGCTTCAATACACATTTTGGAGGGAATAGTCACGATCTCACTCACAGTTAAACATGCAATGTTTATTCACTTTTTCAAGTTAAAAACATATATTGATGGCCTTCATCAGAAATGTATACATTGCAATTAAAATGTTGAAATGACAGCAAGGTCCCTATTAAAATGTGTCTGCTTTTGGTCTCTCCCTCCTCTAGGCGCTGTGCAGTAGGATGTGTGCGGGGTGAATGAGCTGAACGGGGCGGGGGAAACGCCCTCCATGTTTCTTGTCGCCTTGGGAGGGTAGAGGCCGTGAACGCACTCCTGGGGGAGGAGCCCGCTGTGACATCATCGGAGCAGTGGCTACCCAATCCATGCCGCCATGAAGTACAGTGAGAAGAGGTGAGGGCACTGATTGGCAAAAAGGTAATGGTGATGAATGTTGATTGGCTCTTTCATTAGCTAAGGGAGAATGGAGAACACTTATTGGTGGTAGAGTGGTGAGAGGAGATTGCCCGTCCCAAATCTACCCCCTAGCTCCTGTTTTCCCCACAGTGTTTGCAGATGTGAAGGCGCTGGATAGGTCAAACAAGATTCCACTACATTGTTCACAATTCTCTCACTCTTCTTTCTACCCCTCTTCTTCCTCCTCTCTCGCTCTCTTCCTCCTCTCTCGCTCTCTTCCTCCTCTCTCAAGCTCGCTCTCTTCCTCCTCTCTCGCTCGCTCTCTTCCTCCTCTCTCTTTCGCTCTCTTCCTCCTCTCTCGCTTCCTCTCTTCCTCCTCTCTCGCTCGCTCTCTTCCTCCTCTCTCGCTCAGCTCTCTTCCTCCTCTCTCGCTCTCTTCCTCCTCTCTTCCTTCGCTCTCTTCCTCCTCTCGCTGCTCTCTCGCTGCTCTCTTGCTGCTCTCTTGCTGCTCTCTTGCTGCTCTCTTGCTGCTCTCTTGCTGCTCTCTTGCTGCTCTCTTGCTGCTCTCTTGCTGCTCTCTTGCTGCTCTCTTGCTGCTCTCTTGCTGCTCTCTTGCTGCTCTCTTGCTGCTCTCTTGCTGCTCTCTTGCTGCTCTCTTGCTGCTCTCTTGCTGCTCTCTTGCTGCTCTCTTGCTGCTCTCTCTTTCTCTCTCTCTCTCTCTTTCTCTCTTTCCCTCTTTCTCTCTTTCTCTCTTTCCCTCTCTTTCTCTTCCCTCTATCCTCTCTTTCTCTCTCTCTATCCTATCTCTTTTTCTATCTTTCTCTCTCTCTTTCTCTCTCTTTCTCTCTCTTTCTCTCTCTTTCTCTCTCTTTCTCTCTCTTTCTCTCTCTTTCTCTCTCTTTCTCTCTCTTTCTATCTCTTTCTCTATCTTTCTCTATCTTTCTCTCTCTTTCATTTCTCTCTTTCTCTCTCTTTATCTATCTCTTTCTCTATCTTTCTCTCTCTCTTTCTCTTTCTCTTTCTCTCTCTCTTTCTCTCTCTCTTTCTCTCTATATATCTCTATCTCTCTTCTTTCTCTCTCTTTCTATCTCTTTCTCTCTCTCTCTTTCTCTCTCTCTCTTTCTCTCTCTCTCTTTCTCTCTCTCTCTTTCTCTCTCTCTTTCTCTCTCTCTCTTTCTCTCTCTCTCTTTCTCTCTCTCTCTTTCTCTCTCTCTCTTTCTCTCTCTCTCTCTCTCTTTCTCTCTCTAGTTGTGCTGAGGCTGTCCTGGATGCAGACCCAGGTCAGCTACAGGTAGAAGATGCTGTCTATGGAGGAACCCCTACACTGGTGCAAGACTGCAGAGGTAGAGGGGGAACACTGTACAATGACAAGACTGCAGAGGTAGAGGGGAACACTTTACAATGACAAGACTGCAGAGGTGAGGGGAACACTTTACAATGACAAGACTGTAGAGGGGAACAATGACAAGACTGCAGAGGTAGAGGGGAACAATGACAAGACTGCAGAGGTAGAGGGGAACCATGACAAGACTGCAGAGGTAGAGGGGAACCATGACAAGACTGCAGAGGTAGAGGGGGGAACCATGACAAGACTGCAGAGGTAGAGGGGAACCATGACAAGACTGCAGAGGTAGAGGGGAACAATGACAAGACTGCAGAGGTAGGGGAACAATGACAAGACTGCAGAGGTAGAGGGGAACAATGACAAGACTGCAGAGGTAGAGGGGAACAATGACAAGACTGCAGAGGTAGAGGGGAACAATGACAAGACTGCAGAGGTAGAGGGGAACAATGACAAGACTGCAGAGGTAGAGGGGAACAATGACAAGACTGCAGAGGTAGAGGGGAACAATGACAAGACTGCAGAGGTAGAGGGGAACAATGACAAGACTGCAGAGGTAGAGGGGAACAATGACAAGACTGCAGAGGTAGAGGGGAACAATGACAAGACTGCAGAGGTAGAGGGGAACAATGACAAGACTGCAGAGGTAGAGGGGAACAATGACAAGACTGCAGAGGTAGAGGGGAACAATGACAAGACTGCAGAGGTAGAGGGGAACAATGACAAGACTGCAGAGGTAGAGGGGAACAATAACAAGACTGTAGAGGTAGAGGGGAACACTTTACAATGACAAGACTGCAGAGGTAGAGGGGAACAATGACAAGACTGCAGAGGTAGAGGGGAACACTTACAATGACAAGACTGCAGAGGTAGAGGGGAACAATGACAAGACTGCAGAGGTAGAGGGGAACAATGACAAGACTGCAGAGGTAGAGGGGAAAACTTTACAATGACAAGACTGCAGAGGTAGAGGGGAACAATGACAAGACTGCAGAGGTAGAGGGGAACAATGACAAGACTGCAGAGGTAGAGGGAACACTTTACAATTACTCTTATACTTTTTCCCCCAAAATGAGTTGTGATAAATATTTGAAGTGCCCCTCCATGATAATATCGGAGGAACTTTGGATCCGTCCGTTCGTACCTACTAACATGCTGACCAGGGTTTCCATTTACCGACATTTGGCCGATGTAAAACGATAAATAAATGTTTTGCCTGACAAATTGTCTGTCGATAGTTTCATTTGCCTAAGTGCGCAAAAGAAATGCTACAATTTTTAAAATCTTAATTGGTAATTGAAATGCACCTCCCAATCGCCGTTCCAGTGCATAAAGCAACGGTAGGGAGGCGATCAGTGTGTCACCCACCACTTTGCAATGAGTTGGAGGCAGTATGCATTTTGAAAACATATACTTCATTGTTTGAAACCTGAACGTTTTACTTCATATTATGAGGCATGTCCCACCTTGCTTCAAAGTAGCCGAGTCCAAATCCCACCTTACAAACATGGAAGCAGTTATGTTATAAAGTCTTCCCCATTGAGACTGGCGTTTTCTCCTGTTGTATTGGTTTTCAACGTTCTTTCGTTGTCCAGAAGCCAAAGCCACATGAGTCATAGTAGAAACTCTTCCTAGTGTTTTACATGACGTTGTATTGGCTGCTTCATTACAGGAGCAGCACGTTATGTTACGATCAATTACCATCATCTAGATGTGATTTCTGTGACTCTGAGCACTGTGGGTGGACGTCCTACTGGGTCTCTTTCCTAACGGAAACCCTGGTACGTACGTTAGTCACACGTCATCTCAGTCACCACTCGCCTGATTTATTTGACATTTTTTACGAAACTCTGGTGAATGATGCGTCTTGCCATGGAGATCTGGCATTTGCGAAACGACACTGATTGGCCCGAAGGGGGCGATATAGTAATCAGCTGAACTGAGAAAGTTTGAAGGAGCATTTCTCCTGTCCCGTTGAGCTCCAGTCCTGACACTTTGTACTGTATATGCTTCTCCTCATGAGAAACAGGACACTGGGGTGAATGCATCTCACTGTGGAGATCCAACGTTTGCCAAAACTACACTGAGTGGGCCAAGGGGGCGCTGTATCATTCTGTGGGGGACAACATGTTGCTAGTTAAACGTACTGAAACCTGAACTACCTACTTGTTTCTATGTATCAAGTTATGGTCAAACAGATATTATTTAAAGTCTGTGTTAAACATGGCTATCATGCTTCCCCTCCCTCCCCCTCTATTTCTCCCCCCTTTCTCTACCTATTCCCCTCCCTCCCCCTCTATTTCTCCCCCTTTCTCTACCTATTCCCCTCCCCTCCCCTCTATTTCTCCCCCTTTTCTACCTATTCCCCTCCCTCCCCCTCTACTTCTCCCCCCTTCTCTACCTATTCCCTCCCTCCCCTCTACTTCTCCCCCTTTCTCTACCTATTCCCCTCCCTCCCCTCTATTTCTCCCCCTTTCTCTACCTATTCCCCTCCCTCCCCCTCTATTTCTCCCCCTTTCTCTACCTATTCCCTCCCTCCCTCTCTTTCTCCCCTTTCTCTACCTATTCCCTCCCTCCCCTCTATTTCTCCCCCTTTCTCTACCTATTCCCCTCCCTCCTCTACTTCTCCCCCTTTCTCTACCTATTCCCCTCCTCCCTCTACTTCTCCCAACTTTCTCTACCTATTCCCCTCCCTCCCCTCTCTTCTCCCCCTTTCTCTACCTATTCCCCTCCCTCCCCTCTACTTCTCCCCTTTCTCTACCTATTCCCTCCCTCCCCTCTACTTCTCCCCCTTTCTCTACCTATTCCCCTCCTCCCCTCTACTTCTCCCCCTTTCTCTACCTATTCCCCTCCCTCCCCCTCTACTTCTCCCCCTTTCTCTACCTATTCCCCTCCTCTCTACTTCTCCCCCCTTTCTCTACCTATTCCCCTCCCTCCCCTCTATTTCTCCCCCTTTCTCTACCTATTCCCTCCCTCCCCCTCTACTTCTCCCCCTTTCTCTACCTATTCCCCTCCCCCTCTCACTTCTCCCCTCTTTCTCTACCTATTCCCCTCCCTCCCCTCTACTTCTCCCCCTTGCTCTACCTATTCCCCTCTCTCTCCTCCCCCTTTCTCTACCTATTCCCTCCCTCCCCCTTTCTCTACCTATTCCCCTCCCCCTCTCTACTTCTCCCCTCTTTCTCTACCTATTCCTCTCTACTCCTCCCCCCTTTCTCTACCTATTCGCTTCCCTCCCCCTTTCTCTACCTATTCCCCTCCCTCCCCCTTTCTCTACCTATTCCCCTCCCCCTCTCTACTTCTCCCCTCTTTCTCTACCTATTCCCCTCTCTACTCCTCCCCCTTTCTCTACCTATTCCCCTCCCTCCCCTCTATTTCTCCCCCTTTCTCTACCTATTCCCCTCCCTCCCCCTCTACTTCTCCCCCTTTCTCTACCTATTCCCTCCCTCCCCTCTACTTCTCCCCCTTTCTCTACCTATTCCCCTCCCTCCCCCTCTACTTCTCCCCCTTTCTCTACCTATTCCCCTCCCTCCCCTCTACTTCTCCCCCTTTTCTACCTATTCCCCTCCCTCCTCTACTTCTCCCCCTTTCTCTACCTATTCCCCTCCCTCCCCTCTACTTCTCCCCCTTTCTCTACCTATTCCCTCCCTCCCCTCTACTTCTCCCCCTTTCTCTACCTATTCCCCTCCCCCCTCTCTATTTCTCCCCCTTTCTCTACCTATTCCCCTCCCTCCCCCTCTACTTCTCCCCCTTTCTCTACCTATTCCCCTCCCCCCTCTCTACTTCTCCCTCTTTCTCTACCTATTCCCCTCCCTCCCCTCTACTTCTCCCCCTTGCTCTACCTATTCCCCTCTCTACTCCTCCCCCTTTCTCTACCTATTCCCCTCCCTCCCCCCTTTCTCTACCTATTCCCCTCCCCCTCTCTACTTCTCCCCTCTTTCTCTACCTATTCCCTCTCTACTCCTCCCCCTTTCTCTACCTATTCCTTCCCTCCCCCTTTCTCTACCTATTCCCCTCCCTCCCCCCCTTTCTCTACCTATTCCCCTCCCCCTCTCTACTTCTCCCCTCTTTCTCTACCTATTCCCTCTCTACTCCTCCCCCTTTCTCTACCCATTCCCCTCCCTCCCCTCTACTTCTCCCCCTTTCTCTACCCATTCCCCTCCCTCCCCTCTACTTCTCCCCCTTTTCTACCCATTCCCTCCCTCCCCCTCTACTTCTCCCCCTTGCTCTACCTATTCCCCTCTACTCCTCCCCCTTTCTCTACCTATTCCCCTCTCTACTCCTCCCCCTTTCTCTACCTATTCCCTTCCTCCCCCTTTCTCTACCTATTCCCTCCCCCCTCTCTACTTCTCCTCTTGCTCTACCTATTCCCTCTCTACTCCTCCCCCTTTCTCTACCTATTCCCCTCCCTCCCCCCTTTCTCTACCTATTCCCCTCCCCCTCTCTACTTCTCCCCTCCCTCCCCTTTCTCTACCTATTCCCCTCCCCCCTCTCTACTTCTCCCCTCTTTCTCTACCTATTCCCCTCTCTACTCCTCCCCTTTCTCTACCTATTCCCTTCCCTCCCCCTTTCTCTACCTATTCCCTTCCCTCCCCCCTTTCTCTACCTATTCCCCTCTACTCCCCCCCACTTTCTCTACGTATTCACCTCCCTCCCCCCTTTCTCTACCTATTCCCCCTCCCCCCTTTCTCTACCTATTCCCTTCCCTCCCCCCTTTCTCTACCTATTCCCTCCCCTCCCCCCTTTCTCTACCTATTCCCTTCCCTCCCCCCTTTCTCTACGTATTCACCTCCCTTCCCCCTTTCTCTACCTATTCCCCTCCCTCCCCCCTTTCTCTACCTATTCCCTTCCCTCCCCCCTTTCTCTACCTATTCCCTTCCCTCCCCCCTTTCTCTACGTATTCACCTCCCTCCCCCCTTTCTCTACGTATTCACCTCCCTCCCCCTTTCTCTACGTATTCCCCTCCCTCCCCCTACTTCTCCCCCTTTCTCTACCTATTCCCCTCCTCCCCCTACTTCTCCCCCCTTTCTCTACCCATTCCCTCCCTCCCCTCTACTTCTCCCCCTTTCTCTACCCATTCCCCTCCCTCCTCCTTCTCCCCTCTTTCTCTACCTATTCCCTCCCTCCCCCTCTACTTCTCCCCCTTTTCTACCCATTCCCTCCCTCCTCTACTTCTCCCCCCTTTCTGTACCTATTCCCCTCCCTCCCCTCTACTTCTCCCCCTTTCTCTACCCATTTCCCTCACTCCCCCTTTCTCTACCCATTCCCCTCCCTCCTCTACTTCTCCCCCTTTCTGTACCTATTCCCCTCCCTCCCCCCTCTACTTCTCCCCCTTTCTCTACCCATTTCCCTCTCTCCCCCTTTCTCTACCCATTCCCCTCCCTCCTCTAGATGTGTCGTACGCTGCTGGAACGAGGTTGCTTGGTAAACTACCTCAGTAAGACCGGGAGAGTGCACTGCACGTCCTGACCAAGAGGGGCGCTTCGATGCTTCCATGGTGCTGCTCACACACGGGGGAACCCAACCTCAAGGGTCAGGATGGGAACACAGCCCTGCATCTGGCTATGAAGGTATGTGGTGTGTGTGTGTGTGTGTCAAATAGGGGAAACAAGGCCCTGGCTATGAAGGTAGGGAGGGTGTGTGTGTCACACACATAGAGGAAACACGGCTCTGGCTATGAAGGTAGGGGGTGTGTGTGTGGTGTGTGTGTCACACACAGAGAGGAAACACTGCTCTGGCTATGAAGGTAGGGAGGGGGTGTGTGTGGTGTGTGTGTGTGTGTGTGTCACACACAGAGAGGAAACACTGCTCTGGCTATGAAGGTAGGGGGTGTGTGTGTGTGTGTGTGTGTGACACACAGAGAGGAAACAGTACTCTGGCTATGAAGGTAAGGAGGGTGTGTGTGTGTGTGTGTGTGTGTGTGTGTGTGTGTGTCACACACAGAGAGGAAACACTGCTCTGGCTATGAAGGTAGGGAGGGGGTGTGTGTGTGTCACACACAGAGAGGAAACAGTACTCTGGCTATGAAGGTAGGGAGGGGGTGTGTGTGTGTGTCACACACAGAGGAAACACGGCCCTGCCTCTGCCTATGGGAGGATGTGTTTGTTGCACTCAGTGGGAGTTTAATGCTTCGGTAACCTTCCTCTTTATCTCAAACATATGAATCCTCTCAACAATATGACAAATGATTAGGGGTCTAGGGTTAGACGGGAATGATTAGGGGTCTAGGGTTAGACGGGAATGATTAGGGGTCTAGGGTTAGACGGGAATGATTAGGGGTCTAGGGTTAGACGGGAATGATTAGGGGTCTAGGGTTAGACGGGAATGATTAGGGGTCTAGGGTTAGACGGGAATGATTAGGGTCTAGGGTTAGACGGGAATGATTAGGGGTCTAGGGTTAGACGGGAATGATTAGGGGTCTAGGGTTAGACGGGAATGATTAGGGGTCTAGGGTTAGACGGGAATGATTAGGGTCTAGGGTTAGACGGGAATGATTAGGGGTCTAGGGTTAGACGGGAATGATTAGGGTCTAGGGTTAGACGGGAATGATTAGGGGTCTAGGGTTAGACGGGAATGATTAGGGGTCTAGGGTTAGACGGGAATGATTAGGGGTCTAGGGTTAGACGGGAATGATTAGGGGTCTAGGGTTAGACGGGAATGATTAGGGGTCTAGGGTTAGACGGGAATGATTAGGGGTCTAGGGTTAGACGGGAATGATTAGGGGTCTAGGGTTAGACGGGAATGATTAGGGGTCTAGGGTTAGACGGGAATGATTAGGGGTCTAGGGTTAGACGGGAATGATTAGGGGTCTAGGGTTAGATGGGAATGATTAGGGGTACGGTCTAGGGTTAGATGGGAATGATTAGGGGTCTAGGGTTAGACGGGAATGATTAGGGGTCTAGGGTTAGACGGGAATGATTAGGGGTACGGTCTAGGGTTAGACGGAATGATTAGGGGTCTAGGGTTAGACGGGAATGTTTAGGGGTACGGTCTAGGGTTAGACGGGAATGTTTAGGGGTACGGTCTAGGGTTAGACGGGAATGTTTAGGGGTACGGTCTAGGGTTAGACGGGAATGATTAGGGGTCTAGGGTTAGACGGGAATGATTAGGGGTCTAGGGTTAGACGGCAATGTTTAGGGGTACGGTCTAGGGTTAGACGGGAATGTTTAGGGGTACGGTCTAGGGTTAGATGGGAATGTTTAGGGGTACGGTCTAGGGTTAGACGGGAATGATTAGGGGTCTAGGGTTAGACGGGAATGATTAGGGGTCTAGGGTTAGACGGGAATGATTAGGGGTCTAGGGTTAGACGGGAATGATTAGGGGTCTAGGGTTAGACGGGAATGATTAGGGGTCTAGGGTTAGACGGGAATGAGTAGGGGTACGGTCTAGGGTTAGACGGGAATGAGTAGGGGTACGGTCTAGGGTTAGACGGGAATGATTAGGGGTACGGTCTAGGGTTAGACGGGAATGAGTAGGGGTAGGGTCTAGGGTTAGACGGGAATGAGTAGGGGTACGGTCTAGGGGTACGGTCTAGGGTTAGACGGGAATGAATAGCGGTACGTCTAGGGTTAGACGGGAATGATTAGGGGTACGGTCTAGGGTTAGACGGGAATGATTAGGGGTACGGTCTAGGGTTAGACGGGAATGAGTAGGGGTACGGTCTAGGGTTAGACGGGAATGAATAGGGGTACGGTCTAGGGTTAGACGGGAATGAGTAGGGGTACGGTCTAGGGTTAGACGGGAATGAGTAGGGGTACGGTCTAGGGTTAGACGGGAATGATTAGGGGTACGGTCTAGGGTTAGACGGGAATGAGTAGGGGTACGGTCTAGGGTTAGACGGGAATGATTAGGGGTACGGTCTAGGGTTAGACGGGAATGATTAGGGGTACGGTCTAGGGTTAGACGGGAATGAGTAGGGGTACGGTCTAGGGTTAGACGGGAATGATTAGGGGTACGGTCTAGGGTTAGACGGGAATGATTAGGGGTACGGTCTAGGGGTACGGTCTAGGGTTAGAATTTGGACACTACATAGTCCCTTTCCGTTCATGACCCCTTGTTTTTCTCTCTGACCCCTCCTTCCCCTTTACTCTCTGACCCCTGCTGTTTCGCTACTTACAGATGGACCACATGGAACTGATCAAGGCTCTGATCGTGTTTGAGCCGACGTGGAGATACACAATGACCTGGGAGAGACTCCCGGATTGATAGCAGCACGCACAAGTAAAGGTGAGAGGGAAGAAAGAGAGGAGGGAGGGAAAAGGAGGATGGGGGAGAGGGTGAGACACCCGGACTCAAAGCATCACGCACTAGTAAAGGTGAGAGGGATTGGGGGGAGGGGTCGACAGGGAAGGGAATAGAGTAGGTGGATGGAGGGATAAAGTGAGCAAAGGGAAGGAAGGAAGGAATGAATGGGTGGATGGATTCATGAGAAAAGTAGAGGAGAGTTACAGTGCCTTGCGAAAGTATTCGGCCCCCTTGAACTTTGCGACCTTTTGCCACATTTCAGGCTTCAAACATAAAGATATAACTGTATTTTTTTGTGAAGAATCAACAACAAATGGGATACAATCATGTAGTGGAACGACATTTATTGGATATTTCAAACTTTTTTAACAAATCAAAAACTGAAAAATTGGGCGTGCAAAATTATTCAGCCCCCTTAAGTTAATACTTTGTAGCGCCACCTTTTGCTGCGATTACAGCTGTAAGTCGCTTGGGGTATGTCTCTATCAGTTTTGCACATCGAGAGACTGAAATTTTTCCCATTCCTCCTTGCAAAACAGCTCGAGCTCAGTGAGGTTAGATGGAGAGCATTTGTGAACAGCAGTTTTCAGTTCTTTCCACAGATTCTCGATTGGATTCAGGTCTGACTTTGACTTGGCCAGTCTAACACCTGGATATGTTTATTTTTGAACCATTCCATTGTAGATTTTGCTTTATGTTTTGGATCATTGTCTTGTTGGAAGACAAATCTCCGTCCCAGTCTCAGGTCTTTTGCAGACTCCATCAGGTATTCTTCCAGAATGGTCCTGTATTTGGCTCCATCCATCTTCCCATCAATTTTAACCATCTTCCCTGTCCCTGCTGAAGAAAAGCAGGCCCAAACCATGATGCTGCCACCACCATGTTTGACAGTGGGGATGGTGTGTTCAGGGTGATGAGCTGCGTTGCTTTTACGCCAAACATAACGTTTTGCATTGTTGCCAAAAAGTTCAATTTTGGTTTCATCTGACCAGAGCACCTTCTTCCACATGTTTGGTGTGTCTCCCAGGTGGCTTGTGGCAAACTTTAAACAACACTTTTTATGGATATCTTTAAGAAATTGCATTCTTCTTGCCACTCTTCCATAAAGGCCAGATTTGTGCAATATACGACTGATTGTTGTCCTATGGACAGAGTCTCCCACCTCAGCTGTAGATCTCTGCAGTTCATCCAGAGTGATCATGGGCCTCTTGGCTGCATCTCTGATCAGTCTTCTCCTTGTATGAGCTGAAAGTTTAGAGGGACGGCCAGGTCTTGGTAGATTTGCAGTGGTCTGATACTCCTTCCATTTCAATATTATCGCTTGCACAGTGCTCCTTGGGATGTTTAAAGTTTGGGAAATCTTTTTGTATCCAAATCCGGCTTTAAACTTCGTCACAACAGTATCTAGGACCTGCCTGATGTGTTCCTTGTTCTTCATGATGCTCTCTGCGCTTTTAACGGACCTCTGAGACTATCACAGTGCAGGTGCATTTATACGGAGACTTGATTACACACAGGTGGATTGTATTTATCATCATTAGTCATTTAGGTCAACATTGGATCATTCAGAGATCCTCACTGAACCTCTGAGAGAGTTTGCTGCACTGAAAGTAAAGGGGCTGAATAATTTTGCACGCCCAATTTTTCAGTTTTTGATTTGTTAAAAAAGTTTGAAATATCCAATAAATGTTGTTCCACTTCATGATTGTGTCCCACTTGTTGTTGATTCTTCACAAAAAAATACAGTTTTATATCTTTGTTTGAAGCCTGAAATGTGGCAAAAGGTCGCAAAGTTCAAGGGGGCCGAATACTTTCGCAAGGCACTGTAGTTCCTTGCTGCCTTTATAAAGCGGTGACGTCACAAGCCAGCAGATGAATGAATCCTAACACAACAACAATCTCACGTTGATGTGGATATTAATGAATTCATAAGCATGTGTTATTGTGGATGATATAGCATGTATATGTTAAGGCTGTGTGAACATTAATAACATTAACTACAGTGTATTGTATTCATGGATCACGTGAACTCTGCTCATTGCCTCGATTACATTGATTAATCAGCTGTTTGAAATGTGCTGAAATGATCATAGGCCTTTGGCTCGAGGGTCACATTGCGGGGGACTTTCTGGGGATGACTATTTCCTGGGTTTTTTCCACCAACACTTGATTTGTCATCCACTGTCACTCAGGAAGCCAGCAGCCTGACACGGGTTGCTAGCTAAGCTAACGTTTGTAAAGCTAGCGAGGTAGCTGAACATTATAGCTGAAAAAGCTTAGCTTGCTACCAAAGAGCTTGCTAAGACTATGTATATACAATCAAAGAAAAAATCTAATGTTATTTCAGAACATTATCAGTGGTTTATAGCATTAATATAGCTAATGAAAGCTAATCAGTGCTGGATGCTTTCACGTTTAGCCTGTGTGGGTTTGTTGCTCTTAGCACACCGACAATCAGTAGCATTACTGCAGTAGTGAGACATGAGACAAATTACCAACATGGTTGGATCCTTCATTTATATTTACATTACACAATAACCGTTCATGAGAACAGTCCGCCCTCGAATGCTAGCTGACGTTAGCTTGCAAGTCAGAAACAAGCTAACTAACGTGAGCAAGCAGGGATTTTAGCAAGCAGGTCGTAATGAAAGCTAACTACGTCCTATCAAACCCGTCGCCTGGTGTTAATTTCTGTATTTTTGAAGTTATTGTCCATGTCAATCAACCCCTCTGTTGTGGTTTCCATGGTTATACATTTATATAGTTGTTATTGATTGATAATGTCTCAATACAAAAGAATACATGTTACATATGTCTTTCTATGGAAACTATGCGTGTTGTTCAAATCTGCATGTGTGATTGTTTGTGTGTCAGTGTGAATGTCTGTATGATCTGTTTGACCACTCCTCTGTCTCTCCAACTCTCTCTCTCTGTAACTGACTGTTTGTGAAATTGAACATTTTGCTCTCTTCTTCCCACTCTCCCCTACTCTTTCACTCTCTCATTCTCTCTCTCTCTCTCTCTCTCTCTCTCTCTCTCAACCTCCACCTATCTACCTCTTTCTCTCACTCTCCATCCCTTCACCCCCCCCCCTCTTTCCCCTCTCCTCTTTCCCCTCTCCTCTTTCCCCTCTCCTCTTTCCCCTCTCCTCTTTCCCCTCTCCTCTCTCTCCTCTCTCCTCTCTCCTCTCTCCTCTCTCCTCTCTCTCTCTCTCTCTTCTCTCCTCTCTCTTCTCTCTTCTCTCTTCTCTCTTCTCTCTCCTCTCTCCTCTCTCCTCTCTCCTCTCTCTTCTCTCCTCTCTCCTCTCTCCTCTCTCCTCTCTCCTCTCTCCTCTCTCCTCTCTCCTCTCTCTTCTCTCTTCTCTCCTCTCTCCTCTCTCTCCTCTCTCTAAATCTCTCCTCTCTCTCCCTCTCCTCTCCTCTCTTCTCTCCTCTCCTAAATCTCCTCTCTTCTCTCCTCTAATAATCTGTCCTCTAAATATGTAATATGTCTAATCCTCTTCTAATGTAAATATCTTCTAAATAATAATCTCCTAATCTTCTCTTATCCTCTAAATCTTTATATGTAAATATCTTCTAATAATAAATCTTTTCTAATCTCTTCTATCCTCTAATAAATCTTCTCTCCTAATAAATATCATCTAAATAATAAATATATAAATATCTCTCTTCTTCTAAATATGTTTTTATTAAATCTCCTCTCTCCTCTCCTCTCTTCTCTCCTCTCCTCTCTTCTCTCCTCTCTTCTCTCCTCTCCTCTCTTCTCTCCTCTCTTCTCTCCTCTCTTCTCTTCTCTCCTCTCTTCTCTCCTCTCTTCTCTCCTCTCTTCTCTCCTCTCTTCTCTCCTCTCTTCTCTCCTCTCTTCTCTCCTCTCTTCTCTCCTCTCCTCTCTTCTCCTCTCTCCTCTCCTCTCTCTCCTCTCTCCTCTCTTCTCTCTCTCCTCTCTTCTCTCTCCTCTCTGTTCTCTCTCCTCTCTCTCCTCTCCTCCTCTCTCTCCTCTCTCTCCTCTCTCTCCTCTCTCTCCTCTCTCTCCTCCTCCTCTCTTCTCTCCTCTCTTCTCTCCTCTCTTCTCTCCTCTCTTCTCTCCTCTCTTCTCTCCTCTCTTCTCTCTCTTCTTCTCTCCTCTAATCTCTCTCTCCTCTAAATCTCCCTCTCCTCTCCTCTCTCCTCTCTTCTCTCTCCTCTCTTCTCTCTCCTCTCCTCTCTCTCCTCTCTCTCCTCTCTCTCCTCTCTCTCCTCTCTCTCCTCTCCTCTCTCTCTCTCCTCTCCCTCTCCCTCTCTCTAATCTCTCCTCTCTTCTCTCCTCTCTTCTCTCCTCTCTTTCTCTTCTCTCTCTTCTCTTCCTCTCTTCTAAATAATAAATCTCTCCTCTCCTCTCTTCTCTCTTCTCTCTCCTCTCCTCTCTCCCTCTCTTCCTCCTCTCTTCTCTCTCTAAATCTCTCTCCTCTCTTCTCCTCTCTTCTCCTCTCTCTCCTCTCTTCTCTCCTCTCTTCTTCTCTCTTCTCTCCTCTCTTCTCTCCTCTCTTCTCTCTTCTCTCCTCTCCTCTCTTCTCTCCTCTCTTCTCTCTCTCTCTTCTCTCCTCTCTTCTCTTCTCTCTTCTCTCTCTCCTCCTCTCTTCTCTCCTCTCTCCTCTCTCTCTCCTCCTCCTCTCTCCTCTCCTCTCTCTTCTCTTCTCTCCTCAATCTCTCCTCTTCTCTCCTCTCTCTCTCTCTGTTCTCCTCTTCTCCTCTCTTCCCTCTCTTCCTCTCTCCTCTCTTCTCTCCTCTCTTCTCTCTCTCTCTTCTCTCCTCTCTTCTCTCCTCTCTTCTCTCCTCTCTTCTCTCTTCTCCTCTCTTCTCTCCTCTCTTCTCTCCTCTCTTCTCTCTTCTCTCTCTCTTCTCTAAATCTCTTCTCTCCTCTCTCTCTCTTCTCTCCTCTCTCTCCTCTCTCTCCCTCTCCTCTCTCCTCCTCTCCTCTCTCTCCTCTCCTCTCTCCTCTCTTCTCTCCTCTCTTCTCTTCTTCCTCTAAATATCTCTTCTCTCCTCTCTTCTCTCCTCTCCTTTCTCTTCTCTCCTCTCTCTCCTCTCTCTCCTCTCTTAATCTCTTCTCTAAATCCTCTCTCTCTCTCTCTCTCTTCTCTCTTCTCTCTCTCTCTTCTCTCTTCTCTTCTCTCCTCTCTTCTCTCCTCTCTCTTCTCTTCTCTCCTCTCCTCTCTCTCTTCTCTCTCTCTCTCTCTTCTCTCCTCTCTTCTCTCTTCTCTCTTCTCTCTCCTCTCTTCTCTCTTCTCTCCTCCTCTCTCTTCTCTCTTCTCTTCTCTCTTCTCTCTTCTTCTTCCCTCTTCTCTCTTCTCTCTTCTCTCTCCTATCTCTTCTCCTCTCCTCTTCTCTCTTCTCTTCTCTCTTCCTCTCCTCTCTTCTCTCCTCTCTTCTCTCTTCTCTCTTCTCTCTTCTCTCTTCTCTCTTCTCTCTTCTCTCTCTTCTCTCTTCTCTCTCTTCTCTCCTCTCTTCTCTCTTCTCTCTTCTCTCTCCTCTCTCCTCTCTCCTCTCTCCTCTCTTCTCTCTCCTCTCTTCTCTCTTCTCTCTCCTCTCTCCTCTCTCCTCTCTTCTCTCTCCTCTCTCCTCTCTTCTCTTCTCTCTCTCTCCTTCCTGCCTGTCATTGTGTGTGCATGTCTCTAACCCTGTGGCTTGGTGTGTTGATTGACTGAAGGCGCCAACAGAAAGGTGCTACTGGACATGCTGTGTAGTGTAGGGGTACAGCGGTGCGCCCCACCCTCCTCCCCCCTCAACTCCCATCCTCCCCCCAAGAAGGTTGCTTCGTCACCAGGCATAGGTAAAGCCCCCCCCATCCTCAATCCCCAAATGTCTCTCTGACCCTTCTCTCCTAGGGACATATGTATCAAGCATT
>NC_068430.1:76930453-76997347 GCF_023373465.1 Oncorhynchus keta
CAACGAACCGCCTTTGCTGTCTCTGCCTGGCCGGTTCTAATCTCTCCACTGGGATTCTCTGCTTCTAACCCTATGGCTTACTGGTGCTCCTCCATGCCGTCCCTAGGAGGGGTGCGTCACTTGATTGGGTTGAGTCACTGACGTGATCTTCCTGTCTGGGTTGGCGCCCCCCCTTGGGTTGTGCCGTGGGGGAGATCTTTGTGGGCTATACTCGGCCTTGTCTCAGGATGGTAAGTTGGTGGATGAAGATATCCCTCTAGTGGTGTGGGGGCTGTGCTTTGGCAAAGTGGGTGGGGTTATATCCTTCCTATTTGGCCCTGTCCGGGGGTATCATCGGATGGGGCCACAGTGTCTCCTGACCCCTCCTGTCTCAGCCCCTGCTGTCTCAGCCTCAGTATTTATGCTGCAGTAGTTTATGTGTCGGGGGGCTAGGGTCAGTTTGTTATATCTGGAGTACTTCTCCTGTCTTATCCGGTGTCCTGTGTGAATTTAAGTATGCTCTCTTTAATTCTCTCTTTCTTTCTCTCTTTCTTTCTTTCTTTCGTTCTTTCTCTCTCTCGGAGGACCTGAGCCCTAGGACCATAACTTAGGACTACCTGGAATGATAACTCCTTGCTGTCCCCAGTCCACCTGGCCATGCTGCTGCTCCAGTTTCAACTGTTCTGCCTGCGGCTATGTTACCCTGACCTGTTCACTGGATGTGCTACCTGTCCCAGACCTGCTGTTTTCAACTCTCTAGAGACAGCAGGAGCGGTAGAGATACTCTTAATGATCGGCCATGAAAAGCCAACTGACATTTACTCTTGAGGTGCACCCTCGACAACTACTGTGATTATTATTATTTGACCATGCTGGTAATTTATGAACATTTGAACATCTTGGCCATGTTCTGTTATAATCTCCACCCGGCACAGCCAGAAGAGGACTGGCCACCCCTCATAGCCTGGTTCCTTTCTAGGTTTCTTCCTAGGTTTTGGCCTTTCTAGGGAGGTTTTCCTAGCCACAGTGCTTCTACACCTGCATTTCTTGCTGTTTGGGGTTTTAGGCTGGGTTTCTGTACAGCACTTTGATATATCAGCTGATGTAAGAAGGGCTATATAAATACATTTGATTTGATTTGATCATCTGTGGATCTGTTAGTGCAGTATGTAAATCGGAGTGTGTCTAGGGTTTCTGGGATAATGGTGATGATGTGAGCCATGACCAGCCTTTCAAAGCACTTCATGCCTACAGATGTGAGTGCAACAGGTTGGTTGTCATTTAGGCAGGTTACCTTAGTGTTCTTGGGCACAGGGACTATGGTGGTCTGCTTGAAGCATGTTGGTATTACAAACTCAGACAGGGAGAGGTTGAAAATGTCAGTGAAGACACTTGCGAGTTGGTCAGTACATGCTCGGAGTACACGTTCTGGTAATCCGTCAACCCTGCAGCTTTGTGAATGTTGACCATTTTAAAGGTCTTACTCACATCGGCTGCGGAGAGCGTGATCACAGTCTTCTGGAACAGCTGGTGCTCTCATGCATGTTTCAGTGTTATTTGCATCGAAGCAAACTTAGAAGTAGTTTATCTCGTCTGGTAGGCTCGTGTCACTGGGCAGCTCTCGGCTGTGCTTCCCTTTGTAGTCTGTAATGGTTTCCAAGCCTTGCCACATCCGACGAGCGTCAGAGCCGGTGTAGTACAACTCTATCTTCGTCCTGTATTGTCGCTTTGCCTGTTTGATGGTTCGGGATTTATTTTAAGCTTCGGTTGGGGTATGTACATACGGTCACTGTGGGGACGATGTCATCGGTGCACTTATTGATGAAGCCAATGACTGATGTGGTGTACTCCTCATTGCCATCGGAGGAATCCCGGAACATATTCCAGTCTGTGCTAGTAAAACAGCCCTGTAGCTGTAGTCTCTGTGTGTGGAGTAAAGGTGGTCCAGAGTTGTTTTCCCTCTGGTTGCACATTTAACATGCTGATAGAAATTTGGTAAGACGGACTAAGTTTCCCTGCGTTAAAGTCCATGGACACTAGGAGCGCCGCCTCTGGGTGAGCGTTTTCCTGTTTGCGGAATGCAGCTCATTCAGTGTGGTCTTAGTGCCAGCATCAGTCTGTGATGGTATGTAGACAGCTATGAAAAATACAGATTAAAACTCTCTTGGTAGATAGTGTGGTCTACAGCTTATCATGAGATACACTACCTCAGGCGAGTAAAACCTCAAGACTTCCTTAGATATCGTGCACCAGCTTTTATTTACAAGAATGCATAGTCTGCCGCCCTTTGTCTTACCAGACGCCGCTGTTCTATACAAACGATACAGCGTATAACCAGCCAGCTGTATGTTGATAATGTCGTCGTTCAGCCACGACTCCGTGAAGCATAAGATATTAGAGTTGTGTATGTTCCGTTGGTAGTTTCATCTTCTGCGTAGGTCATCAATTTGATTTTCCAAAGATTGCACGTTTGCTAGCAAAATGGAAGGCAGTGGAGGTTTATTGGATCGTCTATGAATTCTCGGAAGGCAGCCACACCAGCCATGGCCAGCCATTCAAATCCCTCCACATCTCCCTCCCTCCATCTCTCCCTACCTGCACATATATGTAATGTAAACCTCTGGTTCCTAGTTATAGACCAGTTATATGCCATGAAAACCTCTGGTTCCTAGTTATAGACCAGTTATATGTCATGAAAACCTCTGGTTCCTAGTTATAGACCAGTTATATGTCATGAAAACCTCTGGTTCCTAGTTATAGACCAGTTATATGTCATGAAAACATCTGGTTCCTAGTTATAGACCAGTTGTATGTCATGAAAACATCTGGTTCCTAGTTATAGACCAGTTATATGTCTTACAACCTCTGGTTCCTAGTTATAGACCAGTTATATGTAATGACAACCTCTGGTTCCTAGTTATAGACCAGTTATATGTCATGAAAACCTTTGGTTTCCTAGTTATAGACCAGTTATATGTAATGAAAACCTCTGGTTCCTAGTTATAGACCAGTTATATGTCATGAAAACCTCTGGTTCCTAGTTATAGACCAGTTATATGTCATGAAAACCTCTGGTTCCTAGTTATAGACCAGTTATATGTAATGACAACCTCTGGTTCCTAGTTATAGACCAGTTATATGTCATGAAAACCTCTGGGCTATGCTTGTTTAAATGTCCTCTCTCTCCTGTTGTACATCTTAGTAGTGGGTTATGGTTAGGGTTGGGAATTTCCCCACAGTCTCACCTGGGATAGTATTGAAGCCTGTGTTATCATTCCAGACCACATCACACCAGAGAGTTGTATCCGCTACTCTATGGAATAGAAAGAGAGAATACTACTACTACTACACACACACACACACACATTGCCTTAGCAATCTCACTAGGATAAAGACCACCTCCATTCCTGTCATTACTGAAAGAGATCATGATACCTCACATCTCAAAATAGGGCTACTTAATGTTAGATCCCTTACTTCAAAGGCAATTATAGTCAATGAACTAATCACTGATCATAATCTTGATGTGATTGGCCTGACTGAAACATGGCTTAAGCCTGATGAATTTACTGTGTTAAATGAGGCCTCACCTCCTGGCTACACTAGTGACCATATCCCCGTGCATCCCGCAAAGGCGGAGGTGTTGCTAACATTTACGATAGCAAATTTCAATTTACAAAAAAAAATGACGTTTTTCTTTTGAGCTTCTAGTCATGAAATCTATGCAGCCTACTCAATCACTTTTTATAGCTACTGTTTACAGGCCTCCTGGGCCATATACAGCGTTTCTCACTGAGTTCCCTGAATTCCTATCAGACCTTGTAGTCATTGCAGATAATATTCTAATCTTTGGTGACTTTAATATTCACATGGAAAAGTCCACAGACCCACTCCAAAAGGCTTTTGGAGCCATCATCGACTCAGTGGGTTTTGTCCAACATGTCTCTGGACCCACTCACTGTCACAGTCATACGCTGGACCTAGTTTTGTCCCATGGAATAAATGTTGTGGATCTTAATGTTTTTCCTCATAATCCTGACTATCGGACCACCATTTTATTACGTTTGCAATTGCAACAAATAATCTGCTCAGACCCCAACCAAGGAACATCAAAAGTCGTGCTATAAATTCACAGACAACACAAAGATTCCTTGATGCCCTTCCAGACTCCTCTGCCTACCCAAGGACGCTAGAGGACAAAAATCCGTTAACCACCTAACTGAGGATCTCAATTTAACCTTGCGCAATACCCTAGATGCAGTTGCACCCCTAAAAACTAAAAAATGTCTCATAAGAAACTAGCTCCCTGGTACACAGAAAATACCCGAGCTCTGAAGCAAGCTTCCAGAAGATTGGAACGGAAATGGCGCCACACCAAACTGGAAGTCTTCCGACTAGCTTGGAAGGACGGTACCGTACAGTACCGAAGAGCCCTTACTGCTGCTCGATCGTCCTATTTTTCTAACTTAATTGAGGAAAATAAGAACAATCCGAAATTCCTTTTTGATACTGTGGCAAAGCTAACTAAAGCAGCATTCCCAAGAGAGGATGACTTTCACTTTAGCAGTGATAAATTCATGAACTTCTTTGAGGAAAAGATTATGATTATTAGAAAGCAAATTACGGACTCCTCTTTAAACCTGCGTATTCCTCCAAACCTCAGTTGTCCTGAGTCTGCACAACTCTGCCAGGACCTAGGATCAAGAGAGACGCTCAAGTGTTTTAGTACTATATCTCTTGACACAATGATGAAAATAATCATGGCCTCTAAACCTTCAAGCTGTATACTGGACCCTATTCCAACTAAACTACTGAAAGAGCTGCTTCCTGTGCTTGGCCCTCCTATGTTGAACATAATAAACGGCTCTCTATCCACTGGATGTGTACCAAACTCACTAAAAGTGGCAGTAATAAAGCCTCTCTTGAAAAAGCCAAACCTTGACCCAGAAAATATAAAAAACTATCGGCCTATATCGAATCTTCCATTCCTCACAAAGATTTTAGAGAGGCTGTTGCGCAGCAACTCACTGCCTTCCTGAAGAGAAACAATGTATACGAAATGCTTCAGTCTGGTTTTAGACCCCATCATAGCACTGAGACGACACTTGTGAAGGTGGTAAATGACATTTTAATGGCATCGGACCGAGGCTCTGCATCTGTCCTCGTGCTCCTAGACCTTAGTGCTGCTTTTGATACCATCGATCACCACATTCTTTTGGAGAGATTGGAAACCCAAATTGGTCTACACGGACATGTTCTGGCCTGGTTTAGGTCTTATCTGTCGGAA
This sequence comes from Oncorhynchus keta, assembly GCF_023373465.1. Lineage (NCBI taxonomy): Eukaryota > Metazoa > Chordata > Actinopteri > Salmoniformes > Salmonidae > Oncorhynchus > Oncorhynchus keta. Next base: position 76,935,720 of record NC_068430.1, read on the forward strand.
AGATATCAGTTTGTCTCTGTGAATGGTTTGTCCTCTGACAAATCAACTGTACATTTCGGTGTTCCTCAAGGTTCTGTTTTAGGACCACTATTGTTTTCACTATATATTTTACCTCTTGGGGATGTTATTCGAAAACATAATGTAAACTTTCACTGCTATGCGGATGACACACAGCTGTACATTTCAATGAAACATGGTGAAGCCCCAAAATTGCCCTCGCTAGAAGCATGTGTTTCAGACATAAGGAAGTGGATGGCTGCAAACTTTCTACTATTAAACTCGGACAAAACAGAGATGCTTGTTCTAGGTCCCAAGAAACAAAGAGATCTTCTGTTGAATCTGACAATTAATCTTAATGGTTGTACAGTCGTCTCAAATAAAACTGTGAAGGACCTCGGCGTTACTCTGGACCCTGATCTCTCTTTGAAGAACATATCAAGACCATTTCGAGGACAGCTTTTTTCCATCTACGTAACATTGCAAAAATCAGAAACTTTCTGTCCAAAAATGATGCAGAAAAATTAATCCATGCTTTTGTCACTTCTAGGTTAGACTACTGCAATGCTCTATTTTCCGGCTACCCGGATAAAGCACTAAATAAACTTCAGTTAGTGCTAAATACGGCTGCTAGAATCCTGACTAGAACCAAAAAATTTGATCATATTACTCCAGTGCTAGCCTCTCTACACTGGCTTCCTGTCAAAGCAAGGGCTGATTTCAAGGTTTTACTGCTAACCTACAAAGCATTACATGGGCTTGCTCCTACCTACCTCTCTGATTTGGTCCTGCCGTACATACCTACACGTACGCTACGGTCACAAGACGCAGGCCTCCTAATTGTCCCTAGAATTTCTAAGCAAACAGCTGGAGGCAGGGCTTTCTCCTATAGAGCTCCATTTTTATGGAACGGTCTGCCTACCCATGTCAGAGACGCAAACTCGGTCTCAACCTTTAAGTCTTTATTGAAGACTCATCTCTTCAGTGGGTCATATGATTGAGTGTAGTCTGGCCCAGGAGTGGGAAGGTGAACGGAAAGGCTCTGGAGCAACGAACCGCCCTTGCTGTCTTTGCCTGGCCGGTTCCCCTCTTTCCACTGGGATTCTCTGCCTCTAACCCTGTTACGGGCTGAGTCACTTGGCTTGCTGGGGCTCTCTCGTGCCGTCCCTGGGGGATATAGAGCGTCACCTGGGTGGGTTGATTCACTGTTGTGGTCATCCTGTCTGGGTTGGCGCCTCCTTGGGTTGTGCCGTGGCGGAGATCTTTGTGGGCTATACTCGGCCTTGTCTCAGGATGGTAAGTTGGTGGTTGAAGATATCCCTCTAGTGGTGTGGGGGCTGTGCTTTGGCAAAGTGGGTGGGGTTATATCCTTCCTGTTTGGCCCTGTCCGGGGTGTCCTCGGAGGGGGCCACAGTGTCTCCTGACCCCTCCTGTCTCAGCCTCCAGTATTTATGCTGCAGTAGTTTGTGTCGGGGGCTAGGGTCAGTTTGTTATATCTGGAGTACTTCTCCTGTCCTATTCGGTGTCCTGTGTGAATCTAAGTGTGCGTTCTCTAATTCTCTCCTTCTCTCTTTCTTTCTCTCTCTCGGAGGACCTGAGCCCTAGGACCATGCCCCAGGACTACCTGACATGACTCCTTGCTGTCCCCAGTCCACCTGGCCATGCTGCTGCTCCAGTTTCAACTGGCCTGGGCCCTAGGACCATGTCCCAGGACTACCTGACATGAGGACTCCTTGCTGTCCCCAGTCCACCTGGCCATGCTGCTGCTCCAGTTTCAACTGTTCTGCCTTATTATTATTCGACCATGCTGGTCATTTATGAACATTTGAACGTCTTGGTCATGTTCTGTTATAATCTCTACCCGGCACAGCCAGAAGAGGACTGGCCACCCCACATAGCCCGGTTCCTCTCTAGGTTTCTTCCTAGGTTTTGGCCTTTCTAGGGAGTTTTTCCTAGCCACCGTGCTTTTACACCTGCGCTGTTTGGGGTTTTAGGCTGGGTTTCTGTACAGCACTTTGAGATATCAGCTGATGTACGAAGGGCTATATAAATAAATTTGATTTGATTTGATTTGATTTGATTTGATTTGATTTACTACACACACACACACACACACGCACGCACGCACCCACCCACCCACGCACGCACGCACGCACGCACGCACGCACGCACGCACGCACACACACACACACACACACACACACACACACACACACACACACACACACACACACACACACACACACACACACACACACACACACACACACACCCACACACACTCACACCTCCACACCTCCGGTCTGTATCCCATGTCTTAAGCGATCACCCTTTCCTCTCCTCTCCCTCCTTCCCTCTGTTTTCATTCTCATTCCCAGGTGTCTTCCCTTTCCTGTTCCGACCGGCATGTTCTGACGTTCTGGCTTCGGAGAAGAATCAACTAAGTCTCTCTTCCGATGTGACTCAGGTACTGGCAGTATCCCCACAACCCCCCTCCTCCCTCATCCAACACACCATCATCCCCCTCTCTCTCCCTCCATCCTTCTCTCTATCCGGACTTCAAAACCTAACGCAGTACGACTTCTGTTTCTCCTCAGAACAAGGAACAATAGAGAAGTTAAGGCTTTGATGGTTGGAACCAAGAGGATGTTGTAGAATCTAGATACTCTCACACACTACCTGATCTGGGTACAGCCACACCTAGAGAAACACACTGAATGCTTTCACAACTCTGACCACAGTGTCTTTTTAATCTGTTTTTAATCTGATTGCAGGGGTATTCATCTCACTGCTTTAGCAGCCCACACACACCCACACCCACACCCACACAAACACACCCACACACACACACACACACACACACACACACACACACACACACACACACACACACACACACACACACACACACACACACACACACGCGCACACACACACACACACACACACACACACACACACACACACACACACACACACACACACACACACACACACACACACACACACACACACACACACACACACACACACACACACGGACAGACAACACACACACACAGACAGACACACACACACACACACACACACACACACACACACACACACACACACACACACACACACACACACACACACACACACACACACACACACACACACACACACACACACACACACACACACACACACGGACACGGACACGGACAGACAAACACACACACACACAGACACACACACACACGGTTATCTGTGTGGTCTTGTTTGATAAAAGTGTCATTTGAAACAGAGTCAACAGAGAGTAACAAGTGCAAATCGGAACAATAACAACAGCTGCTCGGCATCATGGATAGGTGAATTTACTGTATGGTGTTTCCACAGAGACCTGGGAGAGATATTGTAGAAGGGGAAGAGATAAGAGAGATAAGGAGAGGTGAGAGACAGGGCAAGACTTGGGACATGGAGAGAGAAGGAGAGGTGAGAGCAGGGCAAGACTTGGGACATGGAGAGAGAAGGAGAGGTGAGAGACAGGGCAAGACTTGGGACGTGGAGAGAGAGAGACAGGGCAAGAGGGGATATAGAGAGAGAAGGAGAGAGAGAGACAGGGCAAGACTTGGGACATGGAGAGAGAAGGAGAGGTGAGAGACAGGGCAAGACTTGGGACATGTAGAGAGAAGGAGAGGTGAGAGACAGGGCAAGACTTGGGACATGGAGAGAAGGAGAGGTGAGAGACAGGGCAAGACTTGGGACATGGAGAGAAGGAGAGGTGAGAGACAGGGCAAGACTTGGGACATGGAGAGAGAAGGAGAGGTGAGAGACAGGGCAAGACTTGGGACATGGAGAGAGAAGGAGAGGTGAGAGACAGGGCAAGACTTGGGACATGGAGAGAGAAGGAGAGGTGAGAGACAGGGCAAGACTTGGGACGTGGAGAGAGAAGGAGAGGTGAGAGACAGGGCAAGACTTGGGACGTGGAGAGAGAAGGAGAGGTGAGAGACAGGGCAAGACTTGGGACATGGAGAGAGAAGGAGAGGTGAGAGACAGGGCAAGAGGGGATATAGAGAGAGAAGGAGAGGTGAGAGACAGGGCAAGACTTGGGACATGGAGAGAGAAGGAGAGGTGAGAGACAGGGCAAGAGGGGATATAGAGAGAGAAGGAGAGGTGAGAGACAGGGCAAGAGGGGATATAGAGAGAGAAGGAGAGGTGAGAGACAGGGCAAGAGGGGATATAGAGAGAGAAGGAGAGGTGAGAGACAGGGCAAGAGGGGATATAGAGAGAGAAGGAGAGGTGAGAGACAGGGCAAGAGGGGATATAGAGAGAGAAGGAGAGAGAGAGACAGGGCAAGACTTGGGACATGGAGAGAGAAGGAGAGGTGAGAGACAGGGCAAGAGGGGATATAGAGAGAGAAGGAGAGGTGAGAGACAGGGCAAGAGGGGATATATAGAGAGAAGGAGAGGTGAGAGACAGGGCAAGAGGGGATATAGAGAGAGAAGGAGAGGTGAGAGACAGGGCAAGAGGGGATATAGAGAGAGAAGGAGAGAGAGAGACATGACAGGACTTGGGACATAGAGAGAGAAGGAGGTAGAAAGTAAAGAAAGAAAATGATAGAAAGAAAGACAACAAGAGAGAAATGATGGAGGGAAAAAATAGACAGAAAAAGGAGAGAGAATTGAGAGGAGAGATAGATATGTTATAGAAGGTTGCCTATAGAGAAATGGAAACAACTCTGATATCATCCTATTTAAGTTGACATTTTAAATAGTTAAGGGCATGGGTCAAGGCTAGGGTTTAGGGATGTCCCAAGGATCCCGGATTGCACTAACCATCGAGAAATCGCTCTCTTTTGGAGGTCGCAACCTTCGAACACCGACAAACATGACTCTGTGAACATTGTCTGTCTGTACATCTGTCTGATGTGTTCTCTTGCTCACACACACACACACACATGCACACGCACACACACACACCCTTCTCATCTATCAATGAATCCTTTGATTGTATGGCGTGAGTCTCTTCAGTCTACTAAGTTGTGTTGTAGTTAAAGTCTCACCTAGCAAGTAGCCTAGTGGTTAGAGTCTTGAACTAGTAACTGGAAGGTTGCAAGATCAAATCCCCTTAGCTGACAAGGTAAAAATCTGTCGTTCTACCCCTGAACAAGGCAGGTAACCCACTGTTCCTAGGCTGTCAATGTAAATAAGAATTTGTTCTTTAACTGACTTGCTTAGTTAAATAAAGGTAACAAATAAATAAATAGCAACTCTGACCCACTCTGTCTGCAGTGTGTGTGAGACCTTTCTGTTTTCCTTGTGTCACACATTAACCCCCCCGCTCTCTCGCCGGAGGGGAATTCCTTATCTGTGACATCACAGGTGTCCAGAGTCCCTGAGCAAGGCATTTAACCCTCAGTTCCCCCGGGCGCTGATGATGCACCTCTCTGATTCAGAGAGGTTGGGTTAAATGCATAATGAATGCATTCAGTTGTACAGCTGACAAGGTGTCCCGCTTTACGTGAGGGATGTTTCTGACAGAACACCGCCAGATAAGGACATCAGTGAATCTCCTGATTTAACTCTCCCGCGTGTTTCTAACCACTTCCTCGTCCTCACGTTGTATCAGATGAGTAGTCAGCCGGTGGTCATTCTGAGAGCAGAAACTATGTTACGGTGATGTATTTACAGCTGCAACATGTAACTAAAATCACATAGAAATGTGAGTTATAGATCTGTCATTCTCATTGAAAGCAAGTCTAAGAAGCGCTAGATCTGATGTATTTGCGCTATTTCTATTAAGTTCTGTCATCTTTTACACCAGATTCAAACAGTAGAAAATACAACATTGGTTCTGGAAAATATATTTCACCGCAGTTTAGACGGTGCAATGATTTTCTACACTATAATTTCTTGTTTTGTCACATCAACTGAAATTAGGCCGACTTTGGCGACCAGGAAATGACGGAGTGATTCCTGCATAGTGCATCTAATGAAACCATAACTCATACTGTCCAGTCCACTGATAAAAATATCACTGGTCTACGGTCAGCAGTAACACTGATACACAATAATCCTCACACTGGTCTGAGATCAGCAGTTACACTGAAACACAATAACCCTCACACTGGTCTGAGATCAGAAGTAACACTGATACACAATAACCCTCACACTGGTCTGAGATCAGAAGTAACACTGATACAGAATAGCCCTCACACTGGTCTGAGATCAGAAGTTACACTGATACAGAATAGCCCTCACACTGGTCTGAGATCAGAAGTAACACTGATACAGAATAGCCCTCACACTGGTCTGAGATCAGAAGTTACACTGATACTACTAACCCTCACACTGGTCTGAGATCAGCAGTAACACTGATACTACTAACCCTCACACTGGTCTGAGATCAGCAGTAACACTTGATACAGAATAACCCTCACACTGGTCTGAGATCAGTGACCTAATGTGTTTGACAGTGGCTTTGGTCTAAGTCGGTACCCTATTCCCTATATAGAGCACTACTCTTGGCTAGCCCCCCGTGGGTCTGGTGAAATGTAGTGCACCATATAGGGAATGAGGTACTGTTAGGGACTCAGCCTTAGTCTGAGGTATAGTCGAGTGTATAAGTAGATCATTAACACCGTGGATCAGTGAATGGTTGTAGAATGAGTCACTAGGAGTGTTATGACTGTGTGTGTCACCGTCTGTGTGCTTGTGTCACTGTGTCTGAACGTGCACGCGCATGTGTTTGTGTGTGCGTGTGCCAGGGTGTATATGTGTGTGCATCAATGTGTGCCAGTGTGTGTGAGTCAAGCACGTAATGTGTCTGAAATAACAGTCTGTCTATTTCAACACGTCTGTGTTTCTCTCTCTATTTTCACTCTCTCCGTCCCCCTTTCTGATTTTAAAAACAAACATCCTCTCCTCTCCTCTCATCTCCTCTCCTCTCCTCTCCTCCCCTCCTCTCTTCCCCTCCTCCCCTCCTCCCTATGACATCATGTGTTTGTGTTTTCTGGCGTTAGGTCTGGGTCAACCAACAGCAACCAACAACAACATTTACTTTGTAGATAACTCACTTGCCCGTAGATAAAAAATGTAAAAACATTTTTATGTGATGTTACTTTCATAAAAACTTTGTACTGTCAATTTACAGGTAACTTCCAAAATAAAGGAAACACCAACATAAAGTGTCATTATGGGGTGCTGGGGCACCACGAGACAGAACAGCTTCAATGCACCTTGACATAGATTCTACAAGTGTCTGGAACTCTATTGGAGGGATGCGACAACATTCTTCCACAATAAATGTGGTGTTTTGTTGATGGCGGTGGATAACACTGTCTCAGTCACTGCTCCAGAGTCTCCCATAGGTGTTCAGTTGGGTTGCGATCTGGTGACTGAGGCGGTCATGGCATAAGGTTTACAGACCATTCAGTGACCCCTCGTGTCCATGAGAAAGGGGACATTGTCATCCTATGGTGGCATAGCCATTGTAGCCAAAATTATGGGCAAAATAATGACATTTTATACATGACCCTAAGCATGATGGGATGTTAATTGTTGAATTAACTCAGGAACCACAGCTGTGTGGAAGCACCTGCTTTCAATACACTGTTCCCCCTCCCTCAAGTTTATTTTATTTTGTCAGTTGCCTTTATATGCAATCTGTTTATCTAAAATGTGTATTCCAAAGGTCTACAATTTTGTTACTATTCTTATTAATCTCTCTCTCTCTCTCTCTCTCTCTCTCTCTCTCTCTCTCTCTCTCTCTCTCTCTCTCTCTCTCTCTCTCTCTCTCTCTCTCTCTCTCTCTCTCTCTCTCTCTCTCTCTCTCTCTCCTCTCTCTCTCTCTCTCTCTCTCTCTCTCTCTCTCTCTCTCTCTCTCTCTCTCTCTCTCTCTCTCTCTCTCTCTCCTCTCTCTCTCTCTCTCTCTCCCTCTCTCTCTCTCTCTCTCTCTCTCTCTCTCTCTCTCTCTCTCTCTCTCTCTCTCTCACCTCTCTCTCCCCCTCTCTCTCTCAAGGCTGACAGAGGAAACTGCTGTATAATGATAACAGATTCCGAGACAATGGGCTCGAGACACACACACACACCGAGGACCAGTTTAGCTCATAGGTCATGGGGTCTGGTCTGCACGGCTGATAGGCCTTTATTTATCAAATATGGAACAACCAGGAAATACCAAGCACTTTTCTGGGCACTTAAAAAAAAATGGCTCCCAGAAAATCCCCTGACGTCTTAGTCCTGTAGCCTGGATGTATTCTGGACGTTGAGTTAGCTGGGTAGTCAGTGGGATTTGACTGTAATGTCTTTGTTATGATTTCATAACTGATAACAATGATAATCCTAACTCCAGATTGATTCATGGATTCAGGTGTGTTGGTCCTGGGCTGGAACAAAACCATATTGTGGTTCTCTAAAACCAGGATCAAAGAACAGTGGGTTGGATTATTTTACATAATATACCAGTCTTCACAAAGTTCAAAGGTCACCTCCTGAAGGTAAAAGGGAACCATAATAGAAGGTCATTGGAAGTTCATCTGAAGGTCATCTGAAGGTCGCGGCTGCGACCGTTGGGCTTTCGAAGGACTAGAGTGTTTGGCCCACCAATGGAATGAGCCCGGTACAATAGAATCTGTACGACCAAAGTGCATTGTTGGTTTGTCTAGCCAGAGGTCTGTGTCCAAAACCTTAGTTAGGGAATCTTCACTTTGTAGACTGTCCCAAAATCTGCCTTCATGTACATATCTGCCTCAAATACCTTGTACCTCTGCACACAGATATGGGTACTCCTGTATATAGCTCCATTCTGTTACTATTTTCATTGTTATTATAATTGTTTAACTCTGCATCATTGGGAAGGGCACGTAAGCAAGCATTTCACGGTTAAGTCCACACCCATTGTGTTTGACACATGTGAGAAATAAAATACTATTTAGATTGATTTCGACTTGATTTGGTCTAGAAGACATAAAATGCTCTGTTGTAAGACATGTGTAGACAACATGGATGTGGTCTACACAGGAGGGACATGTCTGGGGAAGCCCCTTCATGTAGTGAGACCTCAGGTGCATTGTGCAATATGGCTTCTGTGTATCAACCTTGTGTTGCTGGAGCAACACACGAAGGGTAGAAGAACCAGTGATTTATCACAATCCAACGCAGAGCAAGGCACTTAACCCTAATTACTCCTGTAAATCGCTCTGGAAAAGGGCGTCTGTTTAATGACTCAAGTGGAAATGTAATCCAGCCAGGTCCTGGACTAAAAACCGTGTTCTACAGAGATGTAGTTTTAAATCTAGGACTTTGCAAAATGTGTGTCTGGGAAACTGGCCCTTTGAGTTAGTTTTGAGTTGGATGCCTACTGTAGTCACATAGATTATTGTATGTATGTATGTATGTATGTATGTATGTATGTATGTATGTATGTATGTATGTATGTATGTATGTATGTATGTATGTATGTATGTATGTATGTATGTATGTGTGTGTGTGTGTGTGTGTGTGTGTGTGTGTGTGTGTGTGTGTGTGTGTGTGTGTGTGTGTGTGTGTGTGTGTGTGTGTGTGTGTGTGTAGATTATTGTATGTGTTGAGGCCTACTGTAGTAATATAGATTATTGTATGTGTTGAGGCCTACTGTAGTAATATAGATTATTGTATGTGTTGAGGCCTACTGTAGTAATATAGATTATTGTATGTGTTGAGGCCTACTGTAGTAATATAGATTATTGTATGTGTTGAGGCCTACTGTAGTAATATAGATTATTGTATGTGTTGAGGCCTACTGTAGTAATATAGATTATTGTATGTGTTGAGGCCTCCTGTAGTAATATAGATTATTGTATGTGTTGAGACCTACTGTAGTAATATAGATTATTGTATGTGTTGAGGCCTACTGTAGTAATATAGATTATTGTATGTGTTGAGGCCTACTGTAGTAATATAGATTATTGTATGTGTTGAGACCTACTGTAGTAATATAGATTATTGTATGATTTGTAAGTCGCTCTGGATAAGAGCGTCTGCTAAATGACTTAAATGTAAAATGTAAATGTTGAGGCCTCCTGTAGTAATATAGATTATTGTATGTGTTGAGACCTACTGTAGTAATATAGATTATTGTATGTGTTGAGGCCTCCTGTAGGTGACATAGATTATTGTATGTGTTGAGGCCTACTGTAGTAATATAGATTATTGTATGTGTTGAGGCCTACTGTAGTAATATAGATTATTGTATGTGTTGAGGCCTACTGTAGTAATATACATTATTGTATGTGTTGAGGCCTCCTGTAGTAATATAGATTATTGTATGTGTTGAGGCCTAGTGTAGTAATATAGATTATTGTATGTGTTGAGGCCTACTGTAGGTGACATAGATTATTGTATGTGTTGAGGCCTAGTGTAGTAATATAGATTATTGTATGTGTTGAGGCCTACTGTAGTAATATACATTATTGTATGTGTTGAGGCCTCCTGTAGTAATATAGATTATTGTATGTGTTGAGGCCTAGTGTAGTAATATAGATTATTGTATGTGTTGAGGCCTACTGTAGGTGACATAGATTATTGTATGTGTTGAGGCCTACTGTAGGTGACATAGAGTATTGTATGTGTTGAGGCCTACTGTAGTAATATAGATTATTGTATGTGTTGAGGCCTACTGTAGGTGACATAGATTATTGTATGTGTTGAGGCCTACTGTAGTAATATAGATTATTGTATGTGTTGAGGCCTACTGTAGTAATATAGATTATTGTATGTGTTGAGGCTTACTGTAGTAATATAGATTATTGTATGTGTTGAGGCCTACTGTAGTAATATAGATTATTGTATGTGTTGAGACCTACTGTAGTAATATAGATTATTGTATGTGTTGAGGCCTACTGTAGTAATATAGATTATTGTATGTATTGAGGCCTACTGTAGTAATATAGATTATTGTATGTGTTGAGGCCTACTGTAGTAATATAGATTATTGTATGTGTTGAGGCCTACTGTAGTAATATAGATTATTGTATGTGTTGAGGCCTACTGTAGTAATATAGATTATTGTATGTGTTGAGGCCTACTGTAGTAATATATTATTGTATGTGTTGAGGCCTACTGTAGTAATATAGATTATTGTATGTGTTGAGGCCTAGTGTAGTAATATAGATTATTGTATGTGTTGAGGCCTACTGTAGTAATATAGATTATTGTATGTGTTGAGGCCTACTGTAGTAATATAGATTATTGTATGTGTTGAGGCCTGTAGTAATATAGATTATTGTATGTGTTGAGGCCTACTGTAGTAATATAGATTATTGTATGTGTTGAGGCCTACTGTAGTAATATAGATTATTGTATGTAGGCCTCCTGTAGGTGACATAGATTATTGTATGTGTTGAGGCCTAGTGTAGTAATATAGATTATTGTATGTGTTGAGGCCTACTGTAGTAATATAGATTATTGTATGATTTGAGGCCTACTGTAGTAATATAGATTATTGTATGTGTTGAGGCCTACTGTAGTAATATAGATTATTGTATGTGTTGAGGCCTACTGTAGTAATATAGATTATTGTATGTGTTGAGACCTACTGTAGTAATATAGATTATTGTATGTGTTGAGGCCTACTGTAATATAGATTATTGTATGTGTTGAGGCCTACTGTAGTAATATAGATTATTGTATGTGTGAGGCCTACTGTAGTAATATAGATTATTGTATGTGTTGAGGCCTACTGTAGTAATATAGATTATTGTATGATTTGAGGCCTACTGTAGTAATATAGATTATTGTATGTGTTGAGGCCTACTGTAGTAATATAGATTATTGTATGTTTGAGGCCTAGTGTAGTAATATAGATTATTGTATGTGTTGAGGCCTACTGTAGTAATATAGATTATTGTATGTGTTGAGGCCTACTGTAGTAATATAGATTATTGTATGTGTTGAGGCCTACCTACTGTAGTAATATAGATTATTGTATGTGTTGAGGCCTACTGTAGTAATATAGATTATTGTATGTGTTGAGGCCTACTGTAGTAATATAGATTATTGTATGTGTTGAGGCCTACTGTAGGAATATAGATTATTGTATGATTTGAGGCCTACTGTAGTAATATAGATTATTGTATGTGTTGAGGCCTACTACCTGTAGTAATATAGATTATTGTATGTGTTGAGGCCTATGTAGTAATATAGATTATTGTATGTGTTGAGGCCTACTGTGTAATATAGATTATTGTTGTGTTGAGGCCTACTGTAGTAATATAGATTATTGTATGTGTTGAGGCCTACTGTAGTAATATAGATTATTGTATGTGTTGAGGCCTACTGTAGTAATATAGATTATTGTATGTGTTGAGGCCTACTGTAGTAATATAGATTATTGTATGTGTTGAGGCCTACTGATTATTGTAATTTGAGGCCTACTGTAGTAATATAGATTATTGTATGTGTTGAGGCCTACTGTAGTAATATAGATTATTGTATGTGTTGAGGCCTACTGTAGTAATATAGATTATTGTATGTGTTGAGGCCTACTGTAGTAATATAGATTATTGTATGTGTTGAGGCCTACTGTAGTAATATAGATTATTGTATGTGTTGAGGCCTACTGTAGTAATATAGATTATTGTATGTGTTGAGGCCTACTGTAGTAATATAGATTATTGTATGTGTTGAGGCCTACTGTAGTAATATAGATTATTGTATGTATAATATAGATTATTGTATGTGTTGAGGCCTACTGTAGTAATATAGTTGAGGCCTTAGTAATATAGATTATTGTATGTGTTACTGTAGTAATATAGATTCTTGTATGTGTTGAGGCCTACTGTAGTAATATAGATTATTGTATGTGTTGAGGCCTACTGTAGTAATATAGATTATTGTATGTGTTGAGGCCTAGTGTAGTAATATAGATTATTGTATGTGTTGAGGCCTACTGTAGGTGACATAGATTATTGTATGTGTTGAGGCCTAGTGTAGTAATATAGATTATTGTATGTGTTGAGGCCTAGTGTAGGTGACATAGATTATTGTATGATTTGAGGCCTACTGTAGTAATATAGATTATTGTATGTGTTGAGGCCTACTGTAGTAATATAGATTATTGTATGTGTTGAGGCCTACTGTAGTAATATAGATTATTGCATGTGTTGAGGCCTACTGTAGTAATATAGATATTGTATGTGTTGAGGCCTAGTGTAGGTGACATAGATTATTGTATGTGTTGAGGCCTAGTGTAGTAATATAGATTATTGTATGTGTTGAGGCCTAGTGTAGTAATATAGATTATTGTATGTGTTGAGGCCTAGTGTAGTAATATAGATTATTGTATGTGTTGAGGCCTACTGTAGTAATATAGATTATTGTATGTGTTGAGGCCTACTGTAGTAATATAGATTATTGTATGTGTTGAGGCCTAGTGTAGGTGACATAGATTATTGTATGTGTTGAGGCCTAGTGTAGTAATATAGATTATTGTATGTGTTGAGGCCTACTGTAGGTGACATAGATTATTGTATGTGTTGAGGCCTAGTGTAGTAATATAGATTATTGTATGTGTTGAGGCCTAGTGTAGTAATATAGATTATTGTATGTGTTGAGGCCTAGTGTAGTAATATAGATTATTGTATGTGTTGAGGCCTACTGTAGTAATATAGATTATTGTATGTGTTGAGGCCTACTGTAGTAATATAGATTATTGTATGTGTTGAGGCCTACTGTAGTAATATAGATTATTGTATGTGTTGAGGCCTAGTGTAGGTGACATAGATTATTGTATGTGTTGAGGCCTAGTGTAGGTGACATAGATTATTGTATGTGTTGAGGCCTACTGTAGGTGACATAGATTATTGTATGTGTTGAGGCCTAGTGTAGTAATATAGATTATTGTATGTGTTGAGGCCTACTGTAGGTGACATAGATTATTGTATGTGTTGAGGCCTAGTGTAGTAATATAGATTATTTTATGTGTTGAGGCCTACTGTAGTAATATAAATTATTGTATGTGTTGAGGCCTACTGTAGTAATATAGATTATTGTATGTGTTGAGGCCTACTGTAGTAATATAGATTATTGTATGTGTTGAGGCCTAGTGTAGTAATATAGATTATTGTATGTGTTGAGGCCTACTGTAGTAATATAGATTATTGTATGTGTTGAGGCCTACTGTAGTAATATAGATTATTGTATGTGTTGAGGCCTACTGTAGGTGACATAGATTATTGTATGTGTCACGCCTTGGTCATTGTATTTTGTGTTTTTGTTATATGTTTGGGTAGGCCAGGGTGTGACATGGGTTTATATGTTGTTTTTTGTATTGGGGTTTGTAGTATTTGGGATCGCGGCTGATTAGGGGTGTTGTATAGGCTTGGCTGCCTGAGGCGATTCTCAATCAGAGTCAGGTGATTCTCGTTGTCTCTGATTGGGAACCGTATTTAGGGAGCCTGAGTTTCGCTGTGTATTTTGTGGGTGATTGTTCCTGTCTTTGTGTAGTGTTCACCAGATAGGCTGTAATAGGTTTCTCATTCCGTTTGTTGTTTTTGTATTGAGTTATTTCATGTATCACGTTTTCATTCATTAAAGATCATGAGTAACAAACACGCTGCATTTCGGTCCGACTCTCTTCCTTCAACAGACGAACGCCGTTACAGTATGTGTTGAGACCTACTGTAGTAATATAGATTATTGTATGTGTTGAGGCCTACTGTAGTAATATAGATTATTGTATGTGTTGAGACCTACTATAGTAATATAGATTATTGTATGTGTTGAGGCCTACTGTAGTAATATAGATTATTGTATGTGTTGAGACCTACTATAGTAATATAGATTATTGTATGTGTTGAGACCTACTATAGTAATATAGATTATTGTATGTGTTGAGACCTACTGTAGTAATATAGATTATTGTATGTGTTGAGGCCTACTGTAGTAATATAGATTATTGTATGTGTTGAGACCTACTATAGTAATATAGATTATTGTATGTGTTGAGACCTACTGTAATATAGTTAATAGACCTAGAATATAGATTGTATGTGTTGAGGCCTACTGTAATATAGATTATTGTAAGACCTATAGATTAGATTATTGTATGTGTTGAGACCTACTGTAGTAATATAGATTATTGTATGTGTTGAGGCCTACTGTAGTAATATAGATTATTGTATGTGTTGAGACCTACTATAGTAATATAGATTATTGTATGTGTTGAGGCCTACTGTAGTAATATAGATTATTGTATGTGTTGAGACCTACTGTAGTAATATAGATTATTGTATGTGTTGAGGCCTACTGTAGTAATATAGATTATTGTATGTATTGAGGCCTACTGTAGTAATATAGATTATTGTATGTGTTGAGACCTACTGTAGTAATATAGATTATTGTATGTGTTGAGACCTACTGTAGTAATATAGATTATTGTATGTGTTGAGGCCTACTGTAGTAATATAGATTATTGTATGTGTTGAGACCTACTGTAGTAATATAGATTATTGTATGTGTTGAGGCCTACTGTAGGTGACATAGATTATTGTATGTGTTGAGGCCTACTGTAGGAATATAGATTATTGTATGTGTTGAGGCCTACTGTAGTAAAATGTGAGTAACCAATGTGGCAAACAGTGACACATTCACTTGAACTAGGGTGATATAATTAAATTAGACAAATTCAGGTCGTACCCCGTTTCATTCCGTTTACTTTAGTTGAACAAATGTTAAACATCGTTGTCACCATATTAGCTAATGTCATAGTCAACATAATTACTCAAACTAACCAAGAATCAATGTGTACAATCACACAGTACAGTGTACAGCAAATAGTTAAGCAGTTAACACACACAGTTAACACACACAGATGCCCCCCTCCCCCATGATCTTTGATGGGGCTAGGAGCCTCAGAAGAGCCCTAGAAGAGGATGTATACCACAACAATAGCAGAAATCGGTTGGGTTGTTCTGTAGTTCCGACCAGAGAAACCTCTTCAAGGGTAGAGGTTTGTATCTGGATGGCCCTAATTGTAGTTTATACACATATGAAAGATCTCTTTCAAGATCAAACGTAAGTCTCACAACCGTTTTGTTATTATTTTGTTTGAAAATTGAGGAAGAGGAGCAAGAGGAAGAGGAGAGGAAGATGAGGAGGAGGTGGAAGAGGAGAGGAAGGGGAGAGGGAGGAGGTGGGGTGAGGAGTGGGAGGAGGAGGAAGAGTGGAGGAGGAGGTGGAAGAGTGGAGGAAGGGGAGGAGGGTGGGGGGAGAAGGAGGAGAAAAAGGAGGTGGATGATGAGGATGAGGAAAAGGACGAGGGGAGGAAGGGGAGGAGGAAGAGGAGCAGACAGACAAACAGACATTCATTCTTGGCTCTGATACACTGCTAAGTGACTAACAAGTCCTGAACAATGAAAGTCTTCAACTTAATTCTCTATATCTTTCACCTATTACCAAGCTTTTACACTTTGGGTCAGTATGTGTCGGGGGACGTTTCTAATTGTTTTTAGTTTCTCTGTCATCAGAGTCTATACTATAGCCTATGATGTGCTGCCCTGGCTGAGGGGGCGGCACACCCATTACACACACATGGACGCACACGTGTGTGTGTGTGCTGATGAACAGTTAGTTCTAGGTAAGGGCAGTGGAGGATCCCTGGCTAGCATACAGCCTCGCCACTCAGGTTTATATGGTTCAATGGTGACATCATGTGTCCAATAGGCAGAAATACAAGAAACAACAGAGTGGAAATAGTTATGAATCAATGTATTAATAGTTCATCAAATAGTCCATTTATTGTTTGGTTCATTTATTGTCTTACTTTGAACTTATTTACAACATTATGTTTATACTCTATTGACAATTAACCACAATGTAAGAAATGCACATGTAAAATTGTCTTTAATGCATCTAAAATAGGTAATAATTACAAATGTGATAATAAAACAAGCAATATCATGACACTGAACAATATGGTATTACATAATATAAAATATAAAATGACCAGTAATGACTGACAGCAATAAAAAGTAAAACATCATTAATCACATCAGGAGCAACTTGGTCCAGGAGCAGAATATATTAAAAAACTGTTATCAATATTATCCATATTAATCACTGAGAATGTGATCACAAATCATGAAATTGGTAAAATCACACAGAAAAAGAGCAGAAGCATAAACCAACCCATTTTTCACCAATATACATAATTATAATTACAAGTTAAGAGAATTCAACTAAAACGTTAAAGTTAAAGTCTGTAAAATATGAGCCTGGAAGGGATGAGAGAGCCAAGCCTATGGGTTCGTAGCTTCAACCTCACAGCAAACACACACACTTACTGATTAATGGACTGCTGAATGTACATTTTTTTAAATGTAGCTTTGTTTGCTGTTTTCCATATTATGTCTATTTCTGATAAGCTACCCAGGAAAGGGCTGAAAATAGCCCATATTAATATATGTAACCTTAGAAATAAGGTTCATGAAATCAATAACTTGCTACCATCAGATAACATTCATATATTAGCCATTTCTTCGACCCACTTTCATTTGAATTCATTTGATGATACAGCAGTAGCAATACAAGGATATAGCATCTATAGAAGAGACAGGGATGCTTATGGGGGAGGTGTTGCTGTATATATTCAGAGCCATATCCCTGTAATGCTTAGAGAAGATCTGATGTCAAGTGTTATTGAAGTGTTGTGGTTGCAGGTTCATCTGCCTCATGTAAAGCCTTTTATTTTGGGGTGTTTTTATAGGCCACCAAGTGCTAACAGTCAGTATCTAAATAATATGTGTGAAATGCTTGATAGTGTATGTGATATAAACAGAGAGGTCTACTTTCTTGGGACCTGAATATTGACTGGTTTTCATCAAGCTGTTTACTCAAGAGGAAGCTTCTCACTGTAACCAGTGCCTGTAATCTGGTTCAGGTTATTAATCAACCTACCAGGGTGTTTACAAACACTACAGGAACAAGATCATCCACATGTATCGGTCACATTTTGACTAATAGTGTAGAAGCATTGGCTGCAGTGTATCTGTACCCTTTGGATACAGTGATCACTATAGTGGCTATATCCAGGAAAGACAAAGTTCCAACAGCTGGGCCTAAAATACTGTATTAAAGAGCATACAATTATGTAATTAACATAATATCAAAATCCGTCTGTTAACAATAGAGATATCTTTTTTTGTTGATAGGCTGCGTGTCAATCCACCACATCCACCGATATCGCCCTTCCGCATCTGTGCTGAAAGGTGCCAGAGCTAGAGCGATGTTTGTCAGATCATGGGATATCCCGAAAATCGGTCTTCTCACAAAATCATATGTACAGTAGCGTTCGAAGGGTTTGGCCTGTGTTCGTCTTCAGTCCAGGTTCTGTGGTGGTTGAGACAGACAGACAGACAGACAGACAGACAGACAGACAGACAGACAGACAGACAGACAGACAGACAGACAGACAGACAGACAGACAGACAGACAGACAGACAGAAACACACTCATCATTTTATAATAAGAGACTTACTGCCAATGTGTCGTAGTCAGGGGAGATGGTCCTTATGTTCAGACCTGTGTATGTGTCAATGTTAGGGTCAGGATGCACACTGTAGAGAGAGAGAGATTATAGTCATGGTAACAGTGAAAAAAAATACAAAAGACACTGTCATGACAAAGTAAATTAATGTCTCCAGGTGTGGAGGTGTAACTGAAGGAATGTCTGGTATTTTTGTATTTTTTTAACATTATTACCTGTGTGTCTGTTGTGGCATCACTTCCTGCTCTGGATCTCCTGTAAAGAGGGACAGAGTGAGTTCAGCTCTCTGCTGATCTCTGGTAGAGGTTAATACATTTTTTATATTTAAATCCTCACCTTTTCGGAGTGCAGTAGATGGTGAGTAGAAGAGCTCCAACAGTCAGGGCAGCCCACACCCCCATTACAGGAACCCAGGGAAACACTGCTGCAGGATCATGGGTTTCAATGAGAGGCCAGTGGAAATGTCCATTCATCAGCCATGCGCCCTGATCGGGAACGCGCCTTTCTGGTTCCTCCTTTCCTATTGACAAAGCTTTTGTCCGGTTGAAATATTACTGATTATTTATGACAAAAACAACCGGAGGATTAATTTTTAACATTGTTTGGTATGTTTCTACTAACTTTTATTGTACTTTTTAAAAACTTTTCGACTGGAATTAGTGCACACACCTTAATTTAAGCATTCGGATTACTGGACAAAACACGCAAACAAAAAGGAGGTATTTGGTCATAAAGAGGGACATTATTGAACAAAACAAACATTTATTGTCTAACATGGAGACCTGGGAGTGCCACCAGATGAAGATCATCAAAGGTAGGTGATTAATTTTAATGCTATTTCTGACTTTGTGACACTGTCCTTGGCTGTAAAATGGCTGTATGGGTTTCTGTGGCTAGGTGCAGACCTAACATAATCGCAAAGTGTGCTTTCTCCGTAACGACTTTTTGAAATCTGACACAGCGGTTGCATTAAGGAGAAGTTTATCTTTATTTGTATGTTTAACACTTGTATTGTTTATCAATGTTTGTGATGATTATTTCTTTAATTTGATGTGGCTCTCTGCACTTTCACTGGATGTTTGTTTGAGACAATGCATTTCTGACCATAACGCGCCAATGTAAACTGAGATTTTTGGATATAAATATGAACTTTATCGAACAAAACATACATGTATTGTGTAACATGAAGTCCTATGAACGTCATCTGATGAAGATCATCAAAGGTTAGTGATTAATTTGATTAATTCTCTGTTTCTGCTTTTTGTGAGTCCACTCTTTGGCTGGAAAAATGGCTGTGTTTTTCTGTGACACAACCCACCATCACTGTCTCATGTTAATACTACTCCTATACACAACCCACCATCACTGTCTCATGTTAATACTACTCCTAAACACAACCTACCATCACTGTGTCTCATGTTAATACTACTCCTAAACACAACCCACCATCACTGTGTCTCATACTACTCCTAAACACAACCCACCATCACTGTGTCTCATGTTAATACTACTCCTAAACACAACCCACCATCACTGTGTCTCATGTTAATACTACTCCTAAACACAACCCACCATCACTGTGTCTCATGTTAATACTACTCCTAAACACAACCCACCATCACTGTCTCATGTTAATACTACTCCTAAACACAACCCACCATCACTGTGTCTCATGTTAATACTACTCCTAAACACAACCCACCATCAATGTGTCTCATGTTAATACTACTCCTAAACACAACCCACCATCACTGTCTCATGTTAATACTACTCCTAAACACAACCCACCATCACTGTGTCTCATGTTAATACTACTCCTAAACACAACCCACCATCACTGTGTCTCATGTTAATACTACTCCTAAACACAACCCACCATCACTGTGTCTCATGTTAATACTACTCCTAAACACAACCCACCATCACTGTGTCTCATGTTAATACTACTCCTAAACACAACCCACTATCACGGTGTCTCATGTTAATACTACTCCTAAACACAACCCACCATCACTGTCTCATGTTAATACTACTCCTAAACACATCCCACCATCACTGTGTCTCATGTTAATACTACTCCTAAACACAACCCACCATCACTGTCTCATGTTAATACTACTCCTAAACACAACCCACTATCACGGTGTCTCATGTTAATACTACTCCTAAACACAACCCACCATCACTGTCTCATGTTAATACTACTCCTAAACACAACCCACCATCACTGTGTCTCATGTTAATACTACTCCTAAACACATCCCACCATCACTGTGTCTCATGTTAATACTACTCCTAAACACAACCCACCATCACTTTGTCTCATGTTAATACTAGTCTACTCTTAACCCACCATCACTGTGTCTCATGTTAATACTACTCCTAAACACAACCCACCATCACTGTGTATCATGTTAATACTACTCCTATACACAACCCACCATCACTGTGTCTCATGTTAATACTACTCCTAAACACATCCCACCATCACTGTGTCTCATGTTAATACTACTCCTAAACACAACCCACCATCACTGTGTCTCATGTTAATACTACTCCTAAACACAACCCACCATCACTGTGTCTCATGTTAATACTACTCCTAAACACAACCCACCATCACTGTGTCTCATGTTAATACTACTCCTAAACACAACCCACCATCACTGTGTCTCATGTTAATACTACTCCTAAACACAACCCACCATCACTGTGTCTCATGTTAATACTACTCCTAAACACAACCCACCATCACTGTGTCTCATGTTAATACTACTCCTAAACACAACCCACCATCACTGTGTCTCATGTTAATACTACTCCTAAACACAACCCACCATCACTGTGTCTCATGTTAATACTACTCCTAAACACAACCCACCATCACTGTGTCTCATGTTAATACTACTCCTAAACACAACCCACTATCACTGTCTCATGTTAATACTACTCCTAAACACAACCCACTATCACTGTCTCATGTTAATACTACTCCTAAACACAACCCACTATCACTGTCTCATGTTAATACTACTCCTAAACACAACCCACCATCACTGTGTCTCATGTTAATACTACTCCTAAACACAACCCACCATCACTGTGTCTCATGTTAATACTACTCCTAAACACAACCCACCATCACTGTGTCTCATGTTAATACTACTCCTAAACACAACCCACCATCACTGTGTCTCATGTTAATACTACTCCTAAACACAACCCACCATCACTGTGTCTCATGTTAATACTACTCCTAAACACAACCCACCATCACTGTGTCTCATGTTAATACTACTCCTAAACACAACCCACCATCACTGTGTCTCATGTTAATACTACTCCTAAACACAACCCACCATCACTGTGTCTCATGTTAATACTACTCCTAAACACAACCCACCATCACTGTCTCATGTTAATACTACTCCTAAACACAACCCACCATCACTGTCTCATGTTAATACTACTCCTAAACACAACCCACCATCACTGTGTCTCATGTTAATACTACTCCTAAACACAACCCACCATCACTGTGTCTCATGTTAATACTACTCCTAAACACAACCCACCATCACTGTGTCTTATGTTAATACTACTCCTAAACACAACCCACCATCACTGTGTCTCATGTTAATACTACTCCTAAACACAACCCACCATCACTGTGTCTCATGTTAATACTACTCCTAAACACAACCCACCATCACTGTGTCTCATGTTAATACTACTCCTAAACACAACCCACCATCACTGTGTCTTATGTTAATACTACTCCTAAACACAACCCACCATCACTGTGTCTCATGTTAATACTACTCCTAAACACAACCCACCATCACTGTGTCTTAGGTTAATACTACTCCTAAACACAACCCACCATCACTGTGTCTTAGGTTAATACTACTCCTAAACACAACCCACCATCACTGTGTCTTAGGTTAATACTACTCCTAAACACAACCCACCATCACTGTGTCTCATGTTAATACTACTCCTAAACACAACCCACCATCACTGTGTCTTAGGTTAATACTACTCCTAAACACAACCCACCATCACTGTGTCTTAGGTTAATACTACTCCTAAACACAACCCACCATCACTGTGTCTTAGGTTAATACTACTCCTAAACACAACCCACCATCACTGTGTCTTAGGTTAATACTACTCCTAAACACAACCCACCATCACTGTGTCTTAGGTTAATACTACTCCTAAACACAACCCACCATCACTGTCTCATGTTAATACTACTCCTAAACACAACCCACCATCACTGTGTCTCATGTTAATACTACTCCTAAACACAACCCACCATCACTGTGTCTTAGGTTAATACTACTCCTAAACACAACCCACCATCACTGTGTCTTAGGTTAATACTACTCCTAAACACAACCCACCATCACTGTGTCTTAGGTTAATACTACTCCTAAACACAACCCACCATCACTGTGTCTTAGGTTAATACTACTCCTAAACACAACCCACCATCACTGTGTCTCATGTTAATACTACTCCTAAACACAACCCACCATCACTGTGTCTCATGTTAATACTACTCCTAAACACAACCCACCATCACTGTGTCTCATGTTAATACTACTCCTAAACACAACCCACCATCACTGTGTCTCATGTTAATACTACTCCTAAACACAACCCACCATCACTGTGTCTCATGTTAATACTACACAACCCACCCTAAACACAACCCACCATCACTGTGTCTCATGTTAATACTACTCCTAAACACAACCCACCATCACTGTGTCTCATGTTAATACTACTCCTAAACACAACCCACCATCACTGTGTCTCATGTTAATACTACTCCTAAACACAACCCACCATCACTGTGTCTCATGTTAATACTACTCCTAAACACAACCCACCATCACTGTGTCATGTTAATACTACTCCTAAACACAACCCACCATCACTGTGTCTCATGTTAATACTACTCCTAAACACAACCCACCATCACTGTGTCTCATGTTAATACTACTCCTAAACACAACCCACCATCACTGTGTCTCATGTTAATACTACTCCTAAACACAACCCACCATCACTGTGTCTCATGTTAATACTACTCCTAAACACAACCCACCATCACTGTGTCTCATGTTGATACTACTCCTAAACACAACCCACCATCACTGTCTCATGTTAATACTACTCCTAAACACAACCCACCATCACTGTGTCTCATGTTAATACTACTCCTAAACACAACCCACCATCACTGTGTCTCATGTTAATACTACTCCTAAACACAACCCACCATCACTGTCTCATGTTAATACTACTCCTAAACACAACCCACCATCACTGTGTCTCATGTTAATACTACTCCTAAACACAATCCACCATCACTGTGTCTCATGTTGATACTACACAACCCACCATCCTAAACACAACCCACCATCACTGTCTCATGTTAATACTACTCCTAAACACAACCCACCATCACTGTGTCTCATGTTAATACTACTCCTAAACACAACCCACCATCACTGTGTCTCATGTTAATACTACTCCTAAACACAACCCACCATCACTGTGTCTCATGTTAATACTACTCCTAAACACAACCCACCATCACTGTGTCTCATGTTAATACTACTCCTAAACACAACCCACCATCACTGTGTCTCATGTTAATACTACTCCTAAACACAACCCACCATCACTGTCTCATGTTAATACTACTCCTAAACACAACCCACCATCACTGTGTCTCATGTTAATACTACTCCTAAACACAACCCACCATCACTGTGTCTCATGTTAATACTACTCCTAAACACAACCCACCATCACTGTGTCTCATGTTAATACTACTCCTAAACACAACCCACCATCACTGTGTCTCATGTTAATACTACTCCTAAACACAACCCACCATCACTGTCTCATGTTAATACTACTCCTAAACACAACCCACCATCACTGTGTCTCATGTTAATACTACTCCTAAACACAACCCACCATCACTGTGTCTCATGTTAATACTACTCCTAAACACAACCCACCATCACTGTCTCATGTTAATACTACTCCTAAACACAACCCACCATCACTGTGTCTCATGTTAATACTACTCCTAAACACAACCCACCATCACTGTGTCTCATGTTAATACTACTCCTAAACACAACCCACCATCACTGTGTCTTGTTAATACTACTCCTAAACACAGCCCACCACCACTGTGTCTCATGTTAATACTACTCCTAAACACAGCCCACCACCACTGTGTCTCATGTTAATACTACTCCTAAACACAGCCCACCACCACCACTGTGTCTCATGTTAATACTACTCCTAAACACAGCCCACCACCACTGTGTCTCATGTTAATACTACTCCTAAACACAGCCCACCACCACCACTGTGTCTCATGTTAATACTACTCCTAAACACAGCCCACCACCACTGTGTCTCATGTTAATACTACTCCTAAACACAGCCCACCACCACTGTGTCTCATGTTAATACTACTCCTAAACACAGCCCACCACCACCACTGTGTCTCATGTTAATACTACTCCTAAACACAGCCCACCACCACTGTGTCTCATGTTAATACTACTCCTAAACACAACCCACCATCACTGTGTCTCATGTTAATACTACTCCTAAACACAACCCACCATCACTGTGTCTCATGTTAATACTACTCCTAAACACAACCCACCATCACTGTGTCTCATGTTAATACTACTCCTAAACACAACCCACCATCACTGTGTCTCATGTTAATACTACTCCTAAACACAACCCACCATCACTGTGTCTCATGTTAATACTACTCCTAAACACAACCCACCATCACTGTGTCTCATGTTAATACTACTCCTAAACACAACCCACCATCACTGTGTCTTGTTAATACTACTCCTAAACACAACCCACCATCACTGTGTCTCATGTTAATACTACTCCTAAACACAACCCACCATCACTGTGTCTCATGTTAATACTACTCCTAAACACAACCCACCATCACTGTGTCTCATGTTAATACTACTCCTAAACACAACCCACCATCACTGTGTCTCATGTTAATACTACTCCTAAACACAACCCACCATCACTGTGTCTCATGTTAATACTACTCCTAAACACAACCCACCATCACTGTGTCTCATGTTAATACTACTCCTAAACACAACCCACCATCACTGTGTCTCATGTTAATACTACTCCTAAACACAACCCACCATCACTGTGTCTCATGTTAATACTACTCCTAAACACAACCCACCATCACTGTGTCTCATGTTAATACTACTCCTAAACACAACCCACCATCACTGTGTCTCATGTTAATACTACTCCTATACACAACCCACCATCACTGTGTCTCATGTTAATACTACTCCTAAACACAACCCACCATCACTGTGTCTCATGTTAATACTACTCCTATACACAACCCACCATCACTGTGTCTCATGTTAATACTACTCCTAAACACAACCCACCATCACTGTGTCTCATGTTAATACTACTCCTAAACACAACCCACCATCACTGTGTCTCATGTTAATACTACTCCTAAACACAACCCACCATCACTGTGTCTCATGTTAATACTACTCCTAAACACAACCCACCATCACTGTGTCTCATGTTAATTCTACTCCTAAACACAACCCACCATCACTGTCTCATGTTAATACTACTCCTAAACACAACCCACCATCACTGTGTCTCATGTTAATACTACTCCTATACACAACCCACCATCACTGTGTCTCATGTTAATACTACTCCTAAACACAACCCACCATCACTGTGTATCATGTTAATACTACAACACAACCCACCATCACTGTGTCTCATGTTAATACTACTCCTAAACACAACCCACCATCACTGTCTCATGTTAATACTACTCCTAAACACAACCCACCATCACTGTCTCATGTTAATACTACTCCTAAACACAACCCACCATCACTGTGTCTCATGTTAATACTACTCCTATACACAACCCACCATCACTGTGTCTCATGTTAATACTACTCCTAAACACAACCCACCATCACTGTGTATCATGTTAATACACAACCCACCATCACTGTGTCCTAATACACAACCCACCATCACTGTGTCTCATGTTGATACTACTCCTAAACACAACCCACCATCACTGTGTCTCATGTTAATACTACTCCTAAACACAACCCACCATCACTGTGTCTCATGTTAATACTACTCCTAAACACAACCCACCATCACTGTGTCTCATGTTAATACTACTCCTAAACACAACCCACCATCACTGTGTCTCATGTTAATACTACTCCTAAACACAACCCACCATCACTGTGTCTCATGTTAATACTACACAACCCTATACACAACCCACCATCACTGTGTCTCATGTTAATACTACTCCTAAACACAACCCACCATCACTGTGTCTCATGTTAATACTACTCCTAAACACAACCCACCATCACTGTGTCTCATGTTAATACTACTCCTAAACACAACCCACCATCACTGTGTCTCATGTTAATACTACTCCTAAACACAACCCACCATCACTGTCTCATGTTAATACTACTCCTAAACACAACCCACCATCACTGTCTCATGTTAATACTACTCCTAAACACAACCCACCATCACTGTGTCTCATGTTCATACTACTCCTAAACACAACCCACCATCACTGTGTCTCATGTTAATACTACTCCTAAACACAACCCACCATCACTGTCTCATGTTGATACTACTCCTAAACACAACCCACCATCACTGTGTGTCATGTTAATACTACTCCTAAACACAACCCACCATCACTGTCTCATGTTGATACTACTCCTAAACACAACCCACCATCACTGTGTCTCATGTTGATACTACTCCTAAACACAACCCACCATCACTGTCTCATGTTAATACTACTCCTAAACACAACCCACCATCACTGTCTCATGTTAATACTACTCCTAAACACAACCCACCATCACTGTCTCATGTTAATACTACTCCTAAAGCTCTTATGAAGCATCCACCCAATCACTATTACTCCTACTTTAGACCATTTTTAAAAATGCCTCATAACAATCTATTACTCTCAGAGACCTTAAAATAGCATGCTAAAGTATTGTATGTGAAACAACATCAGATTAATATGCAAAAATACATCTACAAAATGTACTGTACATAACAGAAAAACAAAACAACATACATTACATTAGCATCACCATGCGCATAACAGGATTTAGGTGTTCGTGGTTACAAACAAATTGTAAAATATAAATATTGTAAGATATCGTCAAGCATACTTACAGAGTGAAGGGGAGATGTGTTGTAAGTTAACTTACTATCAGTCTATATAAATAGACACTGAGTGTGAGGTTGGAGGTTTGAGGTCTGTGGTTGGCCAACTTTGAACTAGTCAGGGACAATAGAGTTGAATAGTTGGCACAATTGCTTCAAAGCCATTGAATACACCATTTCAGCTGATTTACCGACTGTCATTTAACTTGTGGAAGTTGAAGAATAGATGAACTACTTTAAAATGGAAATAGCCCTCAATGATGCTGCTCATTCTGTCACAGAAGACATCATGACAAAGGTGCAAAAATGTACCCTCTACCCAACTCTATGTCAGGGACCAAGAAGGGGGGGCTTCCTTCCGCAGTCACACAGACATTGTTTGAGAGCATCAAGACTGTGATGTATAATGGGTAAATTGTGACTGACTGAGTGATCTATAAATAATATTGAGTAGTTATTCATCAAGCAAGGTGATTTGTAGATCTCGACTCGCCTATGAAGTCAGCTAACATTATAGCCTTTGTAGCAAAAATCCCATTCAAGTCATGTGACCGATATTAGTATTTCACATATTAACAATCGCACATCATGTTCAAATCCTCTATAAGTGACTTTGTTGAGCTTCAAAGATACGCGAAAATGCTAATATTGGTCGCATGGCTTGAATGGGATTTGCAAGTGGAAACTGTGCCAATGGAAACTAAACCAAAGCATGGATTGCTGTCATACCATGTCCATTGGTTTCCTTACCCTGTAAGCAGTCTGTGCCATTTTGTCATTTGGGTGAATTATCTCTCTAAAGCTAATTTTCGGGAAAACATTCTAGATATCATAACAATATGTTAGTTGTCTTCAGGCCAGATTTTGTGATGATACTCTTCAATCCAGTTTCTGTGGTGGTTCTCTTCAGTCCAGGTTCAGTGGTGGTTTTCTCCCCTAGATGGTCTGATAAACAGAGTGCTGAGCATCTCTCTGAAGAGCTGTGAACGTGTCACTGGGCGAGTCCCTCACACTCTGAGAGAGAGACAGCGACACAGGAAACACAGTATGAGCACTTTACACACTGCTCTATAGTATTCTCTCTCACTTCTACTTTCTGTGTCCATCTCTCTCCTCCTCCTCCTGTCTCTGTCTGTCTCTCTCTCTCTCTCTCGCCTCCTTACACTCTCTCTCCTCCTCCTCTTCTGCCTTACTCTCTCTCCCCTCCTCCTTACTATCTCTCTGTCCTCTCTCTCCTCCTCCTTACTCGCTCTCTCTCTCTCTCTTCTCCTCCTCCTCTATCTCTCTCTCCTCCTTAATCTCTCTCCTCCTTACTCTCTCTCTATCTCTCCTCCTCCTTACTCTCTCTCTCTCCCTCTCACACACTCTCACACACACATAAATACTATATACAAAATAAACACATACATTAATACAATAAAACATACGTATTGCCAGTGTTTCATAGTCAGGGCCCTTGGTTCTCATTTTCAGAGTCACTGATAGGGTCAGGATGGACAATATGGAGATAGAAAGAGAGACAGAGAGAGAGAGCTGTGCCAAGGTGACAGTGAACATTGTCGAAAAGAGACTATTATGGCACAGTAAATTCAAGTCACCAGGTGTGGGGGTGGAATTTTAATTGATATAATCACTTGTGTGTCTGCTGTGGCATCCCTTCCTCCTATGGATCAACTGCTAAGAGGGACAGAGTGAGTTTTGCTCTCTAGTGACCTCTAGTGGAAGTTGATATATATCACATTTAAACCTGGCTAGGGAACACTGACCTCTTCAGCGTGCAGGAGATGGTAATGAGGAGAGCTCCAACAGTCAGGAAAGCCTCACCCCAACCACAGGAACCCAGAGAAACACTGGAGTCTGGAGAGCTGGACACAGGCTGTTGAATACGGAGATGGAGATATGAATGGGGAAACAGGAAAGAAGAAAATGAAACAATATTTATTTAAATAGAGACCTACAAATTGTATCTTATGGTATGATAACTGTGTAACATTGTTCATGATTATTTATGGTTGTTGACCTGTGTGATTATCAATGAATATATGAAGATTAGGTGTACTTACACTGAACATACACAAACACAGAAGAGGAGATGAGACGTCCATATATACTCTCAGCCTCTCAGTAGTATTCTCCTCTGTCCTCAGAGATGATGTTAGTGATGCTGTAACTCTGTCCTGATGCTTTTGGTGAGGTAACATTCTTCTTGTACCAGGTGTATTTGTCCGCAGGTGGGTTGGCATCACTGCTGCAGGTTAGAGTCACTGAACTGCCCTCCACTATTTTAACAGAGGGACTGACTGACACTGTGGTCTTTGGTTTATCTGATGTAAATGGATTGTCAACATAATATTAACAATGAGGAAAATAAATATATTTAGATCTATAATGATGATTGGTAAGTAAGACCTGTCTCTTTTGCTTGAATGTAGAATACTGTAAAATACTGAAAGTGTACAGTTGAAATCGGAAATCGGGATATTAATAGAGAGTGATATATTTCAGCTTTTATTTCTTTCATCACATTCCCAGTGGGTCAGAAGTTTAATACACTCAATTAGTATTTGGTAGCATTTAAATTGACTTTAACTTGGGTCAAATGTTTCGTGTAGCCTTCCACAAGCCTCCCACAATAAGTTGGGTGAATTTTGGCCCATTCCTCCTGACAGAGCTGGTGTTTGTAGGCCTCCTTGCTGGTACACATTTTTTCAGTTCTGCCCACAAATTTTCAGATTAATGTTAATGATTAATGTCAGGGCTATGTGATGGCTACTCCAATACCTTGACTTTGTTCTCTTTAAGTCATTTTGCCACAACTTTGGAAGTATGCTTGGGGTCATTGTCCATTTGGAAGACCCATTTGCGACCAAGCTTTAACTTCCTGACTGATGTCTTGCGATGTTGCTTCAATATATCCACATAATTTTCCTCCCTCATGATGCAATCTATTTTGTGAAGTGCACCAGTCCCACCTGCAGCAAAGCAACCCCACAACATGAATCTGCCACCCCGTGCTCCACGGTTGGGATGATGTTCTTCGGCTTGCAAGCCTCCACCTTTTCCTCCAAACATAACGATGGTCATTATGGCCAAACAGTTCTATTTTTGTTTCATCAGACTAGAGGACATTGCTCCAAAAAATATGATCTTTGTCCCCATGTGCAGTTTTTTATGGCGGTTGTGGAGCAGTGGCTTCTTCCTTGCTGAGCAGCCTTTCAGGTTGTTTATATAGGACTTGTTTTACTGTGGATATCTTTGTACGTGTTTCCTCCAGCATCTTCACAAGGTCCTTTGCTGTTGTTCTGGGATTGATTTGCACTTTTCGCACCAAAGTACGTTCATCTCTAGGAGACTGAACGCGTCTCCTTCCTGAGCGGTCTGACGGCTGCGTGGTCCCATGGTGTTTATACTTGCATTCTATTGTTTGTACAGATGAATGTGGTATCTTCTGGTGTTTGCAAATGGATGAACCAGACTTGTGGAGTTCTACATTTTTTTTCTGAGGTCTTGGCTGATTTCTTTTGATTTCCCAATGATGTCAAGCAAAGAGGCACTGAGTTTGACAGTAGGCCTTGAAATACATCCACAGGTACACCTCCAATTGACTCAAATTATGTCAATTATTTGAATCTTCTAAAGCCATGCCATAATTTTCTGGAATTTTCCAAGCTGTTTGAAGGCACAGTCAACTTAGTGTATGTAAACTTCTGACCCACTGGAATTGTGATACAGTGAATTATAAGTGAAAGTATCTGTTTGTAAATAATTGTTTGAAAAATTACCTGTGTCATCCACAAAGTCGATGTCCTAACCGACTTGCCAAAACTATAGTTTTTAACAAGAAATTTGTGGTGGTTGAAAAACGAGTTTTAATGACTCCAACTTAAGTGTATGCAAACTTCCGACTTAAACTGTACATAATAGAGCTCAACAGTCTTTAGTCCTAAAAACTAGAATTTAGTTATCTCTGTTTTTTTCTGCCTGTAGGGAAAATTAATGGGGAGGGAATTGGGTTTTGAGATACATGCCGAAAGTAAGGTCTGAGGTTACGACAGGCTTAGGTGATCTTATACGTTTTGTTCTATGAGATAATATCCGTCAGTTAATATCAGTCAGTTTATATCAGTCAGTTAATATCTGTCAGTTAATATCAGTCAGTTAATATCAGTCAGTTAATATCAGTCAGTTTATATCAGTCAGTTAAGATCAGTCAGTTAATATCAGTCAGTTAATATCAGTCAGTTAATATCAGTCAGTTTATATCAGTCAGTTTATATCAGTCAGTTAATATCAGTCAGTTAATATCAGTCAGTTAATATCAGTCAGTTTATATCAGTCAGTTAATATCAGTCAGTTAATATCAGTCAGTTAATATCTGTCAGTTAATATCAGTCAGTTTATATCAGTCAGTTTATATCAGTCAGTTAATATCAGTCAGTTAATATCAGTCAGTTAATATCCGTCAGTTAATATCAGTCAGTTTATATCAGTCAGTTAATATCTGTCAGTTAATATCAGTCAGTTAATATCAGTCAGTTAATATCAGTCAGTTTATATCAGTCAGTTAAGATCAGTCAGTTAATATCAGTCAGTTAATATCAGTCAGTTAATATCAGTCAGTTTATATCAGTCAGTTTATATCAGTCAGTTAATATCAGTCAGTTAATATCAGTCAGTTAATATCAGTCAGTTAATATCAGTCAGTTTATATCAGTCAGTTAATATCAGTCAGTTAATATCAGTCAGTTTATATCAGTCAGTTAATATCAGTCAGTTAATATCAGTCAGTTTATATCAGTCAGTTAATATCAGTCAGTTAATATCAGTCAGTTAATCAGTCAGTTAATATCAGTCAGTTAATCAGTCAGTTAATATCAGTCAGTTAATATCAGTCAGTTTATATCAGTCAGTTAATATCAGTCAGTTAATATCAGTCAGTTAATATCCGTCAGTTAATATCAGTCAGTTAATATCTGTCAGTTTATATCTGTCAGTTTATATCAGTCAGTTAATATCAGTCAGTTAATATCTGTCAGTTTATATCTGTCAGTTAATATCAGTCAGTTAATATCTGTCAGTTAATATCTGTCAGTTTATATCTGTCAGTTAATATCTGTCAGTTAATATCTGTCAGTTTATATCTGTCAGTTTATATCAGTCAGTTAATATCAGTCAGTTAATATCTGTCAGTTTATATCAGTCAGTTAATATCAGTCAGTTTATATCAGTCAGTTAAGATCAGTCAGTTAATATCCGTCAGTTAATATCAGTCAGTTAATATCAGTCAGTTAATATCAGTCAGTTAATATCAGTCAGTTAATATCCGTCAGTTAATATCCGTCAGTTAATATCAGTCAGTTAATATCAGTCAGTTAATATCCGTCAGTTAATATCAGTCAGTTAATATCCGTCAGTTAATATCAGTCAGTTAATATCAGTCAGTTAATATCTGTCAGTTAATATCTGTCAGTTAATATCAGTCAGTTAATATCAGTCAGTTAATATCAGTGAAATCAGTCAGTTAATACCAGTCAGTTAATATCAGTCAGTTAATATCAGTAAAATCAGTCAGTTAACATCAGTCAGTTAATATCAGTCAGTTAATATCAGTCAGTTAATATCAGTCAGTTAATATCAGTAAAATCAGTCAGTTAATATCAGTCAGTTAATATCAGTAAAATCAGTCAGCTAACATCAGTCAGTTAATATCAGTCAGTTAATATCAGTCAGTTAATATCAGTCAGTTAATATCAGTCAGTTAATATCAGTAAAATCAGTCAGTTAATATCAGTCAGTTAATATTAGTCAGTTAATATCTGTCAGTTAATATCAGTCAGTTAATATCCGTCAGTTAATATCCGTCAGTTAATATCAGTCAGTTAATATCAGTCAGTTAATATCAGTCAGTTAATATCAGTCAGTTAATATCAGTAAAATCAGTCAGTTAATATCAGTCAGTTAATATCAGTCAGTTAATATCAGTCAGTTAATATCCGTCAGTTAATATCAGTCAGTTAATATCAGTCAGTTAATATCAGTCAGTTAATATCAGTAAAATCAGTCAGTTAATATCAGTCAGTTAATATCAGTCAGTTAATATCAGTCAGTTAATATCAGTCAGTTAATATCAGTAAAATCAGTCAGTTAATATCAGTCAGTTAATATCAGTCAGTTAATATCAGTCAGTTAATATCCGTCAGTTAATATCCGTCAGTTAATATCAGTCAGTTAATATCAGTCAGTTAATATCAGTCAGTTAATATCAGTAAAATCAGTCAGTTAATATCAGTCAGTTAATATCAGTAAAATCAGTCAGTTAATATCAGTCAAATAATATCAGTTAGTTAATATCAGTCAGTTAATATCAGTCAGTTAATATCAGTCAGTTAATATCAGTCAGTTAATATCAGTAAAATCAGTCAGTTAATATCAGTCAGTTAATATCAGTCAGTTAATATCAGTCAGTTAATATCTGTCAGTTAATATCTGTCAGTTAATATCAGTCAGTTAATATCAGTCAGTTAATATCAGTAATATCAGTCAGTTAATATCAGTCAGTTAATATCAGTCAGTTAATATCAGTCAGTTAATATCAGTAATATCAGTCAGTTAATATCAGTCAGTTAATATCAGTCAGTTAATATCAGTCAGTTAATATCAGTAAAATCAGTCAGTTAATATCAGTCAGTTAATATCAGTCAGTTAATATCTGTCAGTTAATATCCGTCAGTTAATATCAGTCAGTTAATATCAGTCAGTTTATATCAGTCAGTTAATATCAGTCAGTTAATATCAGTCAGTTAATATCAGTCAGTTAATATCTGTCAGTTAATATCTGTCAGTTTATATCAGTCAGTTTATATCAGTCAGTTTATATCAGTCAGTTTATATCAGTCAGTTAATATCAGTCAGTTAATATCAGTCAGTTTATATCAGTCAGTTATCAGTCAGTTAATATCTGTCAGTTAATATCAGTCAGTTAATATCAGTCAGTTAATATCAGTCAGTTAATATCAGTCAGTTAATATCAGTCAGTTAATATCAGTCAGTTAATATCTGTCAGTTAATATCAGTCAGTTTATATCAGTCAAATAATATCAGTCAGTTAATAGCAGTCAGTTAATATCAGTCAGTTAATATCAGTAAAATCAGTCAGTTAATATCAGTCAGTTAATATCAGTCAGTTAATATCAGTCAGTTAATATCTGTCAGTTAATATCAGTCAGTTAATATCAGTCAGTTAATATCAGTCAGTTAATATCAGTCAGTTAATATCAGTAAAATCAGTCAGTTAATATCAATCAGTTAATATCAGTCAGTTAATATCAGTAAAATCAGTCAGTTAATATCAGTCAGTTAATATCAGTCAGTTAATATCTGTCAGTTAATATCAGTCAGTTTATATCAGTCAGCTAATATCAGTCAGTTAATATCAGTCAGTTAATATCAGTCAGTTAATATCAGTCAGTTAATATCAGTCTGTTTATATCAGTCAGTTAATATCTGTCAGTTGATATCAGTCAAATAATATCAGTCAGTTAATATCAGTCAGTTAATATCAGTCAGTTAATATCAGTAAAATCAGTCAGTTAATATCAATCAGTTAATATCAGTCAGTTAATATCAGTCAGTTAATATCAGTCAGTTAATATCTGTCAGTTAATATCAGTCAAATAATATCAGTCAGTTAATATCAGTCAGTTAATATCAGTCAGTTAATATCAGTAAAATCAGTCAGTTAATATCAATCAGTTAATATCAGTCAGTTAATATCAGTAAAATCAGTCAGTTAATATCAGTCAGTTAATATCAGTCAGTTAATATCAGTCAGTTAATATCTGTCAGTTAATATCTGTCAGTTAATATCAGTCAGTTTATATCAGTCAGTTAATATCAGTCAGTTAATATCAGTCAGTTAATATCAGTCAGTTAATATCAGTCAGTTTATATCAGTCAGTTAATATCTGTCAGTTAATATCAGTCAGTTAATATCAGTCAGTTAATATCAGTAAAATCAGTCAGTTAATATCACTCAGTTAATATCACTCAGTTAATATCAGTAAAATCAGTCAGTTAATATCAATCAGTTAATATCAGTCAGTTAATATCAGTAAAATCAGTCAGTTAATATCAGTCAGTTAATATCAGTCAGTTAATATCAGTAAAATCAGTCAGTTAATATCAGTCAGTTAATATCAGTCAGTTAATATCAGTCAGTTAATATCTGTCAGTTAATATCTGTCAGTGTATATCAGTCAGTTAATATCAGTCCGTTTATATCAGTAAGTTAATATCAGTCAGTTAATATCAGTCAGTTAATATCAGTCAGTTAATATCTGTCAGTTTATATCAGTCAGTTAATATCAGTCAGTTAATATCAGTCAGTTAATATCTGTCAGTTAATATCTGTCAGTGTATATCAGTCAGTTAATATCAGTCCGTTTATATCAGTAAGTTAATATCAGTCAGTTAATATCAGTCAGTTAATATCAGTCAGTTAATATCTGTCAGTTTATATCAGTCAGTTAATATCAGTCAGTTTATATCAGTCAGTTAATATCAGTCAGTTAATATCAGTCAGTTTATATCAGTCAGTTAATATCAGTCAGTTAATATCTGTCAGTTAATATCAGTCAGTTAATATCAGTCAGTTAATATCAGTCAGTTAATATCTGTCAGTTTATATCAGTCAGTTAATATCAGTCAGTTTATATCAGTCAGTTAATATCAGTCAGTTTATATCAGTCAGTTAATATCAGTCAGTTAATATCAGTCAGTTTATATCAGTCAGTTTATATCAGTCAGTTAATATCAGTCAGTTAATATCAGTCAGTTAATATCTGTCAGTTAATATCAGTCAGTTTATATCAGTCAGTTAATATCTGTCAGTTAATATCAGTCAAATAATATCAGTCAGTTAATATCAGTCAGTTAATATCAGTCAGTTAATATCAGTAAAATCAGTCAGTTAATATCAGTCAGTTAATATCAGTCAGTTAATATCAGTCAGTTAATATCAGTAAAATCAGTCAGTTAATATCAATCAGTTAATATCAGTCAGTTAATATCAGTAAAATCAGTCAGTTAATATCAGTCAGTTAATATCAGTCAGTTAATATCAGTCAGTTAATATCAGTAAAATCAGTCAGTTAATATCAGTCAGTTAATATCAGTCAGTTAATATCAGTCAGTTAATATCAGTAAAATCAGTCAGTTAATATCAGTCAGTTAATATCAGTCAGTTAATATCAGTAAAATCAGTCAGTTAATATCAGTCAGTTAATATCAGTCAGTTAATATCAGTAAAATCAGTCAGTTAATATCAGTCAGTTAATATCAGTCAGTTAATATCAGTCAGTTAATATCAGTCAGTTAATATCAGTCAGTTAATATCAGTAAAATCAGTCAGTTAATATCAGTCAGTTAATATCAGCCAGTTAATATCAGTCAGTTAATATCAGTAAAATCAGTCAGTTAATATCAGTCAGTTAATATCAGTCAGTTAATATCAGTCAGTTAATATCAGTAAAATCAGTCAGTTAATATCAGTCAGTTAATATCAGTCAGTTAATATCAGTCAGTTAATATCAGTAAAATCAGTCAGTTAATATCAGTCAGTTAATATCAGTCAGTTAATATCAGTCAGTTAATATCAGTAAAATCAGTCAGTTAATATCAGTCAGTTAATATCAGTCAGTTAATATCAGTAAAATCAGTCAGTTAATATCAGTCAGTTAATATCAGTCAGTTAATATCAGTCAGTTAATATCAGTCAGTTAATATCAGTCAAATAATATCAGTCAAATAATATCAGTCAGTTAATATCAGTCAAATAATATCAGTCAGTTAATATCAGTAAAATCAGTCAGTTAATATCAGTCAGTTAATATCAGTCAGTTAATATCAGCCAGTTAATATCAGTCAGTTAATATCAGTAAAATCAGTCAGTTAATATCAGTCAGTTAATATCAGTCAGTTAATATCAGTCAGTTAATATCAGTAAAATCAGTCAGTTAATATCAGTCAGTTAATATCAGTCAGTTAATATCAGTCAGTTAATATCAGTCAAATAATATCAGTCAGTTAATCAGTCAGTTAATATCAGTCAGTTAATATCAGTCAGTTAATATCAGTCAAATAATATCAGTCAGTTAATATCAGTAAAATCAGTCAGTTAATATCAGTCAGTTAATATCAGTCAGTTAATATCAGTCAGTTAATATCAGTCAGTTAATATCAGTCAGTTAGTATCAGTCAAATAATATCAGTCAGTTAATATCAGTCAAATAATATCAGTCAGTTAATATCAGTCAGTTAATATCAGTCAGTTAATTTCAGTCAGTTAATATCAGTAAAATCAGTCAGTTAATATCAGTCAGTTAATATCAGTCAGTTAATATCAGTCAGTTAATATCAGTAAAATCAGTCAGTTAATATCAGTCAGTTAATATCAGTCAAATAATATCAGTCAGTTAATATCAGTCAGTTAATATCAGTCAGTTAATATCTGTCAGTTAATATCAGTCAGTTAATATCAGTCAGTTAATATCAGTCAGTTAATATCAGTCAGTTAAGATCAGTCAGTTAAGATCAGTCAGTTAATATCTGTCAGTTAATATCAGTCAGTTAATATCAGTCAGTTAATATCAGTCAGTTTATATCAGTCAGTTAAGATCAGTCAGTTAATATCAGTCAGTTAAGATCAGTCAGTTAATATCTGTCAGTTAATATCAGTCAGTTAATATCAGTCAGTTAATATCAGTCAGTTAATATCAGTCAGTTTATATCAGTCAGTTAAGATCAGTCAGTTAATATCAGTCAGTTAATATCAGTCAGTTTATATCAGTCAGTTAATATCAGTCAGTTAATATCAGTCAGTTAATATCAGTCAGTTAATATCAGTCAGTTTATATCAGTCAGTTAAGATCAGTCAGTTAATATCAGTCAGTTAATATCAGTCAGTTAATATCAGTCAGTTTATATCAGTCAGTTAATATCAGTCAGCTAATATCAGTCAGTTAAGATCAGTCAGTTTATATCAGTCAGTTAATATCAGTCAGTTAAGATCAGTCAGTTAAGATCAGTCAGTTAATATCAGTCAGTTAATATCAGTCAGTTAATATCTGTCAGTTTATATCAGTCAGTTAATATCAGTCAGTTTATATCAGTCAGTTAATATCAGTCAGTTAATATCAGTCAGTTTATATCAGTCAGTTAATATCAGTCAGTTAATATCTGTCAGTTAATATCAGTCAGTTAATATCAGTCAGTTAATATCAGTCAGTTAATATCTGTCAGTTTATATCAGTCAGTTAATATCAGTCAGTTTATATCAGTCAGTTAATATCAGTCAGTTTATATCAGTCAGTTAATATCAGTCAGTTAATATCAGTCAGTTTATATCAGTCAGTTTATATCAGTCAGTTAATATCAGTCAGTTAATATCAGTCAGTTAATATCTGTCAGTTAATATCAGTCAGTTTATATCAGTCAGTTAATATCTGTCAGTTAATATCAGTCAGTTAATATCAGTCAGTTAATATCAGTCAGTTAATATCAGTCAGTTAATATCAGTCAGTTAATATCAGTCAGTTAATATCAGTCAGTTAATATCTGTCAGTTTATATCAGTCAGTTAATATCAGTCAGTTAATATCAGTAAAATCAGTCAGTTAATATCAATCAGTTAATATCAGTCAGTTAATATCAGTAAAATCAGTCAGTTAATTTCAGTCAGTTAATATCAGTAAAATCAGTCAGTTAATATCAGTCAGTTAATATCAGTCAGTTAATATCAATCAGTTAATATCAGTCAGTTAATATCAGTAAAATCAGTCAGTTAATTTCAGTCAGTTAATATCAGTAAAATCAGTCAGTTAATATCAGTCAGTTAATATCAGTCAGTTAATATCAGTCAGTTAATATCAGTAAAATCAGTCAGTTAATATCAATCAGTTAATATCAGTCAGTTAATATCAGTAAAATCAGTCAGTTAATATCAGTCAGTTAATATCAGTCAGTTAATATCAGTCAGTTAATATCAGTAAAATCAGTCAGTTAATATCAGTCAGTTAATATCAGTCAGTTAATATCAGTCAGTTAATATCAGTAAAATCAGTCAGTTAATATCAGTCAGTTAATATCAGTCAGTTAATATCAGTAAAATCAGTCAGTTAATATCAGTCAGTTAATATCAGTCAGTTAATATCAGTAAAATCAGTCAGTTAATATCAGTCAGTTAATATCAGTCAGTTAATATCAGTCAGTTAATATCAGTCAGTTAATATCAGTCAAATAATATC
Organism: Oncorhynchus keta; assembly: GCF_023373465.1. Taxonomy (NCBI): domain Eukaryota; kingdom Metazoa; phylum Chordata; class Actinopteri; order Salmoniformes; family Salmonidae; genus Oncorhynchus; species Oncorhynchus keta. Next base: position 76,975,837 of record NC_068430.1, read on the forward strand.
AGTCAAATAATATCAGTCAGTTAATATCAGTCAAATAATATCAGTCAGTTAATATCAGTAAAATCAGTCAGTTAATATCAGTCAGTTAATATCAGTCAGTTAATATCAGTCAGTTAATATCAGTCAGTTAATATCAGTAAAATCAGTCAGTTAATATCAGTCAGTTAATATCAGCCAGTTAATATCAGTCAGTTAATATCAGTAAAATCAGTCAGTTAATATCAGTCAGTTAATATCAGTCAGTTAATATCAGTCAGTTAATATCAGTAAAATCAGTCAGTTAATATCAGTCAGTTAATATCAGTCAGTTAATATCAGTCAGTTAATATCAGTAAAATCAGTCAGTTAATATCAGTCAGTTAATATCAGTCAGTTAATATCAGTCAGTTAATATCAGTAAAATCAGTCAGTTAATATCAGTCAGTTAATATCAGTCAGTTAATATCAGTAAAATCAGTCAGTTAATATCAGTCAGTTAATATCAGTCAGTTAATATCAGTCAGTTAATATCAGTCAGTTAATATCAGTCAAATAATATCAGTCAAATAATATCAGTCAGTTAATATCAGTCAAATAATATCAGTCAGTTAATATCAGTAAAATCAGTCAGTTAATATCAGTCAGTTAATATCAGTCAGTTAATATCAGCCAGTTAATATCAGTCAGTTAATATCAGTAAAATCAGTCAGTTAATATCAGTCAGTTAATATCAGTCAGTTAATATCAGTCAGTTAATATCAGTAAAATCAGTCAGTTAATATCAGTCAGTTAATATCAGTCAGTTAATATCAGTCAGTTAATATCAGTCAAATAATATCAGTCAGTTAATCAGTCAGTTAATATCAGTCAGTTAATATCAGTCAGTTAATATCAGTCAAATAATATCAGTCAGTTAATATCAGTAAAATCAGTCAGTTAATATCAGTCAGTTAATATCAGTCAGTTAATATCAGTCAGTTAATATCAGTCAGTTAATATCAGTCAGTTAGTATCAGTCAAATAATATCAGTCAGTTAATATCAGTCAAATAATATCAGTCAGTTAATATCAGTCAGTTAATATCAGTCAGTTAATTTCAGTCAGTTAATATCAGTAAAATCAGTCAGTTAATATCAGTCAGTTAATATCAGTCAGTTAATATCAGTCAGTTAATATCAGTAAAATCAGTCAGTTAATATCAGTCAGTTAATATCAGTCAAATAATATCAGTCAGTTAATATCAGTCAGTTAATATCAGTCAGTTAATATCAGTCAGTTAATATCAGTCAGTTTATATCAGTCAGTTAAGATCAGTCAGTTAAGATCAGTCAGTTAATATCTGTCAGTTAATATCAGTCAGTTAATATCAGTCAGTTAATATCAGTCAGTTTATATCAGTCAGTTAAGATCAGTCAGTTAATATCAGTCAGTTAAGATCAGTCAGTTAATATCTGTCAGTTAATATCAGTCAGTTAATATCAGTCAGTTAATATCAGTCAGTTAATATCAGTCAGTTTATATCAGTCAGTTAAGATCAGTCAGTTAATATCAGTCAGTTAATATCAGTCAGTTTATATCAGTCAGTTAATATCAGTCAGTTAATATCAGTCAGTTAATATCAGTCAGTTAATATCAGTCAGTTTATATCAGTCAGTTAAGATCAGTCAGTTAATATCAGTCAGTTAATATCAGTCAGTTAATATCAGTCAGTTTATATCAGTCAGTTAATATCAGTCAGCTAATATCAGTCAGTTAAGATCAGTCAGTTTATATCAGTCAGTTAATATCAGTCAGTTAAGATCAGTCAGTTAAGATCAGTCAGTTAATATCAGTCAGTTAATATCAGTCAAATAATATCAGTCAGTTAATATCAGTAAAATCAGTCAGTTAATATCAGTCAGTTAATATCAGTCAGTTAATATCAGTCAGTTAATATCAGTCAGTTAATATCAGTCAGTTAGTATCAGTCAAATAATATCAGTCAGTTAATATCAGTCAAATAATATCAGTCAGTTAATATCAGTCAGTTAATATCAGTCAGTTAATTTCAGTCAGTTAATATCAGTAAAATCAGTCAGTTAATATCAGTCAGTTAATATCAGTCAGTTAATATCAGTCAGTTAATATCAGTAAAATCAGTCAGTTAATATCAGTCAGTTAATATCAGTCAAATAATATCAGTCAGTTAATATCAGTCAGTTAATATCAGTCAAATAATATCAGTCAGTTAATATCAGTCAGTTAATTTCAGTCAGTTAATATCAGTAAAATCAGTCAGTTAATATCAGTCAGTTAATATCAGTCAGTTAATATCAGTCAGTTAATATCAGTAAAATCAGTCAGTTAATATCAGTCAGTTAATATCAGTCAAATAATATCAGTCAGTTAATATCAGTCAGTTAATATCAGTCAGTTAATATCTGTCAGTTAATATCAGTCAGTTAATATCAGTCAGTTAATATCAGTCAGTTAATATCTGTCAGTTAATATCAGTCAGTTAATATCAGTCAGTTAATATCAGTCAGTTTATATCAGTCAGTTAAGATCAGTCAGTTAAGATCAGTCAGTTAATATCTGTCAGTTAATATCAGTCAGTTAATATCAGTCAGTTAATATCAGTCAGTTAATATCAGTCAGTTTATATCAGTCAGTTAAGATCAGTCAGTTAATATCAGTCAGTTAAGATCAGTCAGTTAATATCTGTCAGTTAATATCAGTCAGTTAATATCAGTCAGTTAATATCAGTCAGTTAATATCAGTCAGTTTATATCAGTCAGTTAAGATCAGTCAGTTAATATCAGTCAGTTAATATCAGTCAGTTAATATCAGTCAGTTTATATCAGTCAGTTAATATCAGTCAGTTAATATCAGTCAGTTAATATCAGTCAGTTTATATCAGTCAGTTAAGATCAGTCAGTTAATATCAGTCAGTTAATATCAGTCAGTTAATATCAGTCAGTTTATATCAGTCAGTTAATATCAGTCAGTTAATATCAGTCAGTTAAGATCAGTCAGTTTATATCAGTCAGTTAATATCAGTCAGTTAATATCTGTCAGTTAATATCAGTCAGTTAATATCAGTCAGTTAATATCAGTCAGTTTATATCAGTCAGTTAATATCAGTCAGTTAAGATCAGTCAGTTAAGATCAGTCAGTTAATATCTGTCAGTTAATATCAGTCAGTTAATATCAGTCAGTTAATATCAGTCAGTTTATATCAGTCAGTTAAGATCAGTCAGTTAATATCAGTCAGTTAAGATCAGTCAGTTAATATCTGTCAGTTAATATCAGTCAGTTAATATCAGTCAGTTAATATCAGTCAGTTTATATCAGTCAGTTAAGATCAGTCAGTTAATATCAGTCAGTTAATATCAGTCAGTTTATATCAGTCAGTTAATATCAGTCAGTTAATATCAGTCAGTTAATATCAGTCAGTTTATATCAGTCAGTTAAGATCAGTCAGTTAAGATCAGTCAGTTAATATCTGTCAGTTAATATCAGTCAGTTAATATCAGTCAGTTAATATCAGTCAGTTTATATCAGTCAGTTAAGATCAGTCAGTTAATATCAGTCAGTTAAGATCAGTCAGTTAATATCTGTCAGTTAATATCAGTCAGTTAATATCAGTCAGTTAATATCAGTCAGTTTATATCAGTCAGTTAAGATCAGTCAGTTAATATCAGTCAGTTAATATCAGTCAGTTAATATCAGTCAGTTAATATCAGTCAGTTTATATCAGTCAGTTAATATCAGTCAGTTAATATCAGTCAGTTAAGATCAGTCAGTTTATATCAGTCAGTTAATATCAGTCAGTTAAGATCAGTCAGTTAAGATCAGTCAGTTAAGATCAGTCAGTTAATATCAGTCAGTTAAGATCAGTCAGTTAATATCAGTCAGTTAATATCAGTCAGTTTATATCAGTCAGTTAAGATCAGTCAGTTAATATCAGTCAGTTAATATCAGTCAGTTAATATCAGTCTTTTTATATCAGTCAGTTAATATCAGTCAGTTAATATCAGTCAGTTAATATCAGTCAGTTAAGATCAGTCAGTTTATATCAGTCAGTTAATATCAGTCAGTTAATATCAGTCAGTTAAGATCAGTCAGTTAATATCAGTCAGTTAATATCAGTCAGTTAATATCAGTCAGTTAAGATCAGTCAGTTAATATCAGTCAGTTAAGATCAGTCAGTTAAGATCAGTCAGTTAAGATCAGTCAGTTAATATCAGTCAGTTAAGATCAGTCAGTTAAGATGACCTTTATGAATTAAACACATAGATGTACTTTGACCGTAGCTTAGGCCTTCATTATTTGATGTATTGTATGGTGAGGTCGCTTGTCATTGAGCAGTGCAATGTATTTATATATATATATATATATGACAAATAAACCAAACTTTGAACCTAAAAACACAGGCCCTGAAATAACAGCTCAAACACAGGCCATGATTTAACAGCTAAAATCACATTCAAATAAAATAAAATGTATTTATAAAGCCCTTTCTACATCAGCAGATGTCACCACGTGCTTATACAGAAACACAACCTAAATCCACAAACAGCAAGCAATGCAGATGTAGAAGCACGGTGGCTAGGAAACGCTCCCTAGAAAGACAGGGGACCTAGGATGAAACCTAGAGACGAACTAGCCTCTGAGGGGTGGCCAGTCCTCTTCTGGCTGTGATGGGTGGAGATTATAACAGTACATTGCCATTAAAGCCAGATCGTTATTTGTATTTATTTTTTTAACCTTTATTTAACTAGGCAAGTACATTTAGAAAAATCGTATTCTACAATGACGGTCTACCTTGGCAAAACCCTACCTTAACCCGGACGACGCTGGGCCAATTGTGCACCGCCCTATTGGACTCCCGATTACGGCCGGTAGTGATACAGCCTGGGATCAAACCAGGGTCTGTAGTACTGAGACGCAGTGCCTTAGACTGCTGCACCACTCAGGAGCCAAAGATGTTCAAAGGTTCATAGATGACCAGCAGGGTCAAATAATAATCACAGTGATTATAGAGGGTGGAACAGATCAGCACCTCAGGAGTACATTTCAGTTGGCTTTTCAAAACCGAACATTCAGAGGTCGAGAGAGAGAGGTCGAGAGAGAGAGGTCGAGAGAGAGAGAGAGAGAGAGAGAGAGAGAGAGAGAGAGAGAGAGAGAGAGAGAGAGAGAGAGAGAGAGAGAGAGAGAGAGAACCTTGAATGTGAAAGTCCTCAATGGTGCTGCCCATGCTAGAACTAGCTTTTGGGCACTAGAGTCCTCTATCCATCTATCCATCTCTATGGACATATGAAAACAACTGCGTACTCATGCCTGTGCTCCTGCCTGCACAATCCGGCATTTGTCTGTTATTTATTTTTTTATCAAGTTATGAGTTGATTCGTAAAACTTGCTTATATATGTTTATTAATGATAGTTGATGTTTTGACAAAGACAGGTTTCTTTACCCCTGTGGAGACTTATTGGGGGACTGGGGAGGGGGGTTAAGAGGTAGGGGTTCTCTGCATCTAGCTGTCTGGGTGCTCTCCAGCACCACCCCCTGAGCAGTAAGACGATCAGCAGGCACAGTCCAAATACATACAATGAAATCAATAACAGTGTCCCAAAAGTACAATGGAACCAATAGCAAAGTCCCAAAAGTACAGTGGAACCAATAGCATTGTCCAAAAAGGTAGTACATTCTGTCAATACTAGGATCCCTGTGATGGGGTCTGGTAGTGCAGCTTGTCTTTACTATGCCCCCTGTGGTGGGGTCTGGTAGTACAGCCTGTCTATACTCTATCCCCTGTGGTTGGGTCTGGTAGTACAGTCTGTATATTATATGCACCCTGTGGTGGGTACTGGTAGTGCAGCTTGTCTTTACTATGCCCCTTGTGGTGGGGTCTGGTAGTGCAGCCTGTCTATACTATGCCCCTGTGGTGGGGTCTGGTAGTACAGTCTGTCTATACTATGTTGTCACAGCTCTCTTTTTTCCTTACAACTGGTCAAACTGATGTCATTTGGCCATTTTTCACAGAATATCTTTCCTGTTTTTTTGCATTATTGTAGTTTCTCCCCAGTCCCTAAACTGTAGATGTCACCTAGATTGAAGAATTCCTTCTATTGATCAATTACATTATTCTGTTTAGGCTTTAGTCTTCTAGGGCAACATGACAAAAGAGAAACTACATATATCTAGAAATTATAGACAAGTTGACTAACAAATAGCCTGCCAAAATGTCACAAATTAAAGGCAGAAACATAATTAAATCAGGCAAAAAAAGATCAGCCACTCTGTTAAAAAAAATACAAATAAATGTGTTCTGCCATCTTTGACTGGAGCCTACAGTACATGTTCTATATTTTAGAGTTAGGTTTGGGTGCAGGCCTCAGAGATTCACTTTATCACAGTCGGGCGGTTGCAGATGGGTTATTAGTTGTGGGCGGTTGCGGGTTAACAAACAGCTGACCCGCGCACCACTAGCGAGCGTAAACCAATGTAACTGGTGAGGATCAGTGCTGGGTGTTGTTCTGTTCAATGTGTCTAATACACAGAAATACAAGAAACAACAGCAGAATGGAAATAGTTATGAATCAATGTATTAATAGTTAATGAACTAATTAATATATTTATTGTCCTAAACTTTGAGCTTATTTACAACATTGCACTTATACTGTATTGACACCAAACCAAATTGTAAAAACTGCAAAGGTAAACGTATTTAATGTATCTAAAATAGTGAATATAAAATGTGCAATAATGTCTGACAGGAATACAAAGTAAATAATTAGGAGAAACCTGGTCCAAGAGCTAGAAGTAATAAAAGCTGTTCTCGCTATACACCAAGTCACTTGGCTCTGTCATAACCTCACATGGTCTCTCCTATCATTGCTATGCAGACGACACACAATTAATCTTCCCTTTCCCCTTCTGATGACCAGGTGGCGAATCGCATCTCTGCATGTCTGGCAGACATATCAGTGTGGATGACGGATCACCACCTCAAGCTGAACCTCGGCAAGACGGAGCTGCTCTTCCTCCCGGGGAAGGACTGCCCGCTCCATGATCTTGCCATCACGGTTGACAACTCCATTGTGTCCTCCTCCCAGAGCGCTAAGAACCTTGGCGTGATCCTGGACAACACCCTGTCGTTCTCAACTAACATCAAGGCGGTGGCCCGTTCCTGTAGGTTCATGCTCTACAACATCCGCAGAGTACGACCCTGCCTCACACAGGAAGCGGCGCAGGTCCTAATCCAGGCACTTGTCATCTCCCCGTCTGGATTACTGCAACTCGCTGTTGGCTGGGCTCCCTGCCTGTGCCATTAAACCCCTACAACTCATCCAGAACGCCGCAGCCCGTCTGGTGTTCAACCTTCCCAAGTTCTTCACGTCACCCCGCCTCCTCCGCTCTCTCCACTGGCTTCCAGTTGAAGCTCGCATCCGCTACAAGACCATGGTGCTTGCCTACGGAGCTGTGAGGGGAACGGCACCTCAGTACCTCCAGGCTCTGATCAGGCCCTACACCCAAACAAGGGCACTGCGTTCATCCACCTCTGGCCTGCTCGCCTCCCTACCACTGAGGAAGTACAGTTCCCGCTCAGCCCAGTCAAAACTGTTCGCTGCTCTGGCTCCCCAATGGTGGAACACACTCCCTCATGACGCCAGGACAGCGGAGTCAATCACCACCTTCCGGAGACACCTGAAACCCCACCTCTTTAAGGAATACCTAGGATAGGATAAAGTAATCCTTCTCACCCCCTTTAAGATTTAGATGCGCTATTGTAAAGTGGCTGTTCCACTGGATGTCATAAGGTGAATGCACCATTTTGTAAGTCGCTCTGGATAAGAGCGTCTGCTAAATGACTTAAATGTAAATGTAAATGTAAATCAATTTTAGTCACTGAGAAATGTCGGCCTATTTTTGTTGTAAAATCTGGAAAAGGCAAATCCCATAGAAAAAGAGCAGAAACATAATATTAATCTACAGAGAGTAAACAGAGAAGCTTTATGTGTTACAGAGAATCTACAAATGGTCAAATCCCATAGAAAAGAGCAGAAGTATAATCGATCTTATTTCTCATCAATATACACAATTATCATTACAAGGAAAGATAATTCAGCTCCAGCATTTACTCAGAAGTTAAAGTTTAGGAGGGGTTGGGTTAAATGCGGAAGACACATTTCAGTTGAATGCATTCAGTTGTACAATTGACTAGGTATCCCCTTTCCCTTTCCTTAACTTTACAAGAAAATAAAAATAATGACATCATTTAAAAAAAGTTAAAGCTCATTATCTGGAAACCCTTCTAGATATGATAGCAGTATGATAGGAGAATAGAGGTGTAAATCCTAGCTTTGGTTTGGTGCTGAAGCTCTTCAGTCCAGGTTCTGTAGTGGTTCTCTTCAGTCCAGGTTCTGTGGTGGTTCTCTTCAGTCCAGGTTCTGTGGTGGTTCTCTTCAGTCCAGGTTCTGTGGTGGATCTCTTCAGTTCAGGTTCTGTGGTGGATCTCTTCAGTCCAGGTTATGTGGTGGTTCTCTTCAGTCCAGGTTCTGTGGTGGTTCTCTTCAGTCCAGGTTCTGTGGTGGATCTCTTCAGTTCAGGTTCTGTGGTGGATCTCTTCAGTCCAGGTTATGTGGTGGTTCTCTACAGTTCTCATAATCTGAGGGCTCAGCATCTATCTGAAGGACTGTGTCACTAGAGGAGTCCTCACATTCTGAAAGAAAACGAATGGTCACATTACACACCACTATATAACATTTTTATGGATACAAACACACACACAAACACAAACACACACACACGTACTGCCAGGGTGTCATACTCTGGGGACCTGGTCTTCATGTTCAGAGCTGTGTACGTGTCCATGTTGGAGTCACTGTTAGGGTCAGGGATGGACACTCTGTGCAGAGAGAAAGAGAGAGTTGTCATGGTAACAGTATGAGAGAGACTGTCATGACATAGTAAATTCATGTCACCAGGTGTGGAGGCATAGCTGATATCATCACCTGTGTGTCTGCTGTGACATCACTTCCTCCTGTGGATCTCCTGTAATGAGGGACAGAGTGAGCTCTACTCTACTGACCTCCAGTGGAAGTTGACATGTTACAAACAGTTTTGCACATTAATGAATGAATGAATGAATATATTAATGCATTCATAACAAATCAGGGTGCTAAGGTAAAACAAAATGTATGTCACCTGAACCACATGAAGCAAGGGAGAAAGAGGATGAGAACCAGAATAAACACTGTGATCCCTACAGCTGCAGTCAGAACTGAGGTTTGTTTCCCTATAATAAAATATGGATGATATGAGTAAATGGCATGATATAATGAACTAAAAACAAATATAATTTGGTCAAATTTGTCTCCTCCCCTTCATCCACACTGATTGAAGAGGATTTAACAAGTGACATCAAATAAAGGGGGACCTGGATTCACCTGGTCAGTCTGTCTATGTCATGGAAAGAGCAGGTGTTCTTAATGTTTTGTACACTCAATGTTTAATGATAAACCAAAGTTTAAAAAAAGCCAAATTCAAAGTATTAACATTAGAATGAACCATGTAGTTTTGTTTTGAAGTATTGAAGATGTAACTTTACCTGTTACAATGATCATCTGAGCTGTAGAGATCTTAGAAGCTATTGTATTCTGGGCCTCACAGTAATATTCTCCTCTGTCCTCAGAGATGATGTTAGTGATGCTGTAACTCTGTCCTGATGCTTTTGGTGAGGTTACGTTCTTCTTGTACCAGGTGTATTTGTCCACAGGTGGGTTGGCATCACTGCTGCAGGTCAGAGTCACTGAACTGCCCTCCACTATTTCACCAGAGGGACTGACTGACACTGAGGTTTTCTTTGGGCCGTCTGGTGGACAATATGTAACACATTGTTCATACATAGAGCTTTACATGAGGAGCATCATGGAACTTGGATTTATGATTAAAATAAATTAAATATTCATATAAATATGTGGAAATTAGACATTAATGTAACAATACAGTGTTTGTGAAGTACTTGTAGTTACTACAGTAATGAGATGAGTACAATCATGGAACTTGGACAAAGATTGAAATAATAGATAGATTTCATATCTGTTCCACTGCATATCAACACTAACCAATGATTGGATAATTTTGACAGACTTTAAAAAGTGTTTTAGTCACACTCACACACTGCAGGAGAATTGATGCCTTTTACAGCACAGTAGAAGCTGTCTTCACTTTTAAAGTAGAATGTGTACGAGGGGAGGGGTCCTTTTGTACAATCTTACTGTTCCTGTACCAGGTGTAGGTGGGGTTACCAGTCAGAGTACAGGTGGTGCTACAGGTCAGTGTAGTTGACCACCATGTAGTGGCCACCTTCACCTGCAGGTCTGGAGTAGATAACAAAATAAATAAAACCCATAATGACTTGTTGTCTAGTGGATGTTCTCAATCATCAATTCAGACATTCCTATTAAATGCATACTTTCATATTTATATTATTTAAATACAAATCAAGACACTTTTCCAGAACCAATTAAACACATCAACACTATATATAATATCACTGTACCTGTAACAGAGTCATTAAACAGATCACCAGTATATAGAATGTTACTGTACCTGTTACAAAGTGACTCCAGGATCACCAGTATATAGAATGTTACTGTACCTGTAACAGACAGAGTGACTCCAGGATCACCAGTATATATAATGTAACTGTACCTGTAACAGACAGAGTGACTCCAGGATCACCAGTATATAGAATGTTACTGTACCTGTAACAGAGTGACTCCAGGATCACCAGTATATAGAATGTTACTGTACCTGTAACAGAGTGACTCCAGGATCACCAGTATATAGAATGTAACTGTACCTGTAACAGACAGAGTGACTCCAGGATCACCAGTATATAGAATGTAACTGTACCTGTAACAGAGTGACTCCAGGATCACCAGTATATAGAATGTTACTGTACCTGTAACAGAGTGACTCCAGGATCGCCAGTATATAGAATGTAACTGTACCTGTAACAGACAGAGTGACTCCAGGATCACCAGTATATAGAATGTAACTGTACCTGTAACAGACAGAGTGACTCCAGGATCACCAGTATATAGAATGTTACCTGTTACAGACAGAGTGACTCCAGGATCACCAGTATATAGAATGTAACTGTACCTGTAACAGACAGAGTGACTCCAGGATCACCAGTATATAGAATGTTACTGTACCTGTAACAGACAGAGTGACTCCAGGATCACCAGTATATTTCTCTCCAGTCTGATCTGTTATAAATGTGAACTTGTACTCAGCTGAGTCACTCTCTCTCAGGTCTGTGATTTTCAGGGTGTGGCCATTCATCCTATCACTACGGTACGTCACACGACCTTTGTTGTCTGGGTCGTCTCTCAGATTTACAATTTCAGTGAACCAGAAGGTTGTTGTGACTTTATGACCACTGGGATATGTGTAAGAGCAGAACAGATCCACTGATGACCCCTTCAAGGTACAGATACTCTGAGTGGTGTATGTAACACTCCAGCCATCCTGACCCAGTACCACTGAAACACAAGTCACACAACACAATGGTATCAGAATGAGAACGGGGTCTTTTGGCTCACACTGACTGTAGGGTTTGTTCACACAGGTTTTGTTGCCATAGTTCCTGAGTTCAGTGTGAATGGAAACCACAGATAACTATTTAAGTGAAGTGGAGACGCCTAACAGAACACACTAGAATAACATTATGATTCTTAACCTTTTATAAGTGTTTGTAGATTATTAAACAGATCAACTTAAAGATAAGAATGAGACCATACCTGCTACAGACCAGAGAAAGACCACCAACACACTTCCTGCTGTTCTCAAGGACATTGTTGCATCTCCCACCCTGCAGTCTTAGAAACATAAACAACAACTCACTCTATAGCTGGTGAATAACTCCACCTGATACATTGAAGTAGAAACTGTAAATGGGGTACAGGGCCTCATTACTAAAAATGAACCAGGCTCATATTGCGTTGTGTTGTATTGTGCTACAGACGTGGATCTTAATTTGATCACTCTTTTGTTGTCGATAATTTTCCTGCTTCCTGGAAATGCAAACTTGTAGTGTATTCAAGGTTTATAAAGGCTTCTAAATGTCAGGGATCCTCCAGTACTGCTGCTCATTCTGTGCACCAGTTCTGGAAGTCTACGTCACTGGCTTTCTAGGCATCACTGAGTTGTCTAATTACGCACACCTGGTTCCCATTTCCTCTGATTAGCAATTATATAAATGTGCCCTTTGTTCACCATTGTCTTGGTCAGGTATTGTTTCCATGTCTGTTGGTCTTGTGAGTACCTGTGCATTGTTCCTTTGGCTTTCGTGCTACGTGTTATTACGTGTCTCGCCCCGTGTATTACGTGTCTCGCCCCGTGTATTACGTGTCTCGCCCCGTGTTATTACCTGTCTCGCCCGTGTATTACGTGTCTCACGTGTCTCGCCCCGTGTTATTACGTGTCTCGCCCCGTGTATTACGTGTCTCGCCCCGTGTTATTACCTGTCTCGCCCGTGTATTACGTGTCTCGCCCCGTGTATTACGTGTCTCGCCCCGTGTATTACGTGTCTCGCCCCGTGTTATTACGTGTCTCGCCCCCGTGTTATTACGTGTCTCGCCCGTGTTATTACGTGTCTCGCCCGTGCGTGTCTCGCCCCGTGTTATTACCTGTCTCGCCCGTGTATTACGTGTCTCGCCCGTGTGTTACGTGTGCTCGCCCGTGTATTACGTGTCTCGCCCGTGTTATTACGTGTCTCGCCCCGTGTTATTACGTGTCTCACGTGTCTCGCCCGTGTTATTACGTGTCTCGCCCCGTGTTATTACGTGTCTCGCCCCGTGCCCCGTTATTACGTGTCTCGCCCCGTGTTATTACGTGTCTCGCCCCGTGTTATTACGTGTCTCGCCCCGTGTTATTAAGTGTCTCGCCCCGTGTTATTACGTGTCTCGCCCCGTGTTATTACGTGTCTCGCCCCGTGTTATTACGTGTCTCTCCCCGTGTATTACGTGTCTCGCCCCGTGTTATTACGTGTCTCGCCCCGTGTTATTACGTGTCTCGCCCCGTGTTATTACGTGTCTCGCCCCGTGTATTACGTGTCTCGCCCTGTGTTATTACGTGTCTCGCCCCGTGTATTACGTGTCTCGCCCCGTGTTATTACCTGTCTCGCCCGTGTATTACGTGTCTCGCCCCGTGTATTACGTGTCTCGCCCCGTGTATTACGTGTCTCGCCCCGTGTATTACGTGTCTCGCCCCGTGTTATTACGTGTCTCACGTGTCTCGCCCCGTGTTATTACGTGTCTCGCCCCGTGTTATTACGTGTCTCGCCCCGTGTTATTACGTGTCTCGCCCCGTGGTATTACATGTCTCGCCCCGTGTTATTACGTGTCTCGCCCCGTGTTATTACGTGTCTCGCCCCGTGTTATTACGTGTCTCGCCCCCGTTTATTACGTGTCTCGCCCTGTGTTATTACGTGTCTCGCCCCGTGTTATTACGTGTCTCGCCCCGTGTTATTACGTGTCTCGCCCCGTGTTATTACGTGTCTCGCCCCGTGTATTACGTGTCTCGCCCCGTGTATTACGTGTCTCGCCCTGTGTTATTACGTGTCTCGCCCCGTGTTATTACGTGTCTCGCCCCGTGTATTACGTGTCTCGCCCCGTGTATTACGTGTCTCGCCCTGTGTTATTACGTGTCTCGCCCTGTGTTATTACGTGTCTCGCCCTGTGTTATTACGTGTCTCGCCCCGTGTTATTACGTGTCTCGCCCCGTGTTATTACGTGTCTCGCCCCGTGTTATTACGTGTCTCGCCCCGTTTATTACGTGTCTCGCCCCGTGTTATTACGTGTCTCGCCCCGTGTATTACGTGTCTCGCCCCGTGTATTACGTGTCTCGCCCCGTGGTATTACGTGTCTCGCCCCGTGTTATTACGTGTCTCGCCCCGTGTTATTACGTGTCTCGCCCCGTGTATTACCTGTCTCGCCCCGTGTTATTACGTGTCTCGCCCCGTGTTATTACGTGTCTCGCCCCGTGTATTACCTGTCTCGCCCCGTGTTATTACGTGTCTCGCCCCGTGTATTACGTGTCTCGCCCCGTGTATTACGTGTCTCGCCCCGTGGTATTACGTGTCTCGCCCCGTGTTATTACGTGTCTCGCCCCGTGTATTACGTGTCTCGCCCCGTGTATTACCTGTCTCGCCCCGTGTTATTACGTGTCTAGCCCCGTGTTATTACATGTCTCGCCCCGTGGTATTACATGTCTCGCCCCGTGTTATTACGTGTCTCGCCCCGTGTATTACCTGTCTCGCCCCGTGTTATTACGTGTCTCGCCCCGTGTTATTACGTGTCTCGCCCCGTGTTATTACATGTCTCGCCCCGTGGTATTACGTGTCTCGCCCCGTGTTATTACGTGTCTCGCCCCGTGTTATTACCTGTCTCGCCCCGTGTTATTACGTGTCTCGCCCCGTGTTATTACATGTCTCGCCCCGTGGTATTACGTGTCTCGCCCCGTGTTATTACGTGTCTCGCCCCGTGTTATTACGTGTCTCGCCCCGTGTTATTACGTGTCTCGCCCCGTGTTATTACGTGTCTCGCCCCGTGTTATTACGTGTCTCGCCCCGTGTTATTACGTGTCTCGCCCGTGCGTGTTATTACGTGTCTCGCCCCGTGTTATTACGTGTCTCGCTCGCCGTGTATTACGTGTCTCGCCCCGTGGTATTACATGTCTCGCCCGTGTATTACATGTCTCGCCCCGTGGTATTACATGTCTCGCCCCGTGCTCGTGTTATTACGTGTCTCGCCCCGTGTATTACCTGTCTCGCCCCGTGTTATTACGTGTCTAGCCCGTGTTATTACATGTCTCGCCCCCTTGGTATTACATGTCTCGCCCCGTGTTATTACGTGTCTCGCCCCGTGTATTACCTGTCTCGCCCCGTGTTATTACGTGTCTCGCCCGTGTTATTACGTGTCTCGCCCATGTCTATTACGTGTCTCGCCCCGTGTTATTACGTGTCTCGCCCCGTGGTATTACGTGTCTCGCCCCCCGTGTTATTACATGTCTCGCCCGTGTTATTACCTGTCTCGCCCCGTGGTATTACGTGTCTCGCCCCGTGTTATTACGTGTCTCGCCCCGTGTTATTACGTGTCTCGCCCCGTGTTATTACGTGTCTCGCCCCGTGTTATTACGTGTCTCGCCCCGTGTTATTACGTGTCTCGCCCCGTGTATTACGTGTCTCGCCCCGTGTTATTACGTGTCTCGCCCCGTGTTATTACATGTCTAGCCCCGTGTTATTACATGTCTCGCCCCGTGTATTACGTGTCTCGCCCCGTGTTAAAACCTTGTGGGGACACAATTCAGTCCTGTTCACAATCCTATTTTCCTTTACCTTGACCCCAAAACCTACTAACCCTAGCTCCTAAACCTCATTCATTCATTCATTCAACTTAACCCTAAACCCCCTAGAACATGCATTTGATCTTGTGGGAACTAACAACATTTTTGTCCGTTTACTATTCTTGTGGGGACTTCTGGCTGATAATGCTCATACACGGATACCATCTGTAGGAGAGACCATGTGTAGGGAAGGCAAATAAGCCCATGGAGTCTGTATCAAAGTCTAGAGAGCTGGTTGTTATGGATGTAGAAAAGTTCAAACACATCCTATACAGTATAGATGTCAACTCTACTCCCTATCAGTCTGGTCCTGAAGGGCCCTCAGATAAATCAACTGTGTCACACGCAGACACACACACAGGCCCACATGCACACACACACTGCAGTGCTACAATGTTTGTTTGCATGTCTTTTTTACCCTGGTTAATCATCTCATCCCTACGTAGATCAACACTCCTACACTGAGACACTTTATGAATACTGGCCCTGATGTAACAACCACAGCTCAAAACGTAACAACAAGTAAAATGATACATTACCCTCAATAATATGACTTGACTGAAAACAAATAACCAGAAACTATATTTCAAGATATTGTTAAGAGTACTTAGAGTGAAGTGAAAGGGAGAGGTATTGTACAGGGAGTCAACATACTGGCAGTTAGTGTGAATTCTGTGGTTGACACATATTTAACTGTCCTTCCTTCCTCTTTAAGACGTTAACATGGATGATGACCAGACCAGCATCTCAGAAAAAGGGATGTTCTTGTATTTCAATACAAATTGTGCAACAGACTGCATATCTACTTGCCTTCATTTTAATTAGTGGGACTACATTTTTTAAATTAGCTAAATGTTTCAAATTTTCTATGTGATATTTTGACTACACAGAGAACCATTTAAACAATGTGTCGACTACAGGGGGCTTGATGCGGTTGCTAGGTGATTTCTGACGTATCCAAAAGCCCTCTATACTATTTAGAATGTTTACAATTTCTTATGTGCTGTCTTGTCCTTCTGAGTTCTGTATATACAGGTCAAATTTCCAAGATGTCACTCAAGTAGAACCCATTCCATTTTAAACCCATGACCATCACTCCTCATCAGCTGTATCAACTTAATACTGAAGATTCCAGTGTTCTAGACTAGAGCTCCACCTACTGGTATCTCAACATTACTGCACCATCCTAATAATAATGTCCTCAATAATGTTGGGTTAATAACAACATAACAAACTGAAAATACATTAGATAAACTAGTAGAAAAACGAAACTGTTTACTTGACAAAGTTACAGTTAACTTCTTATGGATGGGGGGCAGTATTGAGTAGCTTGGATGAATAAGGTGCCCAGAGTAAACGGCCTGCTCCTCAGTCTCAGTTGCTAATATATGCATATTATTATTAGTATTGGATAGAAAACACTCTGAAGTTTCTAAAACGTTGAATGATGTCTGTATTAATGAAGTGAGAGGCAGGCTGAAAAACTATAACTGAGGTTGGTATGTATTCAACACAGTTCCCATTGATGGCAACACAGTCTTGAATCCCCTTGCAATGTATTCAACACAGTTCCCAAATCCCCTTTGAGATATTAATGGAGAAAATCAAATTCAAACACAGTTCCCATTGGAATATTAATGAAGTGAGAAATCTGAGGTTGGTATGTATTCAACACAGTTCCCATTGGAATCCCCTTGAGATATTAATGAAGTGAGAAATCTGAGGTTGGTATGTATTCAACACAGTTCCCATTGGAATCCCTTGAGATATTAATGAAGTGAGAAATCTGAGGTTGGTATGTATTCAACACAGTTCCCATTGGAATCCCACAGTTGAGATATTAATGAAGTGAGAAATCTGAGGTTGGTATGTATTCAACACAGTTCCCATTGGAATCCCCTTGAGATATTAATGAAGTGAGAAATCTGAGGTTGGTATGTATTCAACACAGTTCCCATTGGAATCCCCTTGAGATATTAATGAATGAAAATCTGAGGTTGGTATGTATTCAACACAGTTCCCATTCCTAGGTCTTCCACTAGATGTCAAGCGTCTATAGAAATTTGAACGGGGCTTCTACTGTGTTGTGGGACTGAATGACAGCAGAATGAATCAGGTGTCGCTGACAGTCAGCCATTTCCTGGTCAAGTGTGCATTTCACATGATATAGAGAGACCTGTGTTCCATGACTCCTCAAGACACAAAGGATTACTCGGTTGGAACTTTATTGAAGATTAATGATAAAAACATCCTAATGATTGATTCTGTACTTAGTTTGAAATGTTTCTTCGACCTGTAATATAACTTTTTGAAGTTTTTGTCCGACGTAACGCTGACCAGAGCGAGCGTATGGATATGTATACCAAACGCGCTAACAAAAGTAGCTAATTGGACATAAATAATGTACATTATCGAACAAATCAAGTATTTATTGTGGACCTGGGATTCCTGGGAGTGCATTCTGATGGAGATCGTCAAAGGTAAGGGAATATTTAGCATGTAATTTATGGTTTATGTTGACCACAACATGGTGGCTATTTTGACTTGATTGTTCTGAGCGCCGTCTCAGATTATTGCATGGTTTGCTTTTTCCATAAAGTTTTTTAAAAATCGGACACAGCGGTTGCATTAAGGACGGGGCGGCAGTTTCTATCTGACCAGTATTCTTCCGGTAAATCTCACAAACAGGAAGTGCATTCATTCCTTAATAATCCCACTGTGGGAATGCTTTTGTATTGAAAAACTACAATGAGGAGTCATGGGGTGGCAGGTAGCCTAGTGGTCAGAGTGTTGGACTAGTAAACAGAAGGTTGCAAGTTCAAACCCCCGAGCTGACAAGGTACACATCTGTCATTCTGCCCCTGAACAGGCAGTTAACCCACTGTTCCTAGGCTGTCATTGTAAATAAGAATTTGTTCTTAACTGACTTGCCTAGTTAAATAAAGGTAAAAATAAAAATTTAAAAAGAACAGGTATATTTATTATTCCATGTGTATAACTTGTATTATCATCTACATTTATGATGCGTATTTCTGTTGAATCGATGTGGCTATGCAAAATCAATGGATTCTTTGGGAACTAGTGAATGTAATGCGCCAATGTAAAATCAGATTTTTTTATATATATTTTTTATATAAATATGAACTTTATCAAACAAAACATACATGTATTGTGTCCTACGAGTGTCATCTGATGAAGATCATCAAAGGTTAGTTATTCATTTAATCTCAATTTGTGCTTTTTGTGACTCCTTTCTTTGGCTGGGAAAATGGCTGTGTTTTTCTGTGGCTTGGTGGTGACCTAACATAATCTTTTGTGGTGCTTTCGCCGTAAAGACTATTTGAAATCGGACACTGTGGTGGGATTAACAACGAGACTACCTTTAAAACAGTATAGGATACATGTATGTTTGAGGAATTTTAATTTTGAGATTTCTGTTGTTTTGATTTTGGCGCCCTGCACTTTCACTGGCTTTGTCATATCATCCCGTTAACGGGATTGCATCCCAAATTTAGCAAACACACTGTTGTAGTAGAATTTGCCACTATCATATTCTGTTACACTGTTGGGCATTTTGTACAATAGAGAAGGATGGTGGGCAGAGACATAGGAGGAGAGGCTCATTGTAATGGCTGGAATAGAATTATGGGATATCGTTCCATTTATTCCATTCCAGCCTTTACAATGAGCCCGTCCTTCTATATATCTGCCCACCAGCCTCCTCCGTTGTACAGTACCGGTAGTAGTAGAGGGATCAATACCATCATCACCATTGTGATTCTGTGTTGAATGTATAGGCTAATGTAGCCTGTTACCATAGGCCTGTTGTCCATGTATAGGTTTATGTAGCCTGTTGTCCATGTGTAGGTTTAGGTAGCCTGTTGTCCATGTGTAGGTTTATGTAGCCTGTTATCAATATATAGTCTAATGGAGCCTGTTGTCCATATATGGTCTAATGTAGCCTGTTGTCCATATATACAGTTGAAGTCGGAAATTTACATACACCTTAGCCAAATACATTTAAACTCAGTTTTTAACAATTCCTTAATCCCAGTAAAATATCCTGTCTTATGTCAGTTAGGATCACCACTTTGATTTAAGAATGTGAAATGTCAGAATAATAGTTGAGAGAATGATTTATTTCAGCTTTCATTTATTTCATCACATTCCCAGTCGGTCTGAAGTTTACATACTAATTGAGTGTATTTGGTAGCAATGCCTTTAAATTGTTTAACTTGGGTAAAACCTTTTGGGTAGCCTTCCTCAAGCTTCCCACGATAAGTTGGGTGATTCTTGTCCGATTCCTCCTGACAGAGCTGGTGTAACTGAGTCAGGTTTGTAGTCCTCCTTGCTCGCACACGCTTTTTCAGTTCTGCCCACAAATTTTCTATAGGATTGACGTCAGGGCTTTGTGATGGCCACCTTGCCTTTGTTGTCCATAAGCCATTTTGCCACAACTTTGGAAGTATGCTTGGGGTCAATGTCCATTTGGAAGACCCATTTGCGATCAAGCTTTAACTTACTGACTGTCTTGATGTTGCTTCAATATATCCACATTTTCCTTCCTCATGATGCCATTTATATTGTGAAGTGCACTAGTCTCTCCTGCAGCAAAGCACCCCCAAAATATGATGCTGCCACCCCTGTGCTTCACGGTTTGAATGGTGTTCTTCAGCTTGCAAGCTTCCCCCTTTTTCCTCCAAACATAACAATGGTCATTATGGCCAAATTGCTCCCAAGGATGAACCAGATTTGTGGAGGGCTCCAATTTGTTTTCTGAGGTCTTGGCTGATTTCTTTTGATTTTCCCATGATGTCAAGCAGAGGCACTGAGTTTCAAGGTAGGCCTTGAAATACATCCACAGATACACCTCTAATTGACTCAAATCATGTCAATTAGACTATCAGAAGCTTCTAAAGCCATGACATCATTTTCTGGAATTTTCCAAGCTGTTTAAAGGCACAGTCAACTTAGTGTATGTAAACTTCTGACCCACTGGAATTGTGATAGTTATTTATAAGTGAAATAATCTGTCTGTAAACAATTGTTGGAAAAGTTACTTGTGTCATGCACAAAGTAGATGTCCTAACCGACTTAGAAACTACAGTTTGTTAACAAGAAATTTGTGGAGTGGTTGAAAAACAAGTTTTAATGACTCAACTTAGTGTATGTAAACTTCCGACTTCAACTGTACCTATGTGAGAGTGGATTCTCAGCCCTCACTAGCATGAAAACTGAATACAGGCACAGACTGTGTGGAAAATGATTTAAGACTGAGACTCTCCAATACAACCTAACGTTGCAGAGTTATGCATCCTTTCATGCACACCCATCTCATTAACCTGTGCTGAGTTACTCACAATGAACAAATAAGGTTTTTACATGAAAGATGGCAACATAATGAGAAAAATTATTCACTAATATTATAGTATTTTTGTGCCCTGGTCCTATAAGAGCTCTTTGTCACTTCCCACGAGCCGGATAAAACTCACACTCATTCTTATATAATAATATAATAATAATAATTCTATGTTTTAATAAATGTATCATATAGTGTGTGTGTGTATATGGCTTACAATGATGGCAAAAAACTATATTTGAGAGTGCTAGGCGGGGTACACAACTGGAGGTTGAATGTTTGACGGGGTACGGGACTATAAAAAGTTTGGGAACCACTGATCTGAACCAACAACACTTACTGGCAGTGCAGAGAAACAAGAAGTATCCTCCTGTAAGTGTGAATTTAAACAGGAGATAAGACATTAACATGCATAAACAGCATCTCAGAAGAGGTTGTATTTCTTCATTTGAGGAGTGGGCCATACATTTTTAAAGAGGAAAAATGTGACCTGGATTCCCCATCACTCTCATCAGCTGCATCAGTGTTAGAATGTTCCAGTTTTCTAGACTAGAGATCCTCCTACTGGCATCTCAACATTACTGCAGCCTCCAGTCTTCGCCATGATGTCCTCATTCATTTGGGAAGTAATAGGAATACAAAAATTGCTCTACCAGCGGAGCTACAGGGAACTATATTCTGTACAGTCTAATGTGTTTATACAGATTCCTGATACCCCCAACCTCACTGTGTCTCATGTTAATACTACTCCTAAACACAACACACCATCACTG
>NC_068430.1:76997447-77067447 GCF_023373465.1 Oncorhynchus keta
GTGTGTACTGCATTGTTAAGTGTGTGTTTGTGTGTGTACTGCATTGTTAAGTGTGTGTGTGTGTGTACTGTGTGTGTTATGTGTTAAGTGTGTGTGTGTGTGTACTGCATTGTTAAGTGTGTGTGTGTGTGTGTGTGTGTACTGTGTTGTTGTGTGTGTGTGTGTGTGTGTGTGTGTGCATTGTGTGTGTGTGTGTGTGTGTGTGTTGTTGTGTGTGTGTGTGTGTGTGTGTGTGTGTGTGTTTAAGTGTGTGTGTACTGCAATGTTATGTGTGTGTGTGTGTACTGCAATGTTAAGTGTGTTTGTGTGTGTGTGTGTGTACTGCATTGTTAAGTGTGTGTGTGTGCATTGTTAAGTGTGTGTGTACTGTTGTTAAGTGTGTGTGTGTGTGTGCATTGTTAAGTGTGTGCGTGTCAACCCCATGAGACAGGTCATCACAAGCTGACAGTCTGTGTGTTATGTGGCAAGGGCCACATTGTTAAGTGTGTGTTTATGTGTGTGTACTGCATTGTTAAGTGTGTGTGTGTGTGTGTTACACACCTGTCCACACTGTACACACACATCACACACTGTGTGTGTACCAGCCTGTCCAACATCTGTGTGGACACCTGCACTGTCTGTATGTGCATCTGTTAAGCCTGTCCAACATCTGTGTGTACCAGCCTGTTTCTGTATGTGGACACCAGCCTGTCAACATCTGTATGTGGACACCAGCCTGTCCAACATTGTATGTGTGTGCCTGTACTGCATCTGTTGTGGACACCTGCCTGTTCTGTATGTGGACACCATTGTTAACATCTGTGTGTGGACTGCATTGTTAACATCTGTGTGTGGACACCAGCCTGTCAACATCTGTTGTGGACACCAGCCTGTCTGTATGTGGTGTGTGTACTGTCAACATCTGTTAAATATGTGGACACCTGCTGTTTGTGTAACATCTGAACCATGAAAACTCCTCCTCTACCAAACTTTACAGTTGACACTATGCATTCGGGCTGGTAGTGTTCTGGCATCCGCAAACCCAGATTTGTCTGTCAGACTGTCAGTTGGTGAAGTGTGATTCATCACTACATTGTTACTGTGAGTCCAGTGGCGGTGAGTTTACAGCATTGGCGTTGCTGTGGCATTGCGCATTGATCTTAGGCTGTGTGTGTGTACTGCCATGGAAACCCATTTCATGAAGTACTGATGAACAGCTATTGTGCTGACGTTGTTGTTAGAGGGAGTTTGTCTATAGTGACTGTTGCAACCGAGGACAGATTATTTTTACAATGCTACGTGCTTCAGCACTCCGCGGTCCTGTTCTGTGAGCTTGTGTGGTCTACCACTTTGCGGTTGAGCCGTTGTTGCTCCTAGACATTTCCACTTCACAATAATAGCACTTACAGTTGACTGGGGCCGCTCCAGAAGGGTAGAAAATTATGAAGTGACTTTTGGAAAGATGGCATCCTAGAATGGGGCCACGTTGAAAATTACTGAGCTCTTCAGTAAGGCCATTCTACTGCCAATGTTTGGCTATGGAGATTGCATGGCTGTGTGCTCGATTTTCTACAGCAACGGGTGTGGCTGAAATAGCCGAATCCACTAATGTGAAGGGGTGTCATGGTGAAGCTAGGCGAAACAACCACATATTACACTCATAGTCAGTACTTTTCCTCATTAAAGAAGTTGTCAGTGTTAGTAGGAAAACAGAAGTTAAGGTAATCTTTATTTGTCATTTTTTGTGGGAAAGACTGAGATGTCTTATTTAAGATACTCTTTGAAGAGGTAGAGTTTCAGACGTTTTCGCGAAGATGGGCAGGGACTCTGCTCTCCTAGCATCAGGGGGAAGCTGGTTCTGCCATTAGGGTGCCAGGACAGAAAGAGCTTTGACTGGGCTGAGCGGGAGCTGATATCCGGTAGTGGTGGGTTGGCCAAGAGACTAGAAGTGGCAGAACAGAGTGCTCTGGTTGGGATGTAGGGTTTAAGCACAGCCTGAAGGTAGGGAGGGGCAGTTCCTCTTGCTGTTCTGTAGGTAAGCACCGTGGTCTAGTAGTAGATGGGTTGGGATGTAGGGTTTAAGCACAGCCTGAAGGTAGGGAGGGGCAGTTCCTCTTGCTGTTCTGTAGGTAAGCACCGTGGTCTAGTAGTAGATGGGTTGGGATGTAGGGTTTAAGCACAGCCTGAAGGTAGGGAGGGGCAGTTCCTCTTGCTGTTCTGTAGGTCAGCACCATGGTCTAGTAGTGGATGGGTTGGGATGTAGGGTTTAAGCACAGCCTGAAGGTAGGGAGGGGCAGTTCCTCTTGCTGTTCTGTAGGTCAGCACCATGGTCTAGTAGTGGATGGGTTGGGATGTAGGGTTTAAGCACAGCCTGAAGGTAGGGAGGGGCAGTTCCTCTTGCTGTTCTGTAGGTAAGCACCATTGTCTTGTAGTGGATGCGATCTTCAACTGGAAGCCAGTGGATTGTACTGGGTGACATGGGAGACCACATGCATGTACGTCTAGTGAGTCAGATCTGGAGAGCGTCTAGTGAGTCAGATCTGGAGAGTTTCTAGTGAGGCAGGTCTACAGAGTGTCTGGTGAGGCAGGTCGACAGAGTGTCTGGTGAGGCAGGTCTAGTGAGTCAGATCTGGAGAGTTTCTAGTGAGGCAGGTCTAGTGAGGCAGGTCTAGTGAGGCAGGTCTAGAGAGTGTCTGGTGAGGCAGGTCGACAGAGTGTCTGGTGAGGCAGGTCTAGTGATGCAGGTCTAGAGAGTGTATAGTGAGGCAGGTCTGGAGAGTGTCTGGTGAGGCAGGTCTAGTGATGCAGGTCTAGAGAGTGTCTGGTGAGGCAGGTCTAGACTCTAGAGAGTGTCTGGTGAGGCAGGTCTGGAGAGTATCTGGTGAGGCAGGTCTAGAGAGTATCTAGTGAGGCAGGTCTAGAGAGTATCTAGTGAGGCAGGTCTAGAGAGTATCTGGTGAGGCAGGTCTAGAGAGTATCTAGTGAGGCAGGTCTAGAGAGTATCTGGTGAGGCAGGTCTAGAGAGTATCTAGTGAGGCAGGTCTAGAGAGTATCTAGTGAGG
The DNA here is from genome assembly GCF_023373465.1 of Oncorhynchus keta. Classification (NCBI taxonomy): domain Eukaryota; kingdom Metazoa; phylum Chordata; class Actinopteri; order Salmoniformes; family Salmonidae; genus Oncorhynchus; species Oncorhynchus keta. The sequence continues at coordinate 77,000,489 of NC_068430.1, forward strand.
CAGGTCTGGAGAGTATCTAGTGAGGCAGGTCTAGAGAGTCTAGTGAGGCAGGTCTAGACTCTAGAGAGTATCTGGTGAGGCAGGTCTGGAGAGTGTCTAGAGAGTGTCTGGTGAGGCAGGTCTAGACTCTAGAGAGTATCTAGTGAGGCAGGTCTAGACTCTAGAGAGTATCTAGTGAGGCAGGTCTGGAGAGTATCTAGTGAGGCAGGTCTAGAGAGTCTAGTGAGGCAGGTCTAGACTCTAGAGAGTATCTGGTGAGGCAGGTCTGGAGAGTGTCTAGAGAGTGTCTGGTGAGGGTCTGGTGAGGGTCTGGAGAGTGTAGAGGCAGGTCTGGTGAGACAGGTCTGGAGAGTGTGTAGAGAGTGTCTGGTGAGGCAGGTCTGGTGAGACAGGTCTGGAGAGTGTAGAGAGTGTCTGGTGAGACAGGTCTGGAGAGTGTGTAGAGAGTGTCTGGTGAGACAGGTCTGGAGAGTGTCTGGGAGACAGGTCTGGAGAGTGTGTAGAGAGTGTCTGGTGAGGCAGGTCTGGAGAGTGAGACAGGTCTGGAGAGTGTGTAGAGAGTGTCTGGTGAGGCAGGTCTGGTGAGACAGGTCTGGAGAGTGTGTAGAGAGTATCTGGTGAGGCAGGTCTGGAGAGTGTCTAGAGAGTGTCTGGTGAAGCAGGTCTGGAGAGTGTGTAGAGAGTGTCTGGTGAGACAGGTCTGGTGAGACAGGTCTGGAGAGTGTGTAGAGAGTGTCTGGTGAGGCAGGTCTGGTGAGACAGGTCTGGAGAGTGTGTAGAGAGTGTCTGGTGAGGCAGGTCTGGTGAGACAGGTCTGGAGAGTGTGTAGAGAGTGTCTGGTGAGGCAGGTCTGGTGAGACAGGTCTGGAGAGTGTGTAGAGAGTGTCTGGTGAGGCAGGTCTGGTGAGACAGGTCTGGAGAGTGTGTAGAGAGTGTCTGGTGAGACAGGTCTGGAGAGTGTGTAGAGAGTGTCTGGTGAGACAGGTCTGGAGAGTGTGTAGAGAGTGTCTGGTGAGACAGGTCTGGAGAGTGTGTAGAGAGTGTCTGGTGAGACAGGTCTGTACATGATCATGACATGCTGAGGTGTATTTGTATTTTGTGGAAGGGAAATCTGATAGGTGGAGCCACTCATTGAATCCCTTTGACATTCCTGCCCATCTGAAAGAATGTTGTTAGAGAGTTTAGTTTGGTGTTCAAATCAATCAATCAATCAATCAAATGTATTTATAAAGCCCTTCTTACATCAGCTGATGTCACAAAGTGCTTTACAGAAATGCAGCCTAAAACCCCAAACAGCAAGCAATGCAGGTGTAGAAGTACGGTGGCTAGGAAAAACTCGCTAGAAAGGTCAGAACCTAGGAAGAAACCTAGAGAGGAACCGGGATCTGAGGGGTGGCCAGTTTTCTTCTGGGTGTGTCGTGTTGAGATTATAACAGTACGTGGTCATTAAGGCCAGATTGTTCTTCAAAATGTTCAAGCGTTCACAGATGACCAGCAGGGTCAATAATAATCATATTGGTTGTAGAGGCTGCAACAGGTCAGCACCTCAGGAGTATATGTCAGTTGGCTTTTCATAACCAAGCATTCAGAGCAGGTGTGGTAGAGAGAGAGAGGGGGGGGACAGAGACAGAGGTCGAGACAGCAGGTGTGGTAGAGAGAGAGGGGGGCAGAGGGAGAGAGAAGGAGGGGGGAGACAGAGGGAGGGAGGTTATAAAAGCTCCATCTGAATCACTGCAAGAATGCCAGGATGTGGCCATCATTTTGTTTTTGACTGAACACACACAGCTATGTTTTACTATATTTGTTGGGTACTTTTTGGGACCAACAATTGATTACCATTCAGAATCCTATTTTCCTTTACCACTAACCCTAACCCTTCCACTAACCCTACCTCCTAAACCTAACCACTAACCCTACCTCCTAAACCTAACCACTAACCCTACCTCCTAAACCTAACCGCTAACCCTACCTCCTAAACCTAACCACTAACCCTAATTCCTAACCCTAATTGTAACTCCTTAAACCTGAACCTAATCGTAACTCCTAAACCTAATCGTAACTCCTAAACCTAAACCTAACCCTAACTCCTAAACCTAAACCAAATCGTAACTCCTAAACCAAATCGTAACTCCTAAACCTAAACCTAATCGTAACTCCTAAACCTAAATCAAATCGTAACTCCTAAACCTAAACCAAATCGTAACTCCTAAACCAAATAACTCCTAAACCTAAACCTTCCCTAAACCTAAACCTAATCATAACTCCTAAACCTAAACCTAATTGTAACTCCTAAACCTAATCCTCCTAAACCTAATCGTAACTCCTAAACCTAAACCTAAACCCGTAACTCCTAAACCAAATAATCGTAACTCCTAAACCTAAACCTAATCATAACTCCTAAACCTAAAGCTAATTGTAACTCCTAAACCAAATCGTAACTCCTAAACCTAAACCTAATCGTAACTCCTAAACCTAAATCAAATCGTAACTCCTAAACCTAAACCAAATCGTAACTCCTAAACCAAATCGTAACTCCTAAACCTAAACCTAACCGTAACTCCTAAACCTAAACCTAATCATAACTCCTAAACCTAAACCTAATTGTAACTCCTAAACCTAATCGTAACTCCTAAACCTAAACCTAATCGTAACTCCTAAACCTAAACCAAATCGTAACTCCTAAACCTAAACCAAATCGTAACTCCTAAACCCTAAACCTAAACCTAACCGTAACTCCTAAACCTAACCATAACTCCTATACCTGAACCTAATCGTAACTCCTAAACCTAATCGTAACTCCTAAACCTAATTGTAACTCCTAAACCTAAACCAAATCGTAACTCCTAAACCAAATCGTAACTCCTAAGCCTAAACCTAACCGTAACTCCTAAACCTAAACCTAATTGTAACTCCTAAACCTAATTGTAACTCCTAAACCTAAACCAAATCGTAACTCCTAAACCAAATCGTAACTCCTAAACCTCATCGTAACTCCTAAACCTAAACCTAATCATAACTCCTAAACCTAAACCTAATTGTAACTCCTAAACCTAAACCTAATCATAACTCCTAAACCTAATTGTAACTCCTAAACCTAAACCTAATTGTAACTCCTAAACCTAATTGTAACTCCTAAACCTAATTGTAACTCCTAAACCTAATTGTAACTCCTAAACCTAATCGTAACTCCTAAACCTAAACCTAATTGTAACTCCTAAACCTAAACCTAATTGTAACTCCTAAACCTAATCGTAACTCCTAAACCTAATTGTAACTCCTAAACCTAATTGTAACTCCTAAACCTAATTGTAACTCCTAAACCTAATTGTAACCCCTAACCTTATTTCTAACCCTAATTGGAACCCTAACCCTAAACCTAACCCCTGAGCCTAAAATAGCATTTTCTTCTCATGTGGATCTTCAAAATGTCCCCACTTGGCCACATTTTCCTTGTTTTACTATCCTGATGATGACTAGTACCCAAAAGGAGAGTTAAACAAAAACACACACAGAGGAAGGGCTGTACGGTGAACACACCGGGTCACATTTCATATAGAGAGACATTCCCCTGGGGTCACTTGGCAACCAGGCATACATCCCTGACCTCTCCTTCCACATCACACTGCATTGTGTCCTACGCTAGAGAATAGGATAATGTCATTTCATTATAACTGATTGATTGTTTAATTAGTTTGCCATTTGAGTGAAATTGGAATACCTGGTTTTGGATGCTGATATGGGCTTATATAAAGGAAGGAAGGGAGAGTGGAGGTCTCTATGATAAGATAGGGAGAACAGTGTGATCTTTACGTAAAGGAAGGAAGGGAGAGCTGATCTGTTGGCTGAGTCCCTCAATACAGCAGGTGTTGATCTACCAGAGCTGAGTTCCTCAATACAGCAGGTGTTGATCTACCAGAGCTGAGTCCCTCAATACAGCAGCTGTTGATCTACCAGAGCTGAGTCCCTCAATACAGCAGGTGTTGATCTACCAGAGCTGAGTTCCTCAATACAGCAGCTGTTGATCTACCAGCGCTGAGTCCCTCAAAACAGCAGGTGTTGATCTACCAGAGCTGAGTTCCTCAATACAGCAGGTGTTGATCTACCAGCGCTGAGTCCCTCAATACAGCAGCTGTTGATCTACCAGCGCTGAGTCCCTCAAAACAGCAGGTGTTGATCTACCAGAGCTGAGTTCCTCAATACAGCAGGTGTTGATCTACCAGCGCTGAGTCCCTCAATACAGCAGCTGTTGATCTACCAGCGCTGAGTCCCTCAAAACAGCAGGTGTTGATCTACCAGAGCTGAGTTCCTCAATACAGCAGGTGTTGATCTACCAGCGCTGAGTCCCTCAATACAGCAGCTGTTGATCTACCAGCGCTGAGTCCCTCAAAACAGCAGGTGTTGATCTACCAGAGCTGAGTCCCTCAATACAGCAGGTGTTGATCTACCAGAGCTGAGTTCCTCAATACAGCAGCTGTTGATCTACCAGCGCTGAGTCCCTCAAAACAGCAGGTGTTGATCTACCAGAGCTGAGTTCCTCAATACAGCAGGTGTTGATCTACCAGCGCTGAGTCCCTCAATACAGCAGCTGTTGATCTACCAGTGCTGAGTCCCTCAATACAGCAGCTGTTGATCTACCAGAGCTGAGTCCCTCAATACAGCAGGTGGGGTGTGTGTGTTTCGATACAAGTCATGAGTCATGAATGATGTATAAGAGGAAGTAGCAACCTAAATATACCTCTCTTGTAACGAACCTCGTCCTCCTCTTCTGAGGCGGAGAAGCGAGAAGGATCGGAGGACCAAAACGCAGCGTGGTAAGTGTCCATAATGTTTATTTTAAGACATGAACTGAACACTGCGAAATACAAAACAATAAACGTGAAATGAACAAAACAGTCCCATGTGGCGACAAACACCACCACCCAAAACTGAAACCCAGGCTACCTAAGTATGATTCTCAATCAGGGCCAATCTCTGGCCTTCGTATAGTTCCCTGTCTTAATATAGCTCTCTAGCCTTCATATAGTTAGTTCCCTGTCTTAATATACTTCTCTGGCCTTCGTATAGTTCCCTGTCTTAATATACTTCTCTGGCCTTTGTATAGTTCCCTGTCTTAATATAGCTCTCTGGCCTTCATATAGTTCCCTGTCTTCTTGATCTTAGCCATCCCGGATCCGGGATCGTGAATACACCCTCAGGCTCATTACCATAACGCAACGTTAACGATTTCTAAAAATCGCAAATGAAATGAAATAAATATGCCTGCTCTCAAGCTTAGCCTTTTCTTAACAACACTGTCATCTCAGATTTTCAAAATATGCTTTTGAACCATAGAAAATCAATCATTTGTGTAAGAGTATTGATAGCTAGCATACCATTTAGCGTAGCATTTAGCACGCAACATTTTCACAAAAACCAGAAAAGCAATCAAATAAAATAATTTACCTTTGAAGAACTTCGAATGTTTTCAATGAGGAGACTCAGTTACATAGCAGATGTCCAGTTTTTCCTGAAAGATTCTTTGTGTAGGACAAATCGCTCCGTTTTGTACATCACATTTGGCTACCGAAACGAACCGAAAATTCAGTCACCAAAACGTCGAACTTTTTTCCAAATTAACTCCATAATATTGACCGAAACATGGCAAACGTTGTTTGAATCAATCCTCAAGGTGTTTTTTCACATATCTCTTCATTGATATGCCGTTCGTGGAAGCACGTTTTAGTCTCAGAATCCCATGGAAAAATACCAGCAGCTGAGTTTTGCGCACCAATTTCCACGCAGGACACCGTGCGGACACTTAGCAAATGTAGTCTCTTATGGTAAATCTTCCAATGATATGCCTACAAATACGTCACAATGCTGCAGACACCTTGGGGAAACGATAGTAAAGGCAGGCTCATTCCTGTCGCATTCACAGCCATATAAGGAGATAATGAAAAACAGAGCCTCAGAAATCCTGCTCATTTCCTGGTTGCAGTTTCATCTTGGTTTTGCCTGAAGCTTCTGTTCTAGGGCACTCACAGTGAATATCTTTGCAGTTCTGGAAACGTCAGAGTGTTTTCTTTCCAAAGCTATCAATTCCATGCATAGTCGAGCATCTTTTTGTGACAAAATATTGCGCTTAAAAACGGGCACATCTTTTTATCCAATAATGACGCAGCGCCCCCCTAGGATGAACTGGTTAATATACCTCTCACCTTCATATAGTTCCCTGTCTTACTATACCTCTCTAGCCTTCATATAGTTCCCTGTCTTAATATGCCCCTCTAGCCTTCATATAGTTCCCTGTCTTAATATACCTCTCTAGCCTTCATATAGTTCCCTGTCTTAATATACCTCTCTAGCCTTCATATAGTTCCCTGTCTTAATATACCTCTCTCGCCTTCATATAGATCCCTGTCTTACTATACCTCTCTAGACTTCATATAGTTAGTTCCCTGTCTTACTATACCTCTCTAGCCTTCATATAGTTAGTTCCCTGTCTTAATATACCTCTCTAGACTTCATATAGTTAGTTCCCTGTCTTAATATACCTCTCTAGCCTTCATATAGTTCCCTGTCTTACTATACCTCTCTAGCCTTCATATAGTTCCCTGTCTTAATATGCCCCTCTAGCCTTCATATAGTTCCCTGTCTTACTCTGTACCCTGCCTCTCTAGCCTTCATATAGTTCCCTGTCTTACTCTGTACCCTGCCTCTCTAGCCTTCATATAGTTCCCTGTCTTACTCTGTATAGTTAGTTCCCTGTCTTACTATACCTGCCTCTCTAGCCTTCATATAGTTCCCTGTCTTACTCTGTACCCTGTCTTGGCCTTCATATAGTTCCCTGTCTTACTCTGTACCCTGCCTCTCATGCCTTCACATAGTTCCCTGTCTTATTATTCTGTCCTCTAGCCTTCATATAGTTCCTGTCTTACTCTGTTATAGTTCCCTGTCTTACTCTGTACCCTGCCTCTCATGCCTCTTTCCCTGTCTTATTCTGTATATACCCTCTTAGCCCTGCCTCATTCATAGTTCCCTGTCTTACTATACCCTGCTCTCTAGCCTTCATATAGTTCCCTGTCTTAATATGCCCTCTAGCCTTCAGCCTTCATAGTTCCCTGTCTTACTCTGTACCCTGCCTCTCTAGCCTTCATATAGTTCCCTGTCTTACTCTGTCTTAGCCTTCTATAGTTCCCTGTCTTACTCTGTACCCTGCCTCTCTAGCCTTCATATAGTTCCCTGTCTTACTCTGTACCCTGCCTCTCTAGCCTTCATATAGTTCCCTGTCTTACTCTGTACCCTGCCTCTCTAGCCTTCATATAGTTCCCTGTCTTACTCTGTACCCTGCCTCTCTGGCCTTCATATAGTTCCCTGTCTTACTCTGTACCCTGCCTCTCATGCCTTCACATAGTTCCCTGTCTTATTCTGTACCTCTCTAGCCTTCATATAGTTCCCTGTCTTACTCTGTACCCTGCCTCTCTGGCCTTCATATAGTTCCCTGTCTTACTCTGTACCCTGCCTGCCTCACATAGCCTTCTTATTCTGTATAGTTCCCTGTCTTACTCTGTACCCTGCCTCTCTAGCCTTCATATAGTTCCCTGTCTTACTCTGTACCCTGCCTCTCTAGCCTTCATATAGTTCCCTGTCTTACTCTGTACCCTGCCTCTCTAGCCTTCATATAGTTCCCTGTCTTACTCTGTACCCTGCCTCTCTAGCCTTCATATAGTTCCCTGTCTTACTCTGTACCCTGCCTCTCTAGCCTTCATATAGTTCCCTGTCTTACTCTGTACCCTGCCTCTCTAGCCTTCATATAGTTCCCTGTCTTACTCTGTACCCTGCCTCTCTAGCCTTCATATAGTTCCCTGTCTTACTCTGTACCCTGCCTCTCTGGCCTTCTTACTCTGTACCTCTCTAGCCTTCATATAGTTCCCTGTCTTAATATACCTCTCTAGCCTTCATATAGTTCCCTGTCTTACTCTGTACCCTGCCTCTCTAGCCTTCATATAGTTCCCTGTCTTACTCTGTACCCTGCCTCTCTGGCCTTCAGTTCCTTCTTACACCCTGCCTCTCTGGCCTTCATATAGTTAGTTCCCTGTCTTATTCTGTACCCTGCCTCTCTGGCCTTCATATAGTTAGTTCCCTGTCTTATTCTGTACCTCTCTGGCCTTCATATAGTTCCCTGTCTTACTCTGTACCCTGCCTCTCTAGCTTTCATATAGTTCCCTGTCTTACTCTGTACCCTGCCTCTCTAGCCTTCATATAGTTCCCTGTCTTACTCTGTACCCTGCCTCTCTGGCCTTCTTACTCTGTACCTCTCTAGCCTTCATATAGTTCCCTGTCTTAATATACCTCTCTAGCCTTCATATAGTTCCCTGTCTTACTCTGTACCCTGCCTCTCTAGCCTTCATATAGTTCCCTGTCTTACTCTGTACCCTGCCTCTCTGGCCTTCATATAGTTCCCTGTCTTACTCTGTACCCTGCCTCTCTGGCCTTCATATAGTTAGTTCCCTGTCTTATTCTGTACCCTGCCTCTCTGGCCTTCATATAGTTAGTTCCCTGTCTTATTCTGTACCTCTCTGGCCTTCATATAGTTCCCTGTCTTACTCTGTACCCTGCCTCTCTGGCCTTCACATAGTTCCCTGTCTTACTCTGTACCCTGCCTCTCATGCCTTCACATAGTTCCCTGTCTTATTCTGTACCTCTCTAGCCTTCATATAGTTCCCTGTCTTACTCTGTACCTGCCTCTCTCATGTTCTCAGTGGCCGTGAGGTGAGGACAACCTGTTTTTGTTGGGTGGTGTTTGGACTAACTGAGCACGGAAAACAACAGGTGGTGAGGTGTTGAGCAAGAAGTCTGATCAACCGTGGTTACAAACACTTTGTGTGTTTCTCTTAAAACATCCTTTCGTGTTTATTTCATTTACTGATCATTTGGTTTTGAGCTTAATACAAAATGCCTGCCAGTAACAAGAGGAAAGGTTGATACAAGTTCACAGCTTTGTATCCATGGTGATGAAGACTATTGTGTCTTTGCTGTCCATATAACTAAGTCATTCAGGCTTAGCCGTTGTGTTTGGGGGTGTGTGTGTGTTCATAGTGTGTGTGTGTGTGTGCATATACTATGTGTATCTCTGTGTATGTGTGTGTATCTTATTTTAAATGCTGACTGCATGACCTCTGTAGGGGTAAACATTTCAGCGGGAGAGAGACAGGCTGTTCCTCTCCCCCTGTGGCGTCCCAAATCAAAATGATGACTTGTTTTCGGAAGAGACCAGACTTCTCGTACATCAACCGCCAACGCTGTAAATAACAGACTCACTCACTCACGCTCAGGGCTCGTGTTTTTGGATTCGGTCAAGGAAGGATTTCTTGAGAATGTTTTTGTGTATATGTGTGTACACTGTGTGTGTATATGTGTATCTATATATATGTGTGTATGAGAGAGAGGGGGGGGTGATCAGAGCGTGTCCACTGACCCACTGACCTTGGCCATGGGAGGGTGGGGGGCATCCAGCATGTAAAGGTGTACTGCCCCCTAGTGGAGGAAATGCTCTTAGGACGTTCCCTCATGTACCTCTCTCTCTCTGCCTCTCTGTCCCTCATCCAGACCCCAGACACCCCAGGTCCCAGAGGCGGCTCGCTGGCAGAGAAAGAAATCATCTCTGTGGCTCTACTGTGGTCTGGACAGAGCTGCTCCTCTGCTACACATTGGCCTGGAAGTGGAGGAGGAGGAAGCCTTGCTGGTTCCCAAGAGAAAGTGACCCTCATGGCCTAAAAATCGAAATAACCGGTGGCCATGTTAGCCTTCACTGCAGCTGGCACGGAACACAACAATGAACCAATCCATCACGGGGTAGAGGTCTGCTGGTACAGCTCAGGGACCAACGTATCCTACTATCCTACCTTATATCATGGCCTATGGTAAACTATCCTACCTTATATCCTGGCCTATGGTAAACTATCCTACCTTATATCCTGGCCTATGGTAAACTATCCTACCTTATATCCTGGCCTATGGTAAACTATCCTACCTTATATCCTGGCCTATGGTAAACTATCCTACCTTATATCCTGGCCTATGGTAAACTATCCTACCTTATATCCTGGCCTATGGTAAACTATCCTACCTTATATCCTGGCCTATGGTAAACTATCCTACCTTATATCTTAGCCTATGGTAAACTATCCTACCTTATATCTTAGCCTATGGTAAACTATCCTACCTTATATCATGGCCTATGGTAAACTATCCTACCTTATATCCTGGCCTATGGTAAACTATCCTACCTTATATCCTAGCCTATGGTAAACTATCCTACCTTATATCTTAGCCTATGCTATCCTACCTTATATCATGGCCTATAAACTATCTATCCTGGCCTATCTTGGTAAACCTTACCTATATCTTAGCCTATGGTAAACTATCCTACCTTATATCTTAGCCTATCCTACCTTATATCATGGCCTATGGTAAACTATCCTACCTTATATCCTTATATCCTACCTTATATCCTGGCCTATGGTAAACTATCCTACCTTATATCCTGGCCTATGGTAAACTATCCTACCTTATATCCTGGCCTATGGTAAACTATCCTACCTTATATCCTGGCCTATGGTAAACTATCCTACCTTATATCTTAGCCTATGGTAAACTATCCTACCTTATATCTTAGCCTATGGTAAACTATCCTACCTTATATCATGGCCTATGGTAAACTATCCTACCTTATATCCTGGCCTATGGTAAACTATCCTACCTTATATCCTGGCCTATGGTAAACTATCCTACCTTATATCCTGGCCTATGGTAAACTATCCTACCTTATATCCTGGCCTATGGTAAACTATCCTACCTTATATCTTAGCCTATGGTAAACTATCCTACCTTATATCCTAGCCTATGGTAAACTATCCTACCTTATATCCTAGCCTATGGTAAACTATCCTACCTTATATCCTAGCCTATGGTAAACTATCCTACCTTATATATCTATCCTACCTTATATCCTGGCCTATGGTAAACTATCCTACCTTATATCCTGGCCTATGGTAAACTATCCTATCTTATATGGTAAACTATCCTACCTTATATCCTGGCCTATGGTAAACTATCCTACCTGGTAAACTACCTCCTGGCCTATGTATCTTTATATCCTGGCCTATGGTAAACTATCCTATCCTACCTATATATCTTATATCCTGGCCTATGGTAAACTATCCTATCCTGGCCTACCTTATATCCTGGCCTATGGTAAAACTATCCTACCTTATATCCTGGCCTATGGTAAACTATCCTACCTTATATCCTGGCCTATGGTAAACTATCCTACCTTATATCCTGGCCTATGGTAAACTATCCTACCTTATATCCTAGCCTATGGTAAACTATCCTACCTTATATCCTGGCCTATGGTAAACTATCCTACCTTATATCCTAGCCTATGGTAAACTATCCTACCTTATATCCTCGCCTATGGTAAACTATCCTACCTTATATCCTGGCCTATGGTAAACTATCCTACCTTATATCCTAGCCTATGGTAAACTATCCTACCTTATATCCTAGCCTATGGTAAACTATCCTACCTTATATCCTAGCCTATGGTAAACTATCCTACCTTATATCCTGGCCTATGGTAAACTATCCTACCTTATATCCTGGCCTATGGTAAACTATCCTAACTTATTATATATCCTACCTTATATCCTGGCCTATGGTAAACTATCCTACCTTATATCCTGGCCTATGGTAAACTATCCTACCTTATATCCTGCTTTATATCCTGGCCTATGGTAAACTATCCTACCTTATATCCTGGCCTATGGTAAACTATCCTACCTTATATCTTAGCCTATGGTAAACTATCCTACCTTATATCCTGGCCTATGGTAAACTATCCTAACTTATTATATATCCTACCTTATATCCTGGCCTATGGTAAACTATCCTACCTTATATCCTGGCCTATGGTAAACTATCCTAACTTATTATATATCCTACCTTATATCCTGGCCTATGGTAAACTATCCTACCTTATATCCTAGCCTATGGTAAACTATCCTACCTTATATCTTAGCCTATGGTAAACTATCCTACCTTATATCTTAGCCTATGGTAAACTATCCTACCTTATATCCTAGCCTATGGTAAACTATCCTACCTTATATCCTAGCCTATGGTAAACTATCCTACCTTATATCCTAGCCTATGGTAAACTATCCTACCTTACATACTAACCTATCCTTCCCTTCCCTACACTACACTATCCTCTCTTATCCTACGTTGCTAAACCATTCCTCCACCTTACTTCAGCCATCCCCTGTTGAGCCTGGTGGAGGATTGATGACACAGTCCATATTGAAAACAAACTGCAGACATGCTGCTTCTAAAGGTCGTCACTCAGCTCAGCAACCCTGACCCCTGACCTCTGACCCTTAACACACACACACAGACGCAGCGCTGTTTGTTGATGTGTACCTACCCACACGGGTCACTTCCTACAGGCATCCTCCTTGCCAGGCTAGACTCAACACAGACCGTCACACACACACACGCACGCGCACGCACACACACACGCACACAGACATGCACGCACACACACAGACATGCGCACACACACACACTCACCGTCTAAGTATGCAAATGAGAGATGACAAGGTGTTGTGAGGTGTGGGTTTGGAAGTGGATGGAAAGAAACTTAGTCCAGTGTCATGAATCTAGACGAGACAAACACTGGGTTTTTCTCTCCAATTTCGACAAAGGACAAGAAAGAGTTTTGGAAATGCTTTGAGCCAGAATCTTTGAATGTTACTCACCATAACCAATTTAACTTTGTCAACTATTTCAAACGTTTTTAACCCCCTAACCACAATCTAACAAGTGTTTAGCAACTACTGTATTTAGATAGAACACAGGCAGAGCGACCACTGTTTAGATTCAGTGTTATCAATCTCCACTGGCTGACTATCTAACTGTGGAGGAGGAGGAGGAGGAGGGGGGGGGTTATGATGACGAAGGTTATTTTCCTAGGAAGTTGGCAATGTGTGAATTGTGTGTGTGTGTATGAGGGTGTGAGAGAGTGTGTGAGAGAGAGGGAGTGAGACAGCTTGTGTTGAGCCTTGTAAGGAACAAGAAGGGGGTCATGGAGGCAGGGGAGTAGAAGGGCTGCAACATTTATTTTCTAAGCAGCTGTCAGTGTCAGCCCTGGCCATCGTCTCCCCAGGGGGCCGTCCTGTCAACCTGTCCCCAGTGACGGCTTCCCTCTCTGGCCGCGGCTGACCCGGAGGCCCCCTGCCTCCACCCGGCTCATGGAGCTTCCCTCACAAAGCTGATAATTACTGATCTGACAAGAGAACTTTCGTAATCTGCCCTCCGAGCCCCTCAGATCTCCCCTATAGACCAACCTGGATCACCACTACACACACACACACACACACACACACACACACACACACACACACACACACACACACACACACACACACACACACACACACACACACACACACACACACACACACACACAGATAGATAGATAGATAGATAGATAGATAGATAGATAGATAGATAGATAGATAGATAGATAGATAGATAGATAGATAGATAGATAGATAGATACACACACATAGGTAGATAGATACACACACATAGATACACACACACACACACACATAGATACACACACTTCGATGGACAAACAAAATGAGGATTTTTATAGACACACTCACATGTAAAGACACACACCCTGCCTTGCCCTCTACTCCTCCCGGTGAGTCAAGAATGAAAACATGTGAGGAAGTGTGTGTGTGTGTGTGTAATGAGAGTGTAACCATGTAAGTGCAAGGCCCCCTGTCTGCCACCTCTCCCCCTTTCCCTCCCCTCCCCTCTACTCCTATCTCCCCTCTCCCCCCATCTCCCATCTCTCCTCTCCTCCCCCATCTCCCCTCTCCTCCCCATCTCCCCTTTCCTCCCCATCTCCCCTATTCTCCCATGCCCTCCCAATCTCCCCTCTCCTCCCCCATCTCCCCTCTCCTCCCCCATCTCCCCTATTATCCCATCTCCTCCCAATCTCCACTCTCCTCCCCATCTCCTCTCCTCCCCATCTCCCCTTTCCTCCCCATCTCCCCTATTCTCTCATACCCTCCCAATCTCCCCTCTCCTCCCCCATCTCCCCTCATCTCCCCTCTCCTCCCCCATCTCCCCTCTCCTCCCCCATCTCCCCTCTCATCTCCCCTTTCCTCCCCATCTCCCCTATTCTCCCATACCCTCCCAATCTCCCCTCTCCTCCCCCATCTCCCCTCTCCTCCCCCATCTCCCCTCTCCTCCCAATCTCCCCTCTCCTCCCCCATCTCCCCTCATCTCCCCTCTCCTCCATCTCCCCTCATCTCCCCCATCTCCCCTCTCCTCCCCCATCTCCCCTCTCCTCCCCCATCTCCCATCTCCTCCCAATCTCCACTCTCCTCCCCATCTCCCCTCTCCTCCCCCATCTCCCTCTCCTCCCCCATCTCCCATTTTCCTCCCCATCTCCACTCTCCTCCCAATCTCCCCTCTCCTCCCCCATCTCCCTCATCTCCCCTCATCTCCCCTCTCCTCACCCATCTCCCCTCTCCTCCCCCATCTCCCATCTCCTCCCAATCTCCACTCTCCTCCCAATCTCCCCTCTCCTCCCCCATATCCCCTCTGACCAGGGAGGTTGTCCTGGCATGAGGGTGCTGATCGAGAACAAACAGCATGCCCAGAAACAATGCAATCACCATGGAAACATGGGAAGTAGAACTGTATTAGCAGACAGTGTATGTATAACATGTACAGTATGTATAACACTGTTTGATTTTTAACAGGAGAGAAATTTGAGCTCAGAAATTCTTGGACATCTGTCCTAGAGACAGAGAGAGGACACACACACACGCACACACAATCACACACACACACACACACACACACACACACACACACACACACACACACACACACACACACACACACACACACACACACACACACACACACACACACACACACACACACACACACACACACACAAACACACGCACAAGACGTCCATCAGTTTGACAAATTGACTCAATAGCCTTCGTCTCCTCTCGGCATTCGCTTCTTGCCCTTTGAAATACAACACTGTTGATGGTTCAGTGGCAGCTTTCTTCAGGGGCTGAAAAAGACAGAGAGAGATAGAGAGGCCCCATATCAGACGAATGACAGAGTGTAAGAGGAAGTTGGAGATGAGTGTGAAGAGGTGTGTGTGTGTACATGTCTTTTTGTGCGTGAGTGTGTGTGTGTGTGTGTGTGTGTGTGTGTGTGTGTGTGTGTGTGTGTGTGTGTGTGTGTGTGTGTGTGTGTGTGTGTGTGTGTGTGTGTGTGTGTGTGTGTGTGTGTGTGTGTGTGTGTGTGTGTGTGTATATGTGTGTGTGTGTGTGTGTGTGTGTGTGTGTGTGTGTGTGTGTGTGTGTGTGTGTGTGTGTGTGTGTGTATGTGTGTGTGTGTGTGTGTGTGTGTGTGTGTGTGTGTGTGTGTGTGTGTGTGTGTGTGTGTGTGTGTGTGTGTGTGTGTGTGTGTGTGTGTGTGTGTGTGTGTGTGTACTCGTGTGAAGCGGTAAGTGTGTGGCAAAGAAGTCACCACTGATGCAGAAACATGCTTGTCTTTTCTTCAGAAGCCAAATAAGTGGAGCTACACAGAGGAGAGAGAGGGGGGAGAAAGAGGAAGAGTAAAGGAGAGAGAGGGGGGAGAAAGAGAGTAAGAGTAAAGGAGAGAGAGGAGGAGAAAGAGAGGACGAGTAAAGGAGAGAGAGGGGGGAGAAAGAGAGGAAGAGTAAAGGAGAGAGAGGGGGGAGAAAGAGAGGAAGAGTAAAGGAGAGAGAGGGGGGAGAAAGAGAGGAAGAGTAAAGGAGAGAGAGGGGGGAGAAAGAGAGGAAGAGTAAAGGAGAGAGAGGGGGGAGAAAGAGAGGAAGAGTAAAGGAGAGAGAGAGGGGGAGAAAGAGGAAGAGTAAAGGAGAGAGAGGGGAAGAGTAAAGGAGAGAGAGGGGGAGAAAGAGAGGAAGAGTAAAGGAGAGAGAGGAGGGAGAAAGAGAGGAAGAGTAAAGGAGAAAGAGGGGGAGAAAGAGAGGAAGAGTAAAGGAGAGAGAGGAGGGAGAAAGAGAGGAAGAGTAAAGGAGAGAGAGGGGAGAAAGAGAGGAAGAGTAAAGGAGAGAGAGGAGGGAGAAAGAGAGGAAGAGTAAAGGAGAGAGAGGGGGAGAAAGAGAGGAAGAGTAAAGGAGAGAGAGGGGGAGAAAGAGAGGAAGAGTAAAGGAGAGAGAGTAAAGGAGAGAGAGGAGGGAGAAAGAGAGGAAGAGTAAAGGAGAGAGAGGAGGGAGAAAGAGGAAGAGTAAAGGAGAGAGAGGAGGGAGAAAGAGGAAGAGTAAAGGAGAGGGGGAGAAAGAGAGGAAGAGTAAAGGAGAGAGAGGGGGAGAAAGAGAGGAAGAGTAAAGGAGAGAGGGGGGGAGAAAGAGAGGAAGAGTAAAGGAGAGAGAGGAGGGAGAAAGAGGAAGAGTAAAGGAGAGAGAGGGGGAGAAAGAGAGGAAGAGTAAAGGAGAGGGGGGAGAAAGAGAGGAAGAGTAAAGGAGAGAGAGGGGGAGAAAGAGAGGAAGAGTAAAGGAGAAGGGGGAGAAAGAGAGGAAGAGTAAAGGAGAGAGAGGGGGAGAAAGAGAGGAAGAGTAAAGGAGAGAGAGGGAGAGAAAGAGAGGGAGAGTAAAGGAGAGAGAGGGGGAGAAAGAGGGGAAGAGTAAAGGAGAGAGAGGGGGAGAAAGAGAGGAAGAGTAAAGGAGAGAGAGGGGGAGAAAGAGAGGGATAGTAAGGGAGAGAGAGGGGGGAGAAAGAGAGGAAGAGTAAAGGAGAGAGAGGGGGGAGAAAGAGAGGAAGAGTAAAGGAGAGAGACGGGGGAGAAAGAGAGGAAGAGTAAAGGAGAGAGAGGGGGGAGAAAGAGAGGAAGAGTAAAGGAGAGGGGGGAGAAAGAGAGGAAGAGTAAAGGAGAGAGAGGAGGGAGAAAGAGAGGGAGAGTAAAGGAGCGAGAGGGGGGAGAAAGAGAGGAAGAGTAAAGGAGAGAGAGGGGGAAGAAAGAGAGGGAGAGTAAAGGAGAGAGAGGAGGGAGAAAGAGAGGAAGAGTGAAGGAGAGTGAGGGGGGAGAAAGAGAGGAAGAGTAAATGAGAGAGAGGGGGAGAAAGAGATGAAGAGTAAATGAGAGAGAGGGGGAGAAAGAGAGGAAGAGTAAATGAGAGAGAGGGGGAGAAAGAGAGGAAGAGTGAAGGAGAGAGAGGGGGGAGAAAGAGAGGAAGAGTAAATGAGAGAGAGGGGGAGAAAGAGATGAAGAGTAAAGGAGAGAGGGGGAGAAAGAGAGGAAGAGTAAAGGAGAGAGAGGGGGAGAAAGAGAGGAAGAGTGAAGGAGAGAGAGGGGGAGAAAGAGAGGAAGAGTAAATGAGAGAGAGGGGGAGAAAGAGAGGAAGAGTAAAGGAGAGAGAGAAAGAGAAAGAGAGGAAGAGTAAAGGAGAGAGGGGAAAGAGAAAGAGAAAGGAGAGAGGGGGAAGAGGAAGAGTAAATAAGGGGGGGGAGAAAGAGAGGAAGAGTAAAGGAGAGAGGGGGGAGAGAGGAAGAGTAAATAAGAGAGAGGGGGGAGAAAGAGAGGAAGAGTAAAGGAGAGAGGGGGGGGAAGAGAGGAAGAGTAAATGAGAGAGAGGGGGGAGAAAGAGAGGAAGAGTAAAGGAGAGAGGGGGGGAAGAGAAGGAAATGAAGTAAAAAGAGAGAAGAGAAAGGGGAGAGGGGAGAAAGAGAGGAAGAGTAAAGGAGAGAGGGGGAGAGAAAGAGTAAATAAGAGAGAGGGGGGAGAAAGAGAGTAAGAGTAAAGGAGAGAGAGGGGGGAGAAAGAGAGGAAGAGTAAAGGAGAGAGAGGGGGAGAAAGAGAGGAAGAGTAAAGGAGAGAGAGGGGGGAGAAAGAGAGGAAGAGTAAATGAGAGAGAGGGGGAGAAAGAGATGAAGAGTAAAGGAGAGAGGGGGGGAGAAAGAGAGGAAGAGTAAAGGAGAGAGAGGGGGAGAAAGAGAGGAAGAGTAAAGGAGAGAGAGGGGGGAGAAAGAGAGGAAGAGTAAAGGAGAGAGGGGGAGAGAGGAAGAGTAAATAAGAGAGAGGGGGGAGAAAGAGAGGAAGAGTAAAGGAGAGAGGGGGGGAAGAGAGGAAGAGTAAATGAGAGAGAGGGGGGAGAAAGAGAGGAAGAGTAAAGGAGAGGGGGGGAGAAAGAAAGGAAGAGTAAAGGAGAGAGAGGGGGAGAAAGAGAGGAAGAGTAAAGGAGAGAGGGGGGAGAGAGGAAGAGTAAAGGAGAGAGGGGAGAAAGAGAGGAAGAGTAAAGGAGAGAGAGGGGGGAGAAAGAGAGGAAGAGTAAAGGAGAGAGGGGGGAGAGAGGAAGAGTAAAGGAGAGAGAGGGGGGAAAAGAGAGGAAGAGTAAAGGAGAGGGGGGAGAAAGAGAGGAAGAGTAAAGGAGAGAGAGGGGGGAAAGAGAGGAAGAGTAAAGGAGAGAGGGGGGGAAGAGGAAGAGTAAAGGAGAGGAAGAGTAAAGGAGAGAGGGGGGGGAAGAGAGGAAGAGTAAAGGAGAGAGGGGGGGGGAAAGAGAGGAAGAGTAAAGGAGAGAGAGGGGAAAAGAGAGGAAGAGTAAAGGAGAGAGGGAGAAAGAGAGGAAGAAAAGAGGAAGAGAAAAGAGAAAGGAGAGGGGAAAAGAGAGGAAGAGTAAAGGAGAGAGAGGGGGAAAGAGAGGAAGAGTAAAGGAGAGGGGGGGAGAAAGAGAGGAAGAGTAAAGGAGAGGGGGGGAGAAAGAGAGGAAGAGTAAAGGAGAGGGGGGGAAAGAGAGGAAGAGATGCAGCACACCTGCATGTTGACATGAAGACCACTAAGAGGGAAACAAGTTTTAAGTTTTAATGTCACATGCACAAGTACAGTGAAGGGGGATAAAAGAGGGATACTAAAGGATGTAAGATGGGGGAAAGGGGATACTAAAGAGATGTAAGGTATGTATGTAAGGGATACTAAAGTGAAGAGGTAGGTATGTATAGGGGTAAGGGGATACTAAAGTGATGTAGGTAGGTATGTAGGGGTATGTATAGGGGACAGGGAGTACAGCTAAAGTGATGTAGGTAGGTATGTATAGGGGTAAGGGGATACTAAAGTGATGTAGGTAGGTATGTATGTAGGGGTAAGGGGAAGTGAAAGTGATGTAGGTAGGGGATACTAAAGTGATGGGGTAGGTATGTATAGGGGTAAGGGGACGAGGCATCAGGATATATGATAAACAGAGTAGCAGCAGCTTATATGGTAGTGGATGTGTAGAGTCAGTATAAATGTATGAGAGTATAAATGTATGAGAGTATAAATGTATGGTAGTGGATGTGTAGAGTCAGTATAAATGTATGGGAGTGGATGTGTAGAGTCAGTATAAATGTATGGGAGTGGATGTGTAGAGTCAGTATAAATGTATGGGAGTGGATGTGTAGAGTCAGTATAAATGTATGGGAGTGGATGTGTAGAGTCAGTATAAATGTATGGGAGTGGATGTGTAGAGTCAGTATAAATGTATGGTAGTGGATGTGTAGAGTCAGTATAAATGTATGGGAGTGGATGTGTAGAGTCAGTATAAATGTATGGGAGTGGATGTGTAGAGTCAGTATAAATGTATAAAGTGGATGTGTAGAGTCAGTATAAATGTATGGTAGTGGATGTGTAGAGTCAGTATAAATGTATGGGAGTGGATGTGTAGAGTCAGTATAAATGTATGGGAGTGGATGTGTAGAGTCAGTATAAATGTATGGGAGTGGATGTGTAGAGTCAGTATAAATGTATGGGAGTGGATGTGTAGAGTCAGTATAAATGTATGGGAGTGGATGTGTAGAGTCAGTATAAATGTATGAGAGTATAAATGTATGAGAGTATAAATGTATGGTAGTGGATGTGTAGAGTCAGTATAAATGTATGGGAGTGGATGTGTAGAGTCAGTATAAATGTATGGGAGTGGATGTGTAGAGTCAGTATAAATGTATGGGAGTGGATGTGTAGAGTCAGTATAAATGTATGGGAGTGGATGTGTAGAGTCAGTATAAATGTATGGGAGTGGATGTGTAGAGTCAGTATAAATGTATGGTAGTGGATGTGTAGAGTCAGTATAAATGTATGGGAGTGGATGTGTAGAGTCAGTATAAATGTATGGGAGTGGATGTGTAGAGTCAGTATAAATGTATGGGAGTGGATGTGTAGAGTCAGTATAAATGTATGGGAGTGGATGTGTAGAGTCAGTATAAATGTATGGGAGTGGATGTGTAGAGTCAGTATAAATGTATGGGAGTGGATGTGTAGAGTCAGTATAAATGTATGGGAGTGGATGTGTAGAGTCAGTATA
Source organism: Oncorhynchus keta (assembly GCF_023373465.1). Taxonomy (NCBI): domain Eukaryota; kingdom Metazoa; phylum Chordata; class Actinopteri; order Salmoniformes; family Salmonidae; genus Oncorhynchus; species Oncorhynchus keta. Next base: position 77,020,893 of record NC_068430.1, read on the forward strand.
AATGTATGGGAGTGGATGTGTAGAGTCAGTATAAATGTATGGAGTCAGTATAAATGTATGGGAGTGGATGTGTAGAGTCAGTATAAATGTATGGGAGTGGATGTGTAGAGTCAGTATAAATGTATGGGAGTGGATGTGTAGAGTCAGTATAAATGTATGGGAGTGGATGTGTAGAGTCAGTATAAATGTATGGGAGTGGATGTGTAGAGTCAGTATAAATGTATGGGAGTGGATGTGTAGAGTCAGTATAAATGTATGGGAGTGGATGTGTAGAGTCAGTATAAATGTATGGGAGTGGATGTGTAGAGTCAGTATAAATGTATGGGAGTGGATGTGTAGAGTCAGTATAAATGTATGGGAGTGGATGTGTAGAGTCAGTATAAATGTATGGGAGTGGATGTGTAGAGTCAGTATAAATGTATGGGAGTGGATGTGTAGAGTCAGTATAAATGTATGGGAGTGGATGTGTAGAGTCAGTATAAATGTATGGGAGTGGATGTGTAGAGTCAGTATAAATGTATGGGAGTGGATGTGTAGAGTCAGTATAAATGTATGGGAGTGGATGTGTAGAGTCAGTATAAATGTATGGGAGTGGATGTGTAGAGTCAGTATAAATGTATGGGAGTGGATGTGTAGAGTCAGTATAAATGTATGGGAGTGGATGTGTGGAGAGTCAGTATAAATGTATGGGAGTGGATGTGTAGAGTCAGTATAAATGTATGGGAGTGGATGTGTAGAGTCAGTATAAATGTATGGGAGTGGATGTGTAGAGTCAGTATAAATGTATGGGAGTGGATGTGTAGAGTCAGTATAAATGTATGGGAGTGGATGTGTAGAGTCAGTATAAATGTATGGGAGTGGATGTGTAGAGTCAGTATAAATGTATGGGAGTGGATGTGTAGAGTCAGTATAAATGTATGGGAGTGGATGTGTAGAGTCAGTATAAATGTATGGGAGTGGATGTGTAGAGTCAGTATAAATGTATGGGAGTGGATGTGTAGAGTCAGTATAAATGTATGGGAGTGGATGTGTAGAGTCAGTATAAATGTATGGGAGTGGATGTGTAGAGTCAGTATAAATGTATGGGAGTGGATGTGTAGAGTCAGTATAAATGTATGGGAGTGGATGTGTAGAGTCAGTATAAATGTATGGGAGTGGATGTGTAGAGTCAGTATAAATGTATGGGAGTGGATGTGTAGAGTCAGTATAAATGTATGGGAGTGGATGTGTAGAGTCAGTATAAATGTATGGGAGTGGATGTGTAGAGTCAGTATAAATGTATGGGAGTGGATGTGTAGAGTCAGTATAAATGTATGGGAGTGGATGTGTAGAGTCAGTATAAATGTATGGGAGTGGATGTGTAGAGTCAGTATAAATGTATGGGAGTGGATGTGTAGAGTCAGTATAAATGTATGGGAGTGGATGTGTAGAGTCAGTATAAATGTATGGGAGTGGATGTGTAGAGTCAGTATAAATGTATGGGAGTGGATGTGTAGAGTCAGTATAAATGTATGGGAGTGGATGTGTAGAGTCAGTATAAATGTATGGGAGTGGATGTGTAGAGTCAGTATAAATGTATGGGAGTGGATGTGTAGAGTCAGTATAAATGTATGGGAGTGGATGTGTAGAGTCAGTATAAATGTATGGGAGTGGATGTGTAGAGTCAGTATAAATGTATGGTAGTGGATGTGTAGAGTCAGTATAAATGTATGGGAGTGGATGTGTAGAGTCAGTATAAATGTATGGGAGTGGATGTGTAGAGTCAGTATAAATGTATGGGAGTGGATGTGTAGAGTCAGTATAAATGTATGGTAGTGGGTGTGTAGAGTCAGTATAAATGTATGGGAGTGGATGTGTAGAGTCAGTATAAATGTATGGGAGTGGATGTGTAGAGTCAGTATAAATGTATGGGAGTGGATGTGTAGAGTCAGTATAAATGTATGGGAGTGGATGTGTAGAGTCAGTATAAATGTATGGTAGTGGATGTGTAGAGTCAGTATAAATGTATGGGAGTGGATGTGTAGAGTCAGTATAAATGTATGGTAGTGGATGTGTAGAGTCAGTATAAATGTATGGGAGTGGATGTGTAGAGTCAGTATAAATGTATGGGAGTGGATGTGTAGAGTTATTCATTCTAAGAGCCAGTCAATTCCAAGTTATTCATTCTAAGAGCCAGTCAAGTCCAAGTTATTCATTCTAAGAGCCAGTCAATTCCAAGTTATTCCCTGCCTGTGCCATTAAACCCCTACAACTCATCCAGAACGCCGCAGCCCGTCTGGTGTTCAACCTTCCCAAGTTCTCTCACGTCACCCCGCTCCTCCGCTCTCTCCACTGGCTTCCAGTTGAAGCTCGCATCCGCTACAAGACCATGGTGCTTGCCTCACGGAGCTGTGAGGGAACGGCACCTCAGTACCTCCAGGCTCTGATCAGGCCCTACACCCAAACAAGGGCACTGCGTTCATCCACCTCTGGCCTGCTCGCCTCCCTACCACTGAGGAAGTACAGTTCCCGCTCAGCCCAGTCAAAACTGTTCGCTGCTCTGGCCCCCAATGGTGGAACAAACTCCCTCACGACGCCAGGACAGCGGAGTCAATCACCACCTTCCGGAGACACCTGAAACCCCACCTCTTTAAGGAATACCTAGGATAGGATAAGTAATCCTTCTCACCCCCCTTAAAAGGTTTAGATGCACTATTGTAAAGTGGCTGTTCCACTGGATGTCATAAGGTGAATGCACCAATTTGTAAGTCGCTCTGGATAAGAGCGTCTGCTAAATGACTTAAATGTAAATGTAATTCTAAGAGCCAGTCAAGTCCAAGTTATTCATTCTCAGAGCCAGTCAAGTCCAAGTTATTCATTCTAAGAGCCAGTCAAGCCCAAGTTATTCATTCTAAGAGCCAGTCAAGCCCAAGTTATTCATTCTAAGAGCCAGTCAAGTCCAAGTTATTCATTCTAAGAGCCAGTCAAGTCCAAGTTATTCATTCTAAGAGCCAGTCAAGCCCAAGTTATTCATTCTAAGAGCCAGTCAAGTCCAAGTTATTCATTCTAAGAGCCAGTCAAATGTTATTCATTCTAAGAGTCCAGTCAAATGTTGGGATTCATTCTAAGAGCCAGTCAAATGTATTATTCATTCTAAGAGCCAGTCAAGTCCAAGTTATTCATTCTAAGAGCCAGTCAAGTCCAAGTTATTTATTCTAAGAGTCAAGTCAATTTATTCCAAATTCTAAGAGCCAGTCAAGTCCAAGTTATTCATTCTAAGAGCCAGTCAAGTCCAAGTTATTCATTCTAAGAGCCAGTCAAGTCCAAGTTATTCATTCTAAGAGCCAGTCAAGCCCAAGTTATTCATTCTAAGAGCCAGTCAAGTCCAAGTTATTCATTCTAAGAGCCAGTCAAGCCCAAGTTATTCATTCTAAGAGCCAGTCAAGTCCAAGTTATTCATTCTAAGAGCCAGTCAATTCCACGTTATTCATTCTAAGAGCCAGTCAAGTCCAAGTTATTCATTCTAAGAGCCAGTCAAGTCCAAGTTATTCATTCTAAGAGCCAGTCAAGTCCAAGTTATTCATTCTAAGAGCCAGTCAAGTCCAAGTTATTCATACTAAGAGCCAGTCAAGTCCAAGTTATTTATTCTAAGAGCCAGTCAATTCCAAGTTATTCATTCAAAGAGTCAGTCAAGTTATATAAATGATATCAGGGGTGGCAGCGTAGCCTAGTGGTTAGAGTGTTGGACTAGTGACTGGAAGGTTGTAAGTTCAAACCCCTGAGCTGACAAGGTACAAATCTGTTGTTCTGCCCCTGAACAGGCAGTTAACCCACTGTTCCTAGGCTATCATTGAAAATAAGAATTTGTTCTTAACTGACTTGCCTAGTTAAATAAAGGTAAAATAAATAAATAAAGTTGTACATTCTAAGAGCCAGTCAAGTTGAATTCAGTAATAAGATTTTTCAGGTCAAGTAAACAAAAATCTATACATGCAATGACTTGTTCAACTTACAAGTCTGTGTCTACTTATTGAGGCTACCAGACAACCCGTTTATTTTGTCTACAACACATTTTGATTATGTAATAATGAATTTGAACAACATATTCCAAATGCAAGCTTCATAATTAAATGATCAATTTCAAGCTAATTGTACATACCAAAAGACCAGTAGGTCTATTGTTGCTTCATGCCCCGTTGCTGGTGAGCTTGCAAAGTAAACCGTTAATATTCTTGGTCACCAAACTATTTTTTGAGCTGCATATTTATTAAATGCAAAGACAGGGTTGGGAAACCCTGGGATAAAATGACAGCATATCTTGCTTTGCTAGCTAAGGCTGACATCTAGTGGCGCAAAGAGTAATTGCATATGTTTAATAGCCCGTAATCAAACATTCAGAACTATGTTTACTCATGATGCTATTTATTTTGATGTAATTGAATCTTTATGAATCTATTCATAATCTCCTGTATAGTCACTTGCAGACAGTGTCTAATTTGCTCTCGGGACTAAAGGCACAATTATGATATTTTCCTAAAATGTCAGATACAATACGTTTGATAAGTACAGTAGCTAAAATATATATCAACATACAGGATGTAAAATGATATCCAGTTGCTTTGATATCACCTATTCAAACAACCGAATCATTTCCATGTGCACAGCCATACAGCGGCACTAGCCCTTGACCTTTCAGTTGCTTGGCTCTCATTGGCTGTCTCGCTGTCCCGGTCAGTATTCCATGCTATCTCATTGGTCATTGGGTTGACGCCCGTTCCAGACATTGGTTCCAGTTTGCCCCGTAGACCTCCGTTCCGCCAGAAAGAATAAGCACAACTAGAAGTCTGAGTAAAATGGACCCCCCTTTCAATACAACATAACGTACAGTGCAATAAATGATATGAGAACACACACAAAACAATTGTTGACCGTTTAGGCTTTGCACTGTCTCTTTATTTTGACCCGGAAGTACTTAGTTATTCTTTCCTGCTTCACAGTGGTACCTTGTAGCGCTTTGAAGGTGAAGCTCAATCGCCTATCTCACCGCTGCAGCCTACCGGCGAGGTACTGATAAAGAACGACTCTCTCCCCTCTGTACCGGGACCCGTTATAATCATGTCTATATTCGCCGAAGTACCTCAAGCCCCTCCAGTGGCCGTTTTTAAACTGACTGCCGATTTCAGAGAGGACACTCACGCGCAGAAGGTGAATTTGGGAGTCGGAGGTAAGCGAGAGAAACTCCAACAAGCTATGCTAACTTACGTTTAGAATGTGCAACACAGACGGGTAAACTGCTTGGACCACTGGCACTAGTTTGAGTAGCATGACATTAGAATGCTTGCCAACTAACACGGCTTTGACCTTCCTCGTTAGCATGCAGGCTAACAGACTAGTCGAAGTTTGACAGGAAGTGCAACTAGACTGCCGCATATATCAGCCATAGTTTTCTGCTAATACAGGGGCATCTAGCGAGTATATATCATGAAAGCATTTATAAAACGCTGTTCATTCTGGAGTTTGACATTTGGTGGACACTGGAAAGCAATGTGACCTCATGATTGATTCTACGAGAACCCGTGCGGTCCATACAGAACAGATCAGGCAGTCCGCAATAGAAGTGTATTATAAACTGTTAACTTATCACCAGTCGTAGGGTGACACACCTTCCAAAAGGTCTAGGTCTGTGGTCATTCCTAAACATTGGAGATGAGGTCTGAATACCATTGCCATAGAATTAGGAATTGGATCTCTATAACCAGTGGGCTCTGTAGCTGGTGGAAAGAAAATGATTGCTGGATGCAGTACAGAACAGATAGTTATGCATGTGTTGGGTTTGGAATAGATCACACTGCCTCCACTACTAGGTTATATTGTCATCACTTCCATTCCATTCATCAGTCTTCCAATGCCAAGGCTGTAGGGAATACATGATTGTATCTTCTCACTCACTGTTTCAACCTGTTCCCCAAACCACGCTCTGTTAAATTCACAACGACAGACACAGACAGGTGAACAATGGTTCTGACTAGAGGGAGAACAGCAGGACTCATGGACTAGATTCTACACCGGGACCACTGTTTTTCTTGAGCCGATGGTCATTTGATGACAGCAAATTTACGGCAAGAAGCCCAAACAGATATAATATTTGACTAGAACATAATCACATATTTTCATATGATCACATGTTGTGAGTGGGAATACTTTGGAACAGATTTCCAAAATCATTTGGAGCCGCGGGCCAAATTCGGCCAGTTGGGGAACCTAGGAGTACAGCTATGAAGGGAAGTGACTTTTTCATAGCAGGTAAGGAGAATTTACTCAGCAGGGTGGGAAAATGTATGTGGCCGGTTACAAGACTTAGGTTAAGGTTAGGAAAAGGGATGGGGTTAGCTCAACCTGCTAGGAAAAGGGATGGGGTTAGCTCAACCTGCTAGGAAAAGGGATGGGGGATTTAGCTCAACCTGCTAGGAAAAGGGATGGGGTTAGCTCAACCTGCTAGGGAAAAGGGATGGGGTTAGCTCAACCTGCTAGGGAAAGGGATGGGGTTAGCTCAACCTGCTAGGGAAAGGGATGGGGTTAGCTCAACCTGCTAGGGAAAGGGATGGGGTTAGCTCAACCTGCTAGGAAAGGGATGGGGTTAGCTCAACCTGCTAGGAAATGGGATGGGGTTAGCTCAACCTGCTAGGGAAAGGGATGGGGTTAGCTCAGCCTGCTAGGGAAAGGGATGGGGTTAGCCAACCTGCTAGGGAAAGGGATGGGGTTAGCTCAACCTGCTAGGAAAAGGGATGGGGTTAGCTCAACCTGCTAGGGAAAGGGATGGGGTTAGCTCAACCTGCTAGGGAAAGGGATGGGGTTAGCTCAACCTGCTAGGGAAAAGGGATGGGGTTAGCTCAACCTGCTAGGGAAATGGATGGGGTTAGCTCAACCTGCTAGGGAAAGGGATGGGGTTAGCTCAACCTGCTAGGGAAAAGGGATGGGGTTAGCTCAACCTGCTAGGGAAATGGGATGGGGTTAGCTCAACCTGCTAGGGAAATGGGATGGGGTTAGCTCAACCTGCTAGGGAAAAGGGATGGGGTTAGCTCAACCTGCTAGGGAAATGGATGGGGTTAGCTCAACCTGCTAGGGAAAAGGGATGGGGTTAGCTCAACCTGCTAGGGAAAGGGATGGGGTTAGCTCAACCTGCTAGGGGAAAGGGATGGGGGGGTTAGCTCAACCTGCTAGGGAAAGGGATGGGGTTAGCTCAACCTGCTAGGGAAAAGGGATGGGGTTAGCTCAACCTGCTAGGGAAAGGATGGGGTTAGCTCAACCTGCTAGGGAAAGGGATGGGGTTAGCTCAACCTGCTAGGGAAAGGGATGGGGTTAGCTCAACCTGCTAGGGAAAGGGATGGGGTTAGCTCAACCTGCTAGGAAAAGGGATGGGGTTAGCTCAACCTGCTATGGGGTTAAACCTGGGATGGGGTTAGCTCAACCTGCTAGGAAAAGGGATGGGGTTAGCTCAACCTGCTAGGAAAAGGGATGGGGTTAGCTCAACCTGCTAGGGAAAAGGGATGGGGTTAGCTCAACCTGCTAGGAAAATGGATGGGGTTAGCTCAACCTGCTAGGGAAAAGGGATGGGGTTAGCTCAACCTGCTAGGGAAAAGGGATGGGGTTAGCTCAACCTGCTAGGAAAAGGGATGGGGTTAGCTCAACCTGCTAGGGAAAAGGGATGGGGTTAGCTCAACCTGCTAGGGAAATGGATGGGGTTAGCTCAACCTGCTAGGGAAATGGGATGGGGTTAGCTCAACCTGCTAGGGAAATGGGATGGGGTTAGCTCAACCTGCTAGGGAAATGGATGGGGTTAGCTCAACCTGCTAGGGAAATGGGATGGGGTTAGCTCAACCTGCTAGGGGGATGGGGTTAGCTCAAATGGGATGGGGTTAGCTCAACCTGCTAGGGAAATGGATGGGGTTAGCTCAACCTGCTCGGGAAAAGGGATGGGGTTAGCTCAACCTGCTAGGGAAAAGGGATGGGGTTAGCTCAACCTGCTAGGGAAATGGATGGGGTTAGCTCAACCTGCTAGGGAAATGGATGGGGTTAGCTCAACCTGCTAGGGAAATGGATGGGGTTAGCTCAACCTGCCAAGAAAAGTCACTTCCGGTCGTACTCCCTCGGTAGTAGCTACAGAACCCAGAGCCAAGTGCCTCATAACACCACACAGGACTGGGAAAATATTGACTGGTTGTTGTTGGCAGTGAGAGACTTATTCTCGTAGAAACAGGGTGTGTTGAGGAACTGTTATAAAACATCTAGTTGGGCTTGTTTTGTGACCTTGATGAATCAGTATTTGGTATTAATGAACTGCAGGAAGGGGGAAAAACAACAAAGAAAATTAGCTTCTAACCCGCGAGCCTACATGTCTGTAGTTTCCCCTTAGACTAGACCAGGGCCTGGTGTAGGCCAGCCAGCTAGTCTACATGTCTGTAGTTTCCCCTTAGACTAGACCAGGGCCTGGTGTAGGCCAGCCAGCTAGGCTACATGTCTGTAGTTTCCCCTTAGACTAGACCAGGGCCTGGTGTAGGCCAGCCAGCTAGGCTACATGTCTGTAGTTTCCCCTTAGACTAGACCAGGGCCTGGTGTAGGCCAGCCAGCTAGCCTACATGTCTGTAGTTTCCCCTTAGACTAGACCAGGGCCTGGTGTAGGCCAGCCAGCTAGGCTACATGTCTGTAGTTTCCCCTTAGACTAGACCAGGGCCTGGTGTAGGCCAGCCAGCTAGTCTACATGTCTGTAGTTTCCCCTTAGACTAGACCAGGGCCTGGTGTAGGCCAGCCAGCTAGGCTACATGTCTGTAGTTTCCCCTTAGACTAGACCAGGGCCTGGTGTAGGCCAGCCAGCTAGGCTACATGTCTGTAGTTTCCCCTTAGACTAGACCAGGGCCTGGTGTAGGCCAGCCAGCTAGGCTACATGTCTGTAGTTTCCCCTTAGACTAGACCAGGGCCTGGTGTAGGCCAGCCAGCTAGGCTACATGTCTGTAGTTTCCCCTTAGACTAGACCAGGGCCTGGTGTAGGCCAGCCAGCTAGGCTACATGTCTGTAGTTTCCCCTTAGACTAGACCAGGGCCTGGTGTAGGCCAGCCAGCTAGGCCTACATGTCTGTAGTTTCCCTTAGACTAGACCAGGGCCTGGTGTAGGCCAGCCAGCTAGGCTACATGTCTGTAGTTTCCCCTTAGACTAGACCAGGGCCTGGTGTAGGCCAGCCAGCTAGGCTACATGTCTGTAGTTTCATTAGACTAGACCAGGGCCTGGTGTAGGCCAGCCAGCTAGGCACATGTCTGTAGTTTCACCTGCTAGACCAGGGCCTGGTGTAGGCCAGCCAGCTAGTCTAGCTATTTGTTGTGAACTTTGGTAACTGAATATCAACGGCTGTACGCCCTCTACGGTAGAGCACACGGCCTGGACAGGAAAGGAGAGACATTGAAAGGCTTTCCTTAGACGTACACAGCACACGTCACACACACGGATTGTGCACACACACACACACACACACACACACACTTCTTCAGGCCAGGGTGACCTCCAGCAGAGCAGGGTGTGACAGCAGACTGCATGAAGTGAACATTCTGCTGCACTATGGCTGTGTTGCAGCCTGCTAGTGGTCATTATGAAAGGTTGTTTTGGTATCAACCATTAACATTTTTAAATAGGCTCATTATAACTAGGCTATTGTACTCTGTAATGCTTGTTTGTCTCACCAGCCTACAGTAAATGACTGCCTGGTGCCTGCTATTGGTCCTGCCCACGCAGGCAGGCTGACAGACATGTACAGTGTGTATTATAAAACATTTTTATTTTTAACTGGGCAAGGGCCAGTTAAGGTACAAATTGTTATTGTTATTTCCTGTAAATGGGATGAGTGATGCCAAACTGAAACCCGGGTGACTTAGGCCGCTGGGCCAGTTGTGTGCCGCTGTGTACAGATGGTACTCCCAATCATGTCCCTTTTTGATACAGCCTGGAATACAGTAACCAGGGTCTGTAGTCTCTCTCCTCTAGCACTGAGATGCAGTGCCTTAGGCCGCTGGGCCACTCTGGAGCCCTGTGTACAGATGGTGTACAGATGCTGTATAGATGACTGTCTACCGTGGGTCCTGTCTAGATAGTTGGATACAGTATATAATGTCTCCTCTCTCTCCTCAGCCTACCGTACAGATGACTGTCTACCGTGGGTCCTGTCTAGATAGTTAGATACAGTATATAACTCCTGTCTCCTCTCTCTCTCTCCTCAGCCTACCGTACAGATGACTGTCTACCGTGGGTCCTGTCTAGATAGTTAGATACAGTATATAATGTCTCTCTCTCTCCTCAGCCTACCGTACAGATGACTGTCTACCGTGGGTCCTGTCTAGATAGTTAGATACAGTATATAATGTCTCCTCTCTCTCTCTCTCTCAGCCTACCGTACAGATGACTGTCTACCGTGGGTCCTGTCTAGATAGTTAGATACAGTATATAATGTCTCCTCTCTCTCTCTCTCAGCCTACCGTACAGATGACTGTCTACCGTGGGTCCTGTCTAGATAGTTAGATACAGTATATAATGTCTCCTCTCTCTCTCTCTCTCCTCAGCCTACCGTACAGATGACTGTCTACCATGGGTCCTGTCTAGATAGTTAGATACAGTATATAATGTCTCCTCTCTCTCTCCTCAGCCTACCGTACAGATGACTGTCTACCGTGGGTCCTGTCTAGATAGTTAGATACAGTATATAATGTCTCCTCTCTCTCTCTCTCCTCAGCCTACCGTACAGATGACTGTCTACCATGGGTCCTGTCTAGATAGTTAGATACAGTATATAATGTCTCCTCTCTCTCTCCTCAGCCTACCGTACAGATGACTGTCTACCATGGGTCCTGTCTAGATAGTTAGATACAGTATATAATGTCTCCTCTCTCTCTCTCTCCTCAGCCTACCGTACAGATGACTGTCTACCGTGGGTCCTGTCTAGATAGTTAGATACAGTATATAATGTCTCCTCTCTCTCTCCTCAGCCTACCGTACAGATGACTGTCTACCGTCTGGTCCTGTCTAGATAGTTAGATACAGTATATAATGTCTCCTCTCTCTCTCTCTCCTCAGCCTACCGTACAGATGACTGTCTACCGTGGGTCCTGTCTAGATAGTTAGATACAGTATATAATGTCTCCTCTCTCTCTCTCTCTCTCAGCCTACCGTACAGATGACTGTCTACCGTGGGTCCTGTCTAGATAGTTAGATACAGTATATAATGTCTCTCTCTCTCTCTCTCCTCAGCCTACCGTACAGATGACTGTCTACCGTGGGTCCTGTCTAGATAGTTAGATACAGTATATAATGTCTCCTCTCTCTCTCAGCCTCCCTACCACACAGATGACTGTCTACCGTGGGTCCTGTCTAGATAGTTAGATACCGTATATAATGTCTCCTCTCTCTCTCCTCAGCCTACCATACAGATGACTGTCTACCGTGGGTCCTGTCTAGATAGTTAGATACAGTATATAATGTCTCCTCTCTCTCTCTCCTCAGCCTACCGTACAGATGACTGTCTACCGTGGGTCCTGTCTAGATAGTTAGATACAGTATATAATGTCTCCTCTCTCTCTCTCTCTCTCTCTCCTCAGCCTACCGTACAGATGACTGTCTACCGTGGGTCCTGTCTAGATAGTTAGATACAGTATATAATGTCTCCTCTCTCTCCTCAGCCTACCGTACAGATGACTGTCTACCGTGGGTCCTGTCTAGATAGTTAGATACAGTATATAACAGATATGTCTCCTCTCTCTCTCTCTCCTCAGCCTACCGTACAGATGACTGTCTACCGTGGGTCCTGCCTAGATAGTTAGATACAGTATATAATGTCTCCTCTCTCTCTCTCTCTCAGCCTACCGTACAGATGACTGTCTACCGTGGGTCCTGTCTAGATAGTTAGATACAGTATATAATGTCTCCTCTCTCTCTCTCTCAGCCTACCGTACAGATGACTGTCTACCGTGGGTCCTGTCTAGATAGTTAGATACAGTATATAATGTCTCCTCTCTCTCCTCTCAGCCTACCGTACAGATGACTGTCTACCGTGGGTCCTGTCTAGATAGTTAGATACAGTATATAATGTCTCCTCTCTCTCTCTCTCTCTCAGCCTACCGTACAGATGACTGTCTACCGTGGGTCCTGTCTAGATAGTTAGATACAGTATATAATGTCTCCTCTCTCTCTCTCTCAGCCTACCGTACAGATGACTGTCTACCGTGGGTCCTGTCTAGATAGTTAGATACAGTATATAATGTCTCCTCTCTCTCTCTCCTCAGCCTACCATACAGATGACTGTCAGCCTGTCTAGATAGTTAGATACAGTATATAATGTCTCCTCTGTCTAGATAGTTGGATACAGTCTCTCTCTCTCAGCCTACCGTACAGATGACTGTCTACCGTGGGTCCTGTCTAGATAGTTAGATACAGTATATAATGTCTCCTCTCTCTCTCTCTCTCCTCAGCCTACCGTACAGATGACTGTCTACCGTGGGTCCTGTCTAGATAGTTAGATACAGTATATAATGTCTCCTCTCTCTCTCTCTCCTCAGCCTACCGTACAGATGACTGTCTACCATGGGTCCTGTCTAGATAGTTAGATACAGTATATAATGTCTCCTCTCTCTCTCCTCAGCCTACCGTACAGATGACTGTCTACCATGGGTCCTGTCTAGATAGTTAGATACAGTATATAATGTCTCCTCTCTCTCTCTCTCCTCAGCCTACCGTACAGATGACTGTCTACCGTGGGTCCTGTCTAGATAGTTAGATACAGTATATAATGTCTCCTCTCTCTCTCCTCAGCCTACCGTACAGATGACTGTCTACCGTGGGTCCTGCCCGTAGTGAAGAAGGTAGAGCAGATGATAGTGGAGGACAACAGTCTGAACCACGAGTATCTTCCCATCCTGGGTCTCCCTGAGCTCCGCTCTGCTGCCTCCAAGGTGGCCCTGGGAGATGACAGCCCCGCCATCAAGGACGGGAGGGTAGGTAGGAGGGAGGGACACATGTATATACATAGACACATACCAGAGTTGGGCAGAATTGAATTGAGAATGCCTCATAAATTCCCATAGAATTATTGAATTGAAGTTGTTAGGAGAATACAGAATTACAATTTTTACTTAAAGGAAATAGAATTGAGTGAAATTGTATTAATTTCAAATGGCTCTTCTATTCTACATTGGGTCTAGTCTGTACAAGTATATATCTTGTGCCTGAAACATCAAACATGTTGTTATATACATGCATATAAAACAATCCATTTTCAGGACAAAATCTTGAAATGCATGATGAAAGAAAACAAAACCTGTATGTGAATATTCAAAGTTATTGTATTTAATCACTTACATTTAGTTAAATATGGGGGAAATACTACATTTCCCAGCATTAGTTCAACACTCAAGTTGAACCTGAGGCCTTCAAAAAGAAGCCAATGAAATGGTTGGTGGAAATATAATGGGCTCTTCTAAGCACTACGTGTTATGCACGTGAGTGAGGACCCAAAAGCGGTTTAACAGATAGTCTTTTAATGTCAAATCACAGGGAAGACATAGATCCTCTTCAGATGTATAAAAATGGCAAAATAGACAACCCGCAGAGGGGCAACAAAGAATAATAAAGTCCCTCTGAATATTACAGAAGAGTCCCCTTCTTGCAGCAGAGGACAGTAGCTGGGTTAGAGTCCCCTTCTTAGCAGCCGAGGATAATAGCTGGGTGAGCGGCGACAGACTGCTGGTCTCTCTGGGTAGGCGCGGGTCGTAGAGGACAGAGGTACCTGATCACATGTAGCATCAGAAGAACAGGTAGATTCCGACAGGACAAGGGTGAAGCAAACAAGACTATAGTTTGGTTCTGGCATGAGAAACTCAAACGAGAATCTGACAAAGACAGAAGCAGGAACAGAGAGAGAAATAGAGACCTAATCAGAGGGAAAAAGGGAACAGGTGGGAAAAGGGTGAACGAGGTAGTTAGAGAAGATGAGGAACAGCTGGGGGATGGAAAGGAAGAGAAGGTAACCTAATACGACCAGCAGAGGGAGACTGAGTGAAGAGAAAGAACAGGAACAAGACATAATATGACAATACATGACACTACGGTTAAAAGAGTTGATGAACATTGTTTCCAGGGAAATGTGATGTATTATTTGGTATCTGGAAGTGTGACCTGTCAGATTCAATATAACTCGTTCCATGACTCAGTTGAATCTCTTGGAATTGCACTGAATTAAATTCTACTTCCTGTAACTCAAATTCTACATCGTGGGGTGGAAGTCAACATAAACACACACACATCCTGGGGGATGAGTAGTAGGACTGGGAAACACACACACATCCTGGGGGATGAGTAGTAGGACTGGGAAACACACACACACATCCTGGGGGATGAGTAGTAGGACTGGGAAACACACACATCCTGGGGGATGAGTAGTAGGACTGGGAAACACACACACATCCTGGGGGATGAGTAGTAGGACTGGGAAACACACACACATCCTGGGGGATGAGTAGTAGGACTGGGAAACACACACACATCCTGGGGGATGAGTAGTAGGACTGGGAAACACACACACACATCCTGGGGGATGAGTAGTAGGACTGGGAAACACACACACATCCTGGGGGATGAGTAGTAGGACTGGGAAACACACACACATCCTGGGGGATGAGTAGTAGGACTGGGAAACACACACACACATCCTGGGGGATGAGTAGTAGGACTGGGAAACACACACACATCCTGGGGGATGAGTAGTAGGACTGGGAAACACACACACATCCTGGGGGATGAGTAGTAGGACTGGGAAACACACACACACATCCTGGGGGATGAGTAGTAGGACTGGGAAACACACACACACATCCTGGGGGATGAGTAGTAGGACTGGGAAACACACACACACATCCTGGGGGATGAGTAGTAGGACTGGGAAACACACACACACATCCTGGGGGATGAGTAGTAGGACTGGGAAACACACACACATCCTGGGGGATGAGTAGTAGGACTGGGAAACACACACACACATCCTGGGGGATGAGTAGTAGGACTGGGAAACACACACACACATCCTGGGGGATGAGTAGTAGGACTGGGAAACACACACACATCCTGGGGGATGAGTAGTAGGACTGGGAAACACACACACATCCTGGGGGATGAGTAGTAGGACTGGGAAACACACACACACATCCTGGGGGATGAGTAGTAGGACTGGGAAACACACACACACATCCTGGGGGATGAGTAGTAGGACTGGGAAACACACACACACATCCTGGGGGATGAGTAGTAGGACTTTACAAACACACACACACATCCTGGGGGATGAGTAGTAGGACTGGGAAACACACACACATCCTGGGGGATGAGTAGTAGGACTGGGAAACACACACACACATCCTGGGGGATGAGTAGTAGGACTGGGAAACACACACACATCCTGGGGGATGAGTAGTAGGACTGGGAAACACACACACACATCCTGGGGGATGAGTAGTAGGACTGGGAAACACACACACATCCTGGGGGATGAGTAGTAGGACTGGGAAACACACACACACATCCTGGGGGATGAGTAGTAGGACTGGGACATCCTGGGGGATGAGTAGTAGGACTGGGAAACACACACACATCCTGGGGGATGAGTAGTAGGACTGAGAAACACACACACATCCTGGGGGATGAGTAGTAGGACTGGGAAACACACACAGTCTTCTGCCTTGCCCTGCCCAAATGTTGACGTTTTCTCTCTCTTTCCAGGTGGGAGCGGTCCAGGCGTTGGGAGGTACCGGTGCGTTGAGGATCGGGGCGGAGTTCTTGAGGCGCTGGTACAACGGCACCAACAACACGGCCACGCCCGTCTACGTCTCCGCGCCAACCTGGGGTCAGTGGGCAGGGCTACAACCAACTAATTTACATGGAATTGATTTAGCCAGGGAGTCCTGGGTTCCGTAGAGCCAATAAGGACTGCTTTAGACAACAAGATAACCGTAGAGCCAATAAGGACTGTTTAGACAACAAGATAACCGTAGAGCCAATAAGGACTGTTTAGACAACAAGATAACCGTAGAGCCAATAAGGACTGTTTAGACAACAAGATAACCGTAGAGCCAATAAGGACTGTTTAGACAACAAGATAACCGTAGGGCCAATAAGGACTGTTTAGACAACAAGATAACCGTAGAGCCAATAAGGACTGTTTAGACAACAAGATAACCGTAGAGCCAATAAGGACTGTTTAGACAACAAGATAACCGTAGAGCCAATAAGGACTGTTTAGACAACAAGATAACCGTAGAGCCAATAAGGACTGTTTAGACAACAAGATAACCGTAGAGCCAATAAGGACTGTTTAGACAACAAGATAACCGTAGAGCCAATAAGGACTGTTTAGACAACAAGATAACCGTAGAGCCAATAAGGACTGTTTAGACAACAAGATAACCGTAGGGCCAATAAGGACTGTTTAGACAACAAGATAACCGTAGGGCCAATAAGGACTGTTTAGACAACAAGATAACCGTAGAGCCAATAAGGACTGTTTAGACAACAAGATAACCGTAGAGCCAATAAGGACTGTTTAGACAACAAGATAACCGTAGAGCCAATAAGGACTGTTTAGACAACAAGATAACCGTAGAGCCAATAAGGACTGTTTAGACAACAAGATAACCGTAGAGCCAATAAGGACTGTTTAGACAACAAGATAACCGTAGAGCCAATAAGGACTGTTTAGACAACAAGATAACCGTAGAGCCAATAAGGACTGTTTAGACAACAAGATAACCGTAGAGCCAATAAGGACTGTTTAGACAACAAGATAACCGTAGAGCCAATAAGGACTGTTTAGACAACAAGATAACCGTAGAGCCAATAAGGACTGTTTAGACAACAAGATAACCGTAGAGCCAATAAGGACTGTTTAGACAACAAGATAACCGTAGAGCCAATAAGGACTGTTTAGACAACAAGATAACCGTAGAGCCAATAAGGACTGTTTAGACAACAAGATAACCGTAGAGCCAATAAGGACTGTTTAGACAACAAGATAACCGTAGAGCCAATAAGGACTGTTTAGACAACAAGATAACCGTAGAGCCAATAAGGACTGTTTAGACAACAAGATAACCGTAGAGCCAATAAGGACTGTTTAGACAACAAGATAACCGTAGAGCCAATAAGGACTGTTTAGACAACAAGATAACCGTAGAGCCAATAAGGACTGTTTAGACGACAAGATAACCGTAGAGCCAATAAGGACTGTTTAGACAACAAGATAACCGTAGAGCCAATAAGGACTGCTTAGACAACAAGATAACCGTAGAGCCAATAAGGACTGTTTAGACAACAAGATAACCGTAGGGCCAATAAGGACTGTTTAGACGACAAGTTAACCGTAGAGCCAATAAGGACGGTTTAGACGACAAGATAACTGAGACACAGCAGCAGACACACAGCCCAATCAACATATTCTACTTCTATTGAGTCCATCATCCCCTTAAGAGCACAAACATACTGAACAAATACCTTCTTCTCCACCACCTCACCATCTTCTTCTTCTCCTTCTTTCTCCTTCTGCTTCTCTCGCCCTATAGAGAACCACAATGCAGTGTTTTCTGATGCTGGGTTTAAAGACATCCGCCCCTACCACTACTGGGACGGAGAAAAGAAAGGCCTGGGGCGTGACCGGTATAATGGATGACCTGGAGGTGAGAGGGGGATGGAGGGGTAGGGATGGAGGAGGGGTAGGGATGGAGGGAGGGAGGGGGATAGGGATGGGAGGAGGGGGAGGGGTATGGGATGGATGGAGGGAGTAGGGATGGATGGAGGGAGGGGGGTGGATGGAGGGAGGATGTAGGGATGGATGGAGGGAGGGAGGGAGGGGAGGGGAGGGATGGAGGGATGGAGGAGGGAGGGATGGAGGGGGGATGGATGGAGGGAGGGATGGATGGAGGGATGGATGGATGGAGGGAGGGAGGGGGTAGGGATGGAGGGAGGGAGGGGATGGATGGATGGAGGGAGGGAGGGAGGGAGGGGATGGAGGGAGGGGGGGTAGGGATGGATGAGGAGGGAGGGAGGGAGGGATGGGGAGGGGGATAGGGATGGGAGGGAGGGGGGAGGGGATGGAGGGAGGGAGGGAGGGATGGAGGGAGGAGTAGGGATGGATGGAGGGGGGGGGAGGGGTAGGGTTGGAGGGATTGAGTTAGAGGACATCATGGGATTTAGTCTAGGGAAGCTATAGAGATCGGTTAATATTTCAGTTTTGTTTTCAGTTGTGTATCAAAACAGGTAATGAGTAATCTGGACTGATAACACCCTGCAAACTGTTTTGCCAGGGGCCCCATTTCATGGATGACAAAACAACCAGTAGGGAGGGATAACACCCTGGAAAATCATTTTCATGAGATTATGAAGGGAGACATTCTTTCAAATGCACATCCCTAATCCTGGATAATGATGTGGGTGTGTGTTATTTTGTCAGAATGCTCCAGAACATTCTATCTTTGTGCTCCATGCCTGTGCCCACAACCCCACGGGGACAGACCCCACACCTGACGAATGGAAGACGATCTCTGATGGTCATGAAGGTGAGACAGGGGAGGGAGCAGGAGGGTATTCACTAGGAACCAAACGGAACCAAACGGGTAGGGACCTACCTGAGTCTGTTCAATACAAACTCTAGTTTTCAATGGAAAAGGTTTTCCATTTGGATGAAATTGTTTCTGTTCTGGACGACAGTCTGAGACTAATGAATAATCCCCAGGAGAACAGACGTCTCATAATCCCAACCATTATCAATCAGGCTCATTTATATTTGGGGTTAACGTTTTGTTTTTCCTTTCTTCCCTCTCAATTCAATTCTCTCTTTTCCCTTCTCCCTCCTCTCTCTGTGTCCCTTCTCCTCCCTCCTGTGTCTCTCTCTGTGTCCCTTCTCCTCCCTCCTCTCTCTGTGTCCCTTCTCCCTCCCTCCTCTCTCTGTGTCCCTTCTCCCTCCCTCCTCTCTCTGTGTCCCTTCTCCCTCCCTCCTCTCTCTGTGTCCCTTCTCCCTCCCTCCTCTCTCTGTGTCCCTTCTCCCTCCCTCCTCTCTCTGTGTCCCTTCTCCCTCCCTCCTCTCTCTGTGTCCCTTCTCCCTCCCTCCTCTCTCTGTGTCCCTTCTCCCTCCCTCCTCTCTCTGTGTCCCTTCTCCCTCCCTCCTCTCTCTGTGTCCCTTCTCCCTCCCTCCTCTCTCTGTGTCCCTTCTCCCTCCCTCCTCTCTCTGTGTCCCTTCTCCCTCCCTCCTCTCTCTGTGTCCCTTCTCCCTCCCTCCTCTCTCTGTGGATGGGAGGCCTCCCTCCTCTCTCTGTGTCCCTTCTCCCTCCCTCCTCTCTCTGTGTCCCTTCTCCCTCCCTCCTCTCTCTGTGTCCCTTCTCCCTCCCTCCTCTCTCTGTGTCCCTTCTCCCCTTCTCCCTCCTCTCTCTGTGTCCCTTCTCCCTCCCTCCTGGATGGAGTCCCTTCTCCCTCCCTCCTCTCTCTCTGTGTCCCTGAGAGGGTCCTCTCTGTGTTCATTATCCTCCCTCCTCTCTCTCTGTGTCCCTTCTCCTCCCTCCTCTCTCTGTGTTCATTCTCCCTTTGGGGGTGGCCCTTCTCCTCCCTCCTCTCTCTGTGGCCCTTCTCCTCCCTCCTCTCTCTGAGGGAGGGGTAGGGAGGATCTCTCTGTGGCCCTTCTCCCTCCCTCCTCTCTCTGTGATTCTCCCTCCCTCCTCTCTCTGTGTTCCCTCTCCTGCCTCCTCTCTCTGTGTCCCTTCTCCCTCCCTCCTCTCTCTGTGTCCCTTCTCCCTCCCTCCTCTCTCTGTGTCCCTTCTCCCTGCCTCCTCTCTCTGTGTCCCTTCTCCCTGCCTCCTCTCTCTCTGTGTCCCTTCCCTCCCTCCCTCCTCTCTCTCTGTGTCCCTTCTCCCTCCCTCCTCTCTCTCTGTGTCCCTTCTCCCTCCCTCCTCTCTCTGTGTCCCTTCTCCCTCCCTCCTCTCTCTCTGTGTTTCTCCCTCCCTCCTCTCTCTCTGTGTCCCTTCTCCCTCCCTCCTCTCTCTCTGTGTCCCTTCTCCCTCCCTCCTCTCCCTTTCTGTGTCCCTTCTCCCTCCCTCCTCTCTCTCTGTGTCCCTTCTCCCTCCCTCCTCTGTGTCTCAAACTGTGTCCCTTCTCCCTCCCTCCTCTCTCTCTGTCTCCCTTCTCCCTCCCTCCTCTCTCTCTCTGTGTCCCTTCTCCCTCCCTCCTCTCTCTTTGTCCCTTCTCCCTCCCTCCTCTCTCTCTCTGTGTCCCTTCTCCCTCCCTCCTCTCTCTCTCTGTGTCCCTTCTCCCTCCCTCCTCTCTCTGTGTCCCTCTCCTCCCTCCTCTCTCTGTCCCTTCTCCCTCCCTCCTCTCTTCTGTGTCCCTTCTCCCTCCCTCCTCTCTCTCTCTGTGTCCCTTCTCCTCCCTCCTCTCTCTCTGTGTCCCTTCTCCCTCCCTCCTCTCTCTCTCTGTGTCCCTTCTCCCTCCCTCCTCTCTCTCTCTGTGTCCCTTCTCCCTCCCTCCTCTCTCTCTTGTGTCCCTTCTCCTGTCCCCTCAACTCTCTGTGTCCCTTCTCCCTCCCTCCTCTCTCTCTCTGTGTCCCTTCTCCCTCCCTCTCTCTCTCATGTGTCCCTTCTCCCTCCCCCTCCTCCCTCTCTCTCTGTGTCCCTTCTCCCTCCCTCCTCTCTCTCTCCCTTCTCCCTGTCCCTTCTCCCTCTCCTCCCTCTCTCTCTCTGTGTCCCTTCTCCCTCCCTCCTCTCTCTCTCTCTGTGTCCCTTCTCCCTCCCTCTCCCTCCCTCCTCTCTCTCTGTGTCTCTCTCTCTCTCTGTCCCTCCCTTCTCCCTGTGTCCCTCCTCTCTCCCTCTCTCTCTGTGTCCCTTCTCCCTCCCTCCTCTCCCTCTCTCTCTGTGTCCCTTCTCCCTCCCTCCTCTCTCTCTCTCTGTGTCCCTTCTCCCTCCCTCCTCTCTCTCTCTCTGTGTCCCTTCTCCCTCCCTCCTCTCCTCTCTCTGTGTCCCTTCTCCCTCCCTTCCTCTCTCTCTCTCTGTGTCCCTTCTCCCTCCCTCCCTCCTCTCTCTCTCTCTGTGTCCCTTCTCCCTCCCTCCCTCTCTCTCTCTCTCTCTCTGTCCCTTCCCTCCCTCCCTCCTCCCTCTCTGTGTCCCTTCTCCCTCCCTCCTCTCTCTCTCTCTGTGTCCCTTCTCCCCCTCCCTCCTCTCTCTCTCTGTGTCCCTTCTCCCTCCCTCCTCTCTCTCTCTCTGTGTCCCTTCTCCCTCCCTCCCTCCTCTCTCTCTCTGTGTCCCTTCTCCCTCCCTCCTCTCTCTGTGTGTCCCTTCTCCCTCCCTCCTCTCTCTCTGTGTCCCTTCTCCCTCCTCCCTCCTCTCTCTGTGTCCCTTCTCCCTCCCTCCTCTCCTCTCTCTCCTCTGTGTCCCTTCTCCCTCCCTCCTCTCTCTGTGTCCCTTCTCCCTCCCTCCTCTCTCTCTCTGTGTCCCTTCTCCCTCCCTCCTCTCTCTCTCTGTGTCCCTTCTCCCTCCCTCCTCTCTCTCTCTGTGTCCCTTCTCCCTCCCTCCTCTCTCTCTCTGTGTCCCTTCTCCC
Organism: Oncorhynchus keta; assembly: GCF_023373465.1. Classification (NCBI taxonomy): domain Eukaryota; kingdom Metazoa; phylum Chordata; class Actinopteri; order Salmoniformes; family Salmonidae; genus Oncorhynchus; species Oncorhynchus keta. Next base: position 77,042,523 of record NC_068430.1, read on the forward strand.
TCCCTCCTCTCTCTCTCTGTGTCCCTTCTCCCTCCCTCCTCTCTCTCTCTGTGTCCCTTCTCCCTCCCTCCTCTCTCTCTCTGTGTCCCTTCTCCCTCCCTCCTCTCTCTCTCTGTGTCCCTTCTCCCTCCCTCCTCTCTCTCTGTGTGTCCCTTCTCCCTCCCTCCTCTCTCTCTCTGTGTCCCTTCTCCCTCCCTCTCTCTCTCTGTGTTAATCTCTGTCCCTTCTCCCTTCTCCCTCCCTCCTCTCTCTGTGTCCCTTCTCCCTCCCTCCTCTCTCTGTCCCTTCTCCCTCCCTCCTCTCTCTGTGTCCCTTCTCCCTCCCTCCTCTCTCTGTGTCCCTTCTCCCTTCTCCTGCCTCCTCTCTCTGTGTCCCTTCTCCCTCCCTCCTCTCTCTGTGTCCCTTCTCCCTCCCTCCTCTCTCTGTGTCCCTTCTCCCTCCTCCCTCTCTGTGTCCCTTCTCCCTCCCTCCTCTCTCTCTCTGTGTCCCTTCTCCCTCCCTCCTCTCTCTCTGTGTCCCTTCTCCCTCCCTCCTCTCTCTCTCTCTGTGTCCCTTCTCCCTCCCTCCTCTCTCTCTCTCTGTGTCCCTTCTCCCTCCCTCCTCTCTCTCTCTCTGTGTCCCTTCTCCCTCCCTCCTCTCTCTCTCTCTGTGTCCCTTCTCCCTCCCTCCTCTCTCTCTCTCTGTGTCCCTTCTCCCTCCCTCCTCTCTCTCTCTCTCTCTCTCTGTGTCCCTTCTCCCTCCCTCCTCTCTCTCTCTGTGTCCCTTCTCCCTCCCTCCTCCCTCTCTCTGTGTCCCTCCTCCTCCTCTCTCTCTCTCTGTGTCCCTTCTCCCTGCCTCCTCTCTCTCTGTGTCCCTTCTCCCTCCCTCCTCTCTCTCTCTGTGTCCCTTCTCCCTCCCTCTCTCTGTCTCTCTGTGTCCCTTCTCCCTCCCTCCTCCTCTCTCTGTGTCCCTTCTCCCCCTCCTCTCCTCTCTCTCTCTCTGTGTCCCTTCCCTCCCTCCCTCCTCTCTCTCTGTGTCCCTTCTCCCTCCCTCTCTCTCTTTCTAGACTGTGTCCCTTCTCCCTCCCTCTCTCTCTTTCTGTGTCCCTTCTCCCTCCCCTCCTCTCTCTCTCTGTGTCCCTTCTCCCTCCTCTCTCCTCTCTCTCTCTCTGTGTCCCTTCTCCCTCCCTCCTCTCTCTCTCTCTGTGTCCCTTCTCCCTCCCTCCTCTCTCTCTCTCTGTGTCCCTTCTCCCTCCCTCCTCTCTCTCTGTGTCCCTTCTCCCTCCCTCCTCTCTCTCTCTGTCCCTTCTCCCTCCCTCCTCTCTCTCTCTGTGTCCCTTCTCCCTCCCTCCTCTCTCTCTCTCTCTGTGTCCCTTCTCCCTCCCTCCTCTCTCTTCTCCTCTCTCTCTGTGTCCCTTCTCCCTCCCTCCTCTCTCTCTCTTCCTGTGTCCCTTCTCCCTCCCTCCTCTGGACTTCAATCTCTGTGTCTTCTCTTATTCCCTCTCTTCTCTGTGTCCCTTCTCCCTCCCTCCTCTCTCTCTCTCTGTGTCCCTTCTCCCTCTCCCTCCTCTCTCTCTCTGTGTCCCTTCTCCCTCCCTCCTCTCTCTCTCTCTGTGTCCCTTCTCCTCCCTCCTCTCTCTCTCTCTTTCTCCCTCCCTCCTCTCTCTCTCTCTCTCTGTGTCCTTCTCCCTCCCTCCTCTCTCTCTCTCTGTGTCCCTTCCTCCCTCCCTCCTCTCTCTCTCTCTGTGTCCCTTCTCCCTCCCTCCTCTCTCTCTCTCTGTGTCCCTTCTCCCTCCCTCCTCTCTCTCTCTCTGTGTCCCTTCTCCCTCCCTCCTCTCTCTCTCTCTGTGTCCCTTCTCCCTCCCTCCTCTCTCTCTCTCTGTGTCCCTTCTCCCTCCCTCCTCTCTCTCTCTGTGTCCCTTCTCCTTCAGAGGAGGAAGCTGTTTGTGTTCTTTGACTCAGCCTACCAGGGTTTTGCATCAGGCAGTCTGGATAAAGATGCCTGGGCCATCCGCTACTTTGTCTCTGAAGGATTTGAGCTGCTCTGTGCCCAGTCCTTCTCCAAGAACTTTGGCCTCTATAGTGAGTCTATGGACAGACGCGTGCATCGTTGTCCTCTGTGTCTCCGGTGGTAGAGCATGGTGCTTTAATAACGCCAGGATAGTGGGTTCAATTCCCGGGACCACCCATACGTAAAATGGATAAAAATGTCTGTTAAATGGCATATATTATACATAGACACCAACATGTAACACACACACACACACACACACACACAGTCTGCTGCTGTGTTCCAATGGCCACAGTTTTTGCTTACATTTTTAATCTCTGTCTCACAAACGCTCAGCCAGTCAAACACCCTCTCTGACGCTAATCCTCCATTTTGTTCCTTCCTCCTCCAGATGGCGTGTTGGTAACCTGACGGTAGTGGCCCAGGATAAAGACAACCTGGCCCGTGTTCTGTCCCAGATGGAGAAGATCGTCAGGACCACCTGGTCCAACCCTCCCTCCCAGGGGGCACGCATCGTAGCCATCACACTCAACAACCCCTTATTGATCTGTTCATAGAATTGTACGGTCAAAAATATAACCTTTTATACTCAACAACCCAATTCTCTTCACTGAATGGTACAGTCCAACAACACTCCATTCTAAGTTAACCCTGAGAGGTTCACTGAATGGTACAGTCCAAGTTTTGATAGCTGCTCCATTGTTAGACTTTAATAACTGTGCTTCCTTATTGGGGATTGTTGGACTTTAATAACTGTGCTTCCTTATTGGGGGATTGTTGGACTTTAATAACTGTGCTTCCTTATTGGGGGATTGTTGGACTTTAATAACTGTGCTTCCTTATTGGGGATTGTTGGACTTTAATAACTGTGCTTCCTTATTGGGGACTTTAATAACTGTGCTTCCTTATTGGGGATTGTTGGACTTTAATAACTGTGCTTCCTTATTGGGGATTGTTGGACTTTAATAACTGTGCTTCCTTATTGGGGATTGTTGGACTTTAATAACTGTGCTTCCTTATTGGGGATTGTTGGACTTTAATAACTGTGCTTCCTTATTGGGGGATTGTTGGACTTTAATAACTGTGCTTCCTTATTGGGGATTGTTAGACTTTAATAACTGTGCTTCCTTATTGGGGGATTGTTGGACTTTAATAACTGTGCTTCCTTATTGGGGATTGTTGGACTTTAATAACTGTGCTTCCTTATTGGGGATTGTTGGACTTTAATAACTGTGCTTCCTTATTGGGGGATTGTTAGACTTTAATAACTGTGCTTCCTTATTGGGGATTGTTGGACCTTAATAACTGTGCTTCCTTATTGGGGGATTGTTGGACTTTAATAACTGTGCTTCCTTATTGGGGATTGTTGGACTTTAATAACTGTGCTTCCTTATTGTTGTTGGACTTTAATAACTGCTTCCTTATTGGGGATTGTTGGACTTTAATAACTGTGCTTCCTTATTGGGGGATTGTTGGACTTCAATAACTGTGCTTCCTTATTGGGGGATTGTTGGACTTTAATAACTGTGCTTCCTTATTGGGGATTGTTGGACTTTAATAACTGTGCTTCCTTATTGGGGATTGTTGGACTTTAATAACTGTGCTTCCTTATTGGGGATTGTTGGACTTTAATAACTGTGCTTCCTTATTGGGGATTGTTGGACTTTAATAACTGTGCTTCCTTATTGGGGATTGTTGGACTTTAATAACTGTGCTTCCTTATTGGGGGATTGTTGGACTTTAATAACTGTGCTTCCTTATTGGGGGATTGTTGGACTTTAATAACTGTGCTTCCTTATTGGGGATTGTTGGACTTTAATAACTGTGCTTCCTTATTGGGGATTGTTGGACTTCAATAACTGTGCTTCCTTATTGGGGATTGTTGTAAGCCACGTTCTGTTGGTGGCAGATTTTTCTAAGACTGCCGTTCTCATTCAGATCAGTGATATAGAGTGTTGAAGCTGTCCCACTCCCCTGTAGGCTGTTGATGAGACCAGAAGGAACTAACCAACTAGGAAGGGTAACGTCCTGTTGATGAGACCAGCTGAAGGCTGAACTAACCAACTCTCTCTCTCTCTCTTCTCCCTCCTCCCCTGTAGGAAGGGTAACGTCCTGTTGATGAGACCAGCTGAAGGCTGAACTAACCAACTCTCTCTCTCTCTCTCTCCCTCCTCCCCCTGTAGGAAGGGTAACGTCCTGTTGATGAGACCAGCTGAAGGCTGAACTAACCAACTCTCTCTCTCTCTCTCTCCTCCCCTGTAGGAAGGGTAACGTCCTGTTGATGAGACCAGCTGAAGGCTGAACTAACCAACTCTCTCTCTCTCTCTCTCTCCCCCCTGTAGGAAGGGTAACGTCCTGTTGATGAGACCAGCTGAAGGCTGAACTAACCAACTCTCTCTCTCTCTCTCCCCCCCTCCCCCCTGTAGGAAGGGTAACGTCCTGTTGATGAGAACCAGCTGAAGGCTGAACTAATCCAACTCTCTCTCTCTCTCTCCCTCCTGCTGAAGGCTGAACTAACCAACTCTCTCTCTCTCTCTCTCCTCTCCTCCCCCTGTAGGAAGGGTAACGTCCTGTTGATGAGACCAGCTGAAGGCTGAACTAACCAACTCTCTCTCTCTCTCTCTCTCCTCCTCCCCCAGCTGTAGGAAGGGTAACGTCCTGTTGATGAGACCAGCTGAAGGCTGAACTAACCAACTCTCTCTCTCTCTTCTCTCTCCCCCCTGTAGGAAGGGTAACGTCCTGTTGATGAGACCAGCTGAAGGCTGAACTAACCAACTCTCTCTCTCTCCCTCTCTTCTCTCTCCTCCCCCTGTAGGAAGGGTAACGTCCTGTTGATGAGACCAGCTGAAGACTGAACTAACCAACTCTCTCTCTCTCCCTCTCTTCTCTCTCCTCCCCCTGTAGGAAGGGTAACGTCCTGTTGATGAGACCAGCTGAAGGCTGAACTAACCAACTCTCTCCCTCTCTCTTCTCCCTCCTCCCCCTGTAGGAAGGGTAACGTCCTGTTGATGAGACCAGCTGAAGGCTGAACTAACCAACTCTCTCTCTCTCTTCTCTCTCCTCCCCCTGTAGGAAGGGTAACGTCCTGTTGATGAGACCAGCTGAAGGCTGAACTAACCAACTCTCTCTCTCTCTTCTCCCTCCTCCCCCTGTAGGAAGGGTAACGTCCTGTTGATGAGACCAGCTGAAGGCTGAACTAACCAACTCTCTCTCTCTCTCTCTCTCTCCTCCCCCTGTAGGAAGGGTAACGTCCTGTTGATGAGACCAGCTGAAGGCTGAACTAACCAACTCTCTCTCTCTCTCTCTCTCCTCCCCCTGTAGGAAGGGTAACGTCCTGTTGATGAGACCAGCTGAAGGCTGAACTAACCAACTCTCTCTCTCTCTCTTCTCTCTCCTCCCCCTGTAGGAAGGGTAACGTCCTGTTGATGAGACCAGCTGAAGGCTGAACTAACCATCTCTCTTCTCTCTCTCTCCCCCTGTAGGAAGGGTAATCCTGTTGATGACCAGCTGGCTGACCTCTCTCCTCTCCCCTCCCCCTGTAGGAAGGGTAACGTCCTGTTGATGAGACCAGCTGAAGGCTGAACTAACCATCTCTCTTCTCTCTCCCCCCTGTAGGAAGGGTAATCCTGGCTTGATTGTTGATGAGAGACCAGTTGAGACCAGTTGAAGGGACCACATCTAATCGCTCATTCTCTCTCTTCTCTCTCACACCCCTGTAGGAAGGGTAACATCACTCAGAGAGACATGTTCAGCTTCACTGGACTGAACCGTAGAGTTTCCCAGACACACAGACATGTACCAATACACCTCCTAGCAGACCGGCATGTTCAGCTTCACCAGACTGAACCGTAAGAGTTTCCCAGACACACAGACATGTACCAATACACCTCCTAGCAGACCGGCATGTTCAGCTTCACCAGACTGAACCGTAAGAGTTTCCCAGACACACAGACATGTACCCAGACACCTCCTAGCAGACCGGCATGTTCAGCTTCACCAGACTGAACCGTAAGAGTTTCCCAGACACACAGACATGTACCCAGACACCTCCTAGCAGAAGGCATGTTCAGCTTCACCAGACTGAAGGTAAGAGTTTCCCAGACACACAGACATGTACCCAGACACCTCCTAGCAGACCGGCATGTTCAGCTTCACCAGACTGAACCGTAAGAGTTTCCCAGACACACAGACATGTACCCAGACACCTCCTAGCAGACCGGCATGTTCAGCTTCACCAGACTGAACCGTAAGAGTTTGAGACACCAGACACACAGACATGTACCCAGACACCTCCTAGCAGACCGGCATTTTCAGCTTCACCAGACTGAACCGTAAGAGTTTCCCAGACACACAGACATGTACCCAGACACAACTCCTAGCAGACCGGCATGTTCAGCTTCACCAGACTGAACCGTAAGAGTTTCCCAGACACACAGACATGTACCAATACACCTCCTAGCAGACCGGCATGTTCAGCTTCACCAAACTGAACCGTAAGAGTTTCCCAGACACCAGACATGTACCCAGACACCTCCTAGCAGACCGGCATGTTCAGCTTCACCAGACTGAACCGTAAGAGTTTCCCAGACACACAGACATGTACCCAGACACCTCCTAGCAGACCGGCATGTTCAGCTTCACCAGACTGAACCGTAAGAGTTTCCCAGACACACAGACATGTACCAATACACCTCCTAGCAGACCGGCATGTTCAGCTTCACCAGACTGAACCGTAAGAGTTTCCCAGACACACAGACATGTACCCAGACACCTCCTAGCAGACCGGCATGTTCAGCTTCACCAGACTGAACCGTAAGAGTTTCCCAGACACACAGACATGTACCCAGACACCTCCTAGCAGACCGGCATGTTCAGCTTCACCAGACTGAACCGTAAGAGTTTCCCAGACATACAGACATGTACCCAGACACCTCCTAGCAGACCGGCATGTTCAGCTTCACCAAACTGAACCGTAAGAGTTTCCCAGACACACAGACATGTACCCAGACACCTCCTAGCAGACCGGTCATAGTCTGTGCACCTGTAATCACACTTTTTTTGACCGGGCGTTTTTATTGCTAAAATATGAAGCGATGCCCCGGGCAGTATGAGACTGGCGCTTGTCGGAGACGACTGAGTTTTTAATGGAATTTTCTCAGTAAGTTACAGAAACATCCACGCTCAACTACACACGCAGATCCTCACACGCAGATCCTCACACGCAGATCCTCACACGCAGATCCTCACACGCAGATACAATTCTACAACTTAGATATGTTTCCTCTCTCTCCCTCCCTACAGCCTACAGCTAAGCAGATTGATTACATGATCAACATAGACAGTTGACTGTAAATTTTAATAACATTCTCTTTCTTCCTCCCTCTTCTTTCTTCCTCCCTCTCCTTTCTCCCTCCCTCTCCTTTCTCCCTCCCTCTCCTTTCTCCCTCCCTCTCCTTTTTCCCTACAGCTAAGCAGGTGCAGTACATGATTAAGGAGAAGCATGTCTACCTGATGGCCAGCGGTCGTATCAACATGTGTGGCCTCACCTCCAAGAACATCGACTATGTCGCAGAGTCCATCCATGAGACCGTGTCCAAGGTCCAGTAAGGCCCCGCCCTCCCTCCGCATCCAGCTACTTTCTGCTTCCTGTCCACCACAGGAAGTACTGTTAATTGTCACGTGTGGTCTCGTCAGGCACCCCCTTCTGTGACAACACACCCTTTCTCTATAAGCAGTGCTTTAACCATCTATTGGTTGTCAAATTTAGAAGAGCGATGATATGACACGTGTTCACAGCAATCAATGTTAATGATCAACAGTATAACTGGTTTCTGTCCATCTTCTCTCCTCCTCAGATTACTGAGACATCTTTAAACAATCTGAACGCAGACCTCTAGTCGAAGTATTTCACTCTTCTGGCGATCGTTATGTTGCCTTTTATTTATTTTATTGTGCCATTTCCGGTTTTGAAAATGTATAAAAGATGACTGTGTGCACTTTGGTTTTTAAAAAAAAAAATGTTTCAGAGCACTTGAAAGTGAAGCATTGCCAGAAGTTGAGTGAAAAGTTAGTGTAAAATGAATTGTACATGCGAGCCCCCAGACCTCCTATCTACAGACGACCACAACGCTTCTGAAAGTCTTTTCTTTACAACTGGTTCCATTTAACAACATTCTAGAACGTGTGAAATGGTGCATTGTGGATCAAATGCTCTGTGATGTCATGTGACAGGCTTGAAAGGTTCTTTACAGTTCATGCATGTGCCTATAGGTCAAACGTTAACAGGAAATGCCCTCTGATAGGGTGATATAACCTTTTGAGCAGCTATATGCAGATATGTCCTATAGGAAAAGCACATACCACTACTGTGGTAACAGTTGAACCACATAAATGTCTGTGTCTTAGGTTCCGTGTTCGGCATGTACTTGGTGTTAAGACTCTTACTCATAATAATGCTGCTTATGAAGGATTGTTAACCACTGCCTTTATCAGTGATGTGTTTGTTTTGATGTTTTGTTCACAGAACACATACAGTTGGTCTTCCAACACACAGCCTCACGCCGTTATATTGACATCCTGTCTGTGCATTTCATAATAATAAATGATGAATCGTGTACTAAACTGAATGTCATTTCTCCTGTTTCCTCTACCTGTGTCCATGGCTGTTTTTACTGTAGTTTTAAAAGACTAAACACTGCCGACGAACGGTTCAAAGCACCGGTCGGCTGACTGGTCGACCTACTGCCTCTGACCACAGAATATCAGACGACATTTTCTGTTTTCATTTCCAAAAAGATTCTCCATGTTGAATTGCCACCGTTCATCTACATCCAGCAGGTCATTTACTGAGCACATACGTGTTTTGAGTATTTTATTAGGATCCCCATTACCTGTTGTGAAAGCAGCAGCGCCTCTTCCTGGGGTCCACTGTGTGGACACTCAATCCCAGACACCCCGAATCCCTTCACCAACTATTAAAAATGGTTAATGATAATATTTTGTGTCTATGCAAATTTTAATGAGAGAAATTCCCCAGAAATACACAAAGTGATTTTTACGTCCCACAGTGGTGATGTTCCTTATGGTGTGATTTGTCCTTAAGACATTAGTTATAACTATGGCCCAGAGTTTTTCCTAACCTGACAAGAAAACTCCGGGCCCTGCATAATAATTGTCAGCAACTGGAATAAACAAAAACATTATTGTTCGAAGTCTGAACACTAAAAAAATCAGACAGCTGAAACTTGTGACTCTTTTTAATTCTGTACATTTTTTTAATGCAAAAATCCAAGGGGTTTTCCCCTGTTAAAATGCCCAGAGTTCATTTACCCATAGTCATTATAAACTCTGTCTGTCATATATGCATCTCTCTTCTATAAAAAGCTATATCTCTGTATTACGTTCTGTGTAGGTGCCACTCTCTCCCCATACTCCAGGGTTCTCCAGTCCTGACCATCTGTCCAATTTATCCATTTCAATTTAGGACCATTTGTGAGACAAATAGCACTTTAAAAATGCATTGTGTTAAAATACCTCCATATAGAAGTTGCTGACAGGCACAGATCTAGAATCAGATTCCCCTCCCCAAATCCTAACCCTAACCATTGAGGTGAAAAACAAAACTGACCTTACATCAGTCTCATCTTACTCCAGTTAAAAACAGGGCCATTGTGTCAGTGAAGAGGATGAGGGTTCTGATTGGCTGTTGCCTCTACTCCCATGCAGCATAGTGAGTCAGCACTTTTTCCTGTTTTCCAAGGAAGGATGCTCTTCTCTCCTCCTCACTGACCAATGACAGGAGCCACAGAGCATCACTCCCCCTTTACCCTTTCTCTCCATCCCTCACATTTCCTTTTTCTCCCAGCCCCCCATCCTCTATGCCTCTTCTCCCCTCCCTCTCTCCTCCCCTCCCTCCTCTCTATCCCTCTAGCCCCCCATCCTCTGCTTCTCCTCCTCCCCCTCTCCCCCATCCTCCTCCCTCCTCATCCCCCTCCCCTCCCTCTAGCCCCCATCCTCCTCCCTCCTCCCTCTCCCTCTAGCCCCCCATCCTCCTCCCTCCTCTCTCTATCCCTCTAGCCCCCATCCTCCTCCCTCCTCTCTCTATCCCTCTAGCCCCCCATCCTCCTCCCTCCCCTCTCCCCCATCCCCCCTCTCTCTCTATCCCTCTCCCCTCTAGCCCCCCCCTCCTCTCCTCCTCCCTCCTCCTCCTCTCTCCCTCTCATCCCCTCCCTCCTCCTCCTCCTCTCTCTATCCCTCTAGCCCCCCATCCTCCTCCCTCCTCTCTCTATCCCTCTAGCCCCCATCCTCCTCCTCCTCTCTATCCCTCTCTCCCCCTCTCCTCCTCCCCTCTCCCCCCATCCTCTGCTCTCCTCCCCTCTCTCTCTCCCTCTAGCCCCCATCCTCTGCTTCTCCTCCTCCCCTCCCCTCCCTCCCCTCCCTCCCCTCCCTCCCTCCCCCATCCTCCTCCCTCCCTCTCCCCTCTAGCCCCCATCCTCCTCCCTCCTCTCTCTATCCCTCCCCCCCTCCTCCTCCTCCCTCTCCTCTCCCCTCCCCTCCCTCTATCCCTCTCCCTCTAGCCCCCATCCTCTGCTTCTCTGCTTCTCTCTCCTCCCTCCTCTCTCTCTATCCCCTCCCTCCCTCCCATCTCTCCTATCCCTCTCCCTCTAGCCTCCCTCCCCTCTCCCTCCTCCCATCCCCTCCCTCCTCTCCTCCCCTCCCTCCTCCCTCTACCCCTCTCCCTTTCTCTCCGCCCCCATCTTTCTCCCCCCACTGTGGTGCAGTGGCACAAACCTGAATCGGCACAAACCCAGTCAGAGCAGAGACCCGTGGTCTTAACCCAGAGAGAGAGAGAGAAACATGGGTCTTACGGTACAGCTTGTCAGATCAAATAAGTATTCTCTACAACAAGATGTTTCCTAATGGCATATCCTACATTAGTAGCGTCTTTTGGATGTGTCCCGTTCACAACTGTGTAGAAGAGTTTCAGTATTGCTCATATACATCATTTGGAAGAGACTGGTCCGTTCTCGTGACTGGTCAGTTCTCATACCCACTGTTTGAGGAAGTTGTGATAACAGTCGGGCTGAGAGAATAGAGATCTACATGGTGCTCAGCTAGTACCTAAAACATGCAGATTGAAGACTTTCTCTTTAGTAAGGCATTCAAACCCTAAACCGTCTCCAGTCCTTTTAAACCCCTTACACCACTATAGCATGAGTCCATTCTGACAAGTCAACTTCTGGGTGAATCCTAAATAGATGTTTCACTGAAGTCTCCCATTGATATCAATGCATGAACATCCACTCAAGTGAAGTTAGGATTCCCCCGTTAGACAGTAGATAGGAAAGAGGACAGAAGAGAATAGTAATAAACATTCACTATTAAATAACACAAGTGACACAGCATCCATAAAACCACCTGAAGAAGGAATGGATGAGCTCTTTATAAGGGCGCATGGTGAATATTCTTCTGTGCACTGATGATATCTACATAGTCTTTGGTTTCCTTGTCACAGCTCCAACAGGGCCAATTAAATTCTTTTGTAAGAGGGGGGGTGAATTAAATTGTGACAGTGGCTTAAACCAAAAACCTCCTCTCTTCTCCTGACATCCTTTGTCTTCAAATCCATTAGCCACTTCGACATGAAACATTCAAGAAGAAAACCCCCCCCAGGTTCATGATGACATGGTAGCTTCCGTTCCTCCCATTTGGTTCGGTCTAAGATCAGAGACTGTGGGGGTGTTAGGGGGAGATGAGGTCTATCTTTTCTATGTGCTGTTATATCCTTCTGTTTCCCTTTAGAATGTCCCTTTAGAATGTTGGTTGGGACATCTGAGTGGTCAACTAGTGACTGGATCGTCTGACAAACGTTGCAGAAACGTCTGACAAACGTTGCAGAAACGTCTGACAAACGATCAAAAAGAGGGAAATAGGCTGTTGATGATAGTTTGAGTTAGTCCATACACACACACACACACACACACACACACACACACACACACACACCGCTAGGTCTTGAGCAGCGGCTGCTCTGATGTCTCCTCAGGTGTCTTGTCTCCTTCCCGAGACTTTTTCCTCTTCTTGTGACCTGAGGAGAAATAATAATTTAAAAAAATATATATATTGACACATATAGATATTAAATTGAAAAAATGTATACATTTAACAGAGAAAAACCATGTATGGAAAAAATACATCTAACTGAAACATTATACATTTTTATTTTAAAAAATGTACATTTAATTGAAAAATATAAACATTTTATTGAAATAAATGTACTATTAATTGGAAAACATATAAATGTAAATTGGAAAAAGTATCTACATTTCATGAATACTATTAATTGTGAATCAATGAATTGGACAAAGACAATGTCTTCACAACTACTTGGTAAATGGCATTTAGTTCACTACTTCTGACCAGGATTTTATTGCCTATTTCCTGCAACGTGTTGTGATTTTGGTCCAGTTTCAGCCTTTTACTGAAATGAGACCATTCTGCTGCTCTTTGGCTCAGAGAGGTACCACATGGGGGGGGTACTGAGCAGAGAAACACTCAGGCTTGCATCCCAACTGACACACTGTTCCCTATTAAGTGCACTACTTTTGAACAGGACCCACAGAGCTTTGGGAATGGTGTAACACTTGGGAGGCTCACTTAACATTCATTCTCCATAGCTCTTTCAGCAGTGGGCCAGTCGAGAGAGAAGAGAGGAACACACTAGTTGGCTCTCCTATGTGAGAGAGTGAGAGAGAGTGAGATGGAGAGTGGTAGAGAGAGAGAGAGAGAGAGAGAGAGAGAGAGAGAGAGAGAGAGAGAGAGAGAGAGAGAGAGAGAGAGAGAGAGAGAGAGAGAGAGAGAGAGAGAGAGAGAGAGAGAGAGAGAGAGAGAGAGGAGAGAGAGAGAGAGAGAGAGAGAGAGATTGAGAGAGAGAGAGAGAGAGAGAGAGAGAGAGAGAGAGAGAGAGAGAGAGAGAGGGAGAGAGAGAGAGAGAGGGAGAGAGAGAGAGAGGAGGGAGGAGAGAGAGAGGAGAGAGAGAGAGAGAGAGGGAGAGAGAGAGTGGAGGTCAGAGTGATGGGCCAGAGTGGTACACACACACTGTGAGGGGCCAGGGGTTCCGTTAGGGGGGCCTCCAGAGAAAATACTCTTGGCAGAGGGAGGCAGGGCCCAATGAATGACTGGTTGCTAGGACACAGCTGTTCATGGAGCAGAGGTGCAGGGAAAGAGAAAGGCTCAGGATTTAGACTGTTACTAAGGGTGCATCCCAAATGGCACACTCTACTCCCTATTTAGTGCACTACTTTTGACCAGGACCCCTGGGAATGAAGTGCTATTTGGGACGTAGCCTAACATGACAAAGTGACTGGTGGAGGGGACACACACCGTGGGGTTGTTGGGTTTGTGCCTTCACAGTGGCTGGGATGAGATTTAAATGGTTGTATGTGTGTGTGTGGGCAAATGGATTGACACACAGGTGTTAGAATGCAAGAGAGTAAAGGTGTGTGTGTCTTTGTGTGTATGCATGTTTGTGTGCGTGTGTACTGGATGTTGTGTATGTTGTGTGTGTGTGTATTTGTGTGTATGCATGCTTGTGTGCTGTATGTTGTGTATGTTGTGTATGTTGTGTGTGTGTGTCTTTGTGTGTATGCATGCTTGTGCGCTTGTGTACTGGATGTTGTGTATGTTGTGTGTGTGTGACTCACTGAGTTTGAGCAGTAGTTTCTTGCCCAGTGTGTCCTCTGATCCACTCAGAGACAGAGTACTGATGAAAGAGGAGGGGGCGTCCGTTTCTATAGCAACAGAGGCTGTGTCTGAGAGAGCGAGAGAGAGAGAGAATGAGAGAGAGAGAGAGAGAGAGAGAGAAGAGAGAATGAGAAGAGAGAGAGAGAATGAGAGAGAGAGAGAGAGAGAGAGAGAGAGAGAGAGAGAGAGAGAGAGAGAGAGAGAGAGAGAGAGAGAGAGTTATCAATCTCCATAGTAAACTGTGGATGTTGTTTCTGTGTTAAATGTCTTCCCTCATCACCAACATCCTCCTTATTCTCCAGTCTTCCATCCCATCCTCTGTTCCTCCCTGTATTCTCTTACCGTTGGTGCCGTCCCTCTCTGAGTGCTCCTCTCTGATGTACGAGATCTCATCCATCCTGAGGAACACGGAGTCACTGGGGCTGTTCTGACCGTCTGATTTACTGCCTGTAGGGAGAGACAGGACAGTTATGATACACACAGTCACTGGGGCTGTTCTGACCGTCTGATTTACTGCCTGTAGGGAGAGACAGGACAGTTATGATACACACAGTCACTGGGGCTGTTCTGACCGTCTGATTTACTGCCTGTAGGGGGAGACAGGACAGTTATGATACACACAGTCACTGGGGCTGTTCTGACCGTCTGATTTACTGCCTGTAGGGAGAGACAGGACAGTTATGATACACACAGTCACTGGGGCTGTTCTGACCGTCTGATTTACTGCCTGTAGGGAGAGACAGGACAGTTATGATACACACAGTCACTGGGGCTGTTCTGACCGTCTGATTTACTGCCTGTAGGGAGAGACAGGACAGTTATGATACACACAGTCACTGGGGCTGTTCTGACCGTCTGATTTACTGCCTGTAGGGAGAGACAGGACAGTTATGATACACACAGTCACTGGGGCTGTTCTGACCGTCTGATTTACTGCCTGTAGGGAGAGACAGGACAGTTATGATACACACAGTCACTGGGGCTGTTCTGACCGTCTGATTTACTGCCTGTAGGGAGAGACAGGACAGTTATTATACACACAGTCACTGGGGCTGTTCTGACCGTCTGATTTACTGCCTGTAGGGAGAGACAGGACAGTTATGATACACACAGTCACTGGGGCTGTTCTGACCGTCTGATTTACTGCCTGTAGGGGAGACAGGACAGTTATTATACACACAGTCACTGGGGCTGTTCTGACCGTCTGATTTACTGCCTGTAGGGGGAGTAAGCAAAGGGAGTAAGTCTATTCTCTCTCTACCTCCCTCCTCCAGTATGGTTGACTTACGGACGATGCGGTTCTTCTCGTTGAGCAGAGAGGTGCTGTGTGGGACGGAGGACTGCTGTCCTCTGGTTCTGGCCGAGCTGGGCCGGGTCTCTCTGGGGGGGAGGAGGTGGTCTCCACTCTGCTCCGGGACAGGGAGGTCGGGAGTGTTCCCGTCTGTGAGCCGGGCGTCTGTGTCGGGGGTCTGGGGGGAGCTGTCCATCAGAGTGGCTGTCAGGGCATTCTGGTAGTGGCTACGGGTGATCTGGGGTTCAGAAGTCGAAGGTCAAAGAAAGGTCGTAGGTCATAAATAGTCATAGGTCGAAGTTAGAGGCTGTACTGTACCAGAGCTCTGACTAAGCTACAAGGTTGCATCACAAATTACACACTTTTTCCTATGAAGTCCACCACACTTTTTGACCAAGGACCATAGGACTATGTATAAAGTAGTGCACTGTATAAAGAATAGGGTGCTATTTGGGACCTTTATTATTAATTTATTTTATTTGACCTCCTTTCTCTCCCAAATTCAATTACGATCTTGTCTCATCACTGCAACTCCCCAACGGGCTCGGTAGAGGCGAAGGTCAAGTCAGGTGTCCTCCAAAACATGACCTGCCAAACCGTGCTCCTTAACGCTCGCCCACTTAACCCGGTAGCCAGTCGCGCCAATGTGTCGGAGGAAACACCGTTCAACTGACGGCCGTAGTCAGCCTGCAGGCGCCCGGCCCGCCACATGGAGTCGCTAGAGCGCAATGAGCCACGGTCCCCCAAATGGTGTTGGAGCAGGTGTATCCAGGTAACGTGAGGTGGGCGGGGCTGTACTGTACCGTAGTCTAGGTAGGCCTACCTTAATGACCTGCAGGTGTGTGAGCTGCCTAACAGAGTAGTCAGGCAGGTAGACGCTCCCCCCTCCGTTGAGTTGGCCCAGACTGCCCCCATACAGCATAGAGTCAGACCGGTCCAGACCACTGCTACGGGAGGGGGTTCTGTGGACTGAATCATACAGGATGGTAATGAGTCAGACAGGGATGAGATAGTGTTCTACCACTCTCTGGTCTATGCAATGGGACAGTCCAGATAATGTAAGTGTAATCTGTTATGTTTCTCATGAAACATTTTGTTTTCTTTGAGCTTGTAATGTGCACAGGCTGTTTCTCAATATTCATGTGTTAATGTTTGTGAGTGAGTGAGTGAGTGAGTGAGTGAGTGAGTGGGGCGGCAGTGGTTAGAGCGTTGGACTAGTAACCGGAAGGTTGCAAGTTCAAACCCCTGAGCTGACAAAGTACAAATCTGTCGTTCTGCCCCTGAACAGGCAGTTAACCCACTGTTCCTAGGCCGTCATTGAAAATAAGAATTTGTTCTTAACTGATCTTGCCTAGTTAAATAAAGGTAAAATAAAAGTGAGTTACCTGTGGGCATGATGGCAGGCACCCCGTAGTAGGCGAACGCTCCGTTCTCAAACCTCAGAGCCTCTTTACCAAACTCCACCTCCACACGACCCTGGACACACAGGACAGAGAAATGGTCAAGTTCCCTGATGTGTGTCTAAGCCACATTCTAGAAGTTCCAAGCTATATATAAAACCAGGGTTGTTGTAGCAGTCAGCACCTCCACCTGCACCACATGATATACTGAGTATACAAAACATTAGGAACACCTGCTCTTTCCATGACATAGACTGACCAGGTGAATCCAGGTTAAAGCTATGATCCCTTATTGATGTCACTTGTTAAATCCACTTCAATCAGTGTCGATGAAGGGGAGGAGACAGTTTAAAGAAGGATTTTTAAGCCTTGAGACAATTGAGACATGGACTGTGTATGTGTACCGTTCAGAGGGTGAATGGGCAAGACAACATAGTTAAGTGCCTTTGAACGGGTAGTACAGGCGCACCGGTTTGAGTAAGTCAAGAACTGCAATGCTGCTGGGTTTTTTCACGCTCAGAAGTTCCGGTGTGTATCAAGAATGGTCCACCACCAAAACTTGACACAACTGTGGGAAGCACTGGAGTCAACATGGACCAGCATCCCTGTGGAACGCTTTCGACACCTCGTACATTTATCTCGATGAATTGAGGCTGTGGCAAAAGGAGGTGAAACTCAATATTAGCACGGTGTTCCTAATGTTTTGTCCACTCTGCGTCTCTCTGTGTGAGATCGAATCCTTCTCTGCTTTGACACACTTATCTCCTCACTGTCCTGTCGGTTCTCTACTCTCCTATCAATAACATACATCAAATCAATTTGATTTATTGCTAAGGGACAATTATTGCGGGCGTTTATACCTGTAGTAACAGGATGAAGTAATCAACAGGTTTGTTTCTCTGAAACAGGAAGTGCTGTGGGGCCAGTTTGTTCTTGTCATCGTAGCTCAGCTCCTGGACCACACTGGGGTGTTTAATGAGACGCAGTAAGATCTTCTCTGATAGGTGGGTTGGCTTGAAGGGCTCCACCTCTACAGGAGGAGGGGAGGGAGGGAGGGAGGTGGGGAGGGAGGGAGGTGGGGAGGGAGGGAGGGATAGAAGAGGTAGGAGGAGAGGGTAGTAAAATGGGAGAGATGAAAGAGGGATAGAAGAGGTAGGAGGAGAGGGTAGTAAAAGGGGAGAGATGAAAGAGGGATAGAAGAGGTAGGAGGAGAGGGTAGTAAAAGGGGAGTGATGAAAGAGGGATAGAAGAGGTAGGAGGAGAGGGTAGTAAAAGGGGAGAGATGAAAGAGGGATAGAAGAGGTAGGAGGAGAGGGTAGTAAAAGGGGAGAGATGAAAGAGGGATAGAAGAGGTAGGAGGAGAGGGTAGTAAAAGGGGAGAGATGAAAGAGGGATAGAAGAGGTAGGAGGAGAGGGTAGTAAAAGGGGAGAGATGAAAGAGGGATAGAAGAGGTAGGAGGAGAGGGTAGTAAAAGGGGAGAG
This sequence comes from Oncorhynchus keta, assembly GCF_023373465.1. NCBI lineage: Eukaryota > Metazoa > Chordata > Actinopteri > Salmoniformes > Salmonidae > Oncorhynchus > Oncorhynchus keta. The sequence goes on from NC_068430.1 coordinate 77,060,427, forward strand.
ATGAAAGAGGGATAGAAGAGGTAGGAGGAGAGGGTAGTAAAAGGGGAGAGATGAAAGAGGGATAGAAGAGGTAGGAGGAGAGGGTAGTAAAAGGGGAGAGATGAAAGAGGGATAGAAGAGGTAGGAGGAGAGGGTAGTAAAGAGGGATAGTAAAAGGGAGAGATGAAAGAGGGATAGAAGAGGTAGGAGGAGAGGGTAGTAAAAGGGGAGAGATGAAAGAGGGATAGAAGAGGTAGGAGGAGAGGGTAGTAAAAGGGGAGAGATGAAAGAGGGATAGAAGAGGTAGGAGGAGAGGGTAGTAAAAGGGGAGAGATGAAAGAGGGATAGAAGAGGTAGGAGGAGAGGGTAGTAAAAGGGGAGAGATGAAAGAGGGATAGAAGAGGTAGGAGGAGAGGGAAGTAAAAGGGGAGAGATGAAAGAGGGATAGAAGAGGGTAAAAAGGTGAAAGAGGAGAGGGTAGTAAAAGAAAAGAGGAAGTGATGAAAGAGGGATAGAAGAGGTAGGAAAGGGGATAGAAGAGGAGAGGGTAGTAAAAGGGGAGAGATGAAAGAGGGTAGTAGTAAAGGGGAAAGGGGAGAGATGAAAGAGGGATAGAAGAGGTAGGAGGAGAGGATAGTAAAGGGGAGAGATGAAAGAGGGATAGAAGAGGTAGGAGGAGAGGGTAGTAAAAGGGGAGAGATGAAAGAGGGAAGAGGTAGGGAGGAGGAGGAGAGGGTAGTAAAGATGAAAGGGGAGAGATGAAAGAGGGATAGAAGAGGTAGGTAGGAGGAGAGGATAGTAAAAGGGGAGAGATGAAAGAGGGATAGAAGAGGTAGGAGGAGAGGGTAGTAAAAGGGGAGAGATGAAAGAGGGATAGAAGAGGTAGGAGGAGAGGGTAGTAAAAGGGGAGAGATGAAAGAGGGATAGAAGAGGTAGGAGAAGAGGGTAGTAAAAGGGGAGAGATGAAAGAGGGATAGAGAGGAAGACATGAGAAAGTCAGTGGAAAAGTAATAAGAAAAGGGTCATTTGTAATAACTGGTAAACATTCTTTACTATTCAATGGGTTGTTTTTTACCAGGCCTCAAATTGAGAACAACTTACTTCCACAGAGATGATATATTTCATTATTTAACACTCAGGAAGTGACCTCACAGTGGAGAGGAAGTGACATCAAAATGGGCCTACCTGTGGAGAGGAAGCGGTGCGTGGCGAGGAGGAGCTGGGGAGAGATCTTCACCTTCATCTCGTTCTCCGACAGCTTAAAGATGGAGAAGTCCTGCTGCTTCCTCTCATGGTGAGAAACACGACGCTTAGTACGGTTATCAGCTGTAGAGGGAGACAACACTTAGAGAGGTTATAGGCTGTAGAGGGAGACAGCACTTAGAGAGGTTATCAGCTGTAGAGGGAGACAGCACTTAGAGAGGTTATCAGCTGTAGAGGGAGACAGCACTTAGAGAGGTTATCAGCTGTAGAGGGAGACACAACACTTAGAGAGGTTATAGGCTGTAGAGGGAGACAGCACTTAGAGAGGTTATAGGCTGTAGAGGGAGACAGCACTTAGAGAGGTTATAGGCTGTAGAGGGAGACAACACTTAGAGAGGTTATAGGCTGAAGAGGGAGACACTTAGAGAGGTTATCAGCTGTAGAGGGAGACAGCACTTGGAGAGGTTATCAGCTGTAGAGGGAGACAACACTTAGAGAGGTTATAGGCTGTAGAGGGAGACAGCACTTAGAGAGGTTATCAGCTGTAGAGGGAGACAGCACTTAGAGAGGTTATCAGCTGTAGAGGGAGACAGCACTTAGAGAGGTTATCAGCTGTAGAGGGAGACAACACTTATAGAGGTTATCAGCTGTAGAGGGAGACAGCACTTAGAGAGGTTATCAGCTGTAGAGGGAGACAGCACTTAGAGAGGTTATCAGCTGTAGAGGGAGACAACACTTAGAGAGGTTATCAGCTGTAGAGGGAGACACAACACTTAGAGAGGTTATCAGCTGTAGAGGGAGACACAACACTTAGAGAGGTTATCAGCTGTAGAGGAGAGACACAACACAGCTGTAGAGAGGTTATCAGCTGTAGAGGAGACAACACTTAGAGAGGTTATCAGCTGTAGAGGGAGACACAGCACTTAGAGAGGTTATCAGCTGTTATCAGAGGGGGAGACACAACACTTAGAGAGGTTATCAGCTGTAGAGGAGACACAACACTTAGAGGGAGACACAACACTTAGAGAGGTTATCAGCTGTAGAGGGAGACAACACTTAGAGAGGTTATCAGCAACACTTAGAGAGGTTATCAGATGTAGAGGGAGACACAACACTTAGCAGAGAGGTTATCAGATGGGGAGACACAACACTTAGAGAGGTTATCAGCTGTAGAGGGAGACAGCACTTAGAGAGGTTATCAGCTGTAGAGGGAGACAACACTTAGAGAGGTTATCAGATGTAGAGGGAGACACACACTTAGAGAGGTTATCAGATGTAGAGGGAGACACAACACTTAGAGAGGTTATCAGATGTAGAGGGAGACACAACACTTAGAGAGGTTATCAGATGTAGAGGGAGACACAACACTTAGAGAGGTTATCAGATGTAGAGGGAGACACAACACTTAGAGAGGTTATCAGATGTAGAGGGAGACACAACACTTAGAGAGGTTATCAGATGTAGAGGGAGACACAACACTTAGAGAGGTTATCAGCTGTAGAGGGAGACACAACACTTAGAGAGGTTATCAGATGTAGAGGGAGACACAACACTTAGAGAGGTTATCAGATGTAGAGGGAGACACAACACTTAGAGAGGTTATCAGATGTAGAGGGAGACAAACACTTAGAGAGGTTATCAGATGTAGAGGGAGACAGATGTAGGGGGAGACAACACTTAGAGAGGTTATCAGATGTAGAGGGAGACACAATACTTAGAGAGGTTATCAGATGTAGAGGGAGACACAACACCTAGAGAGTTTATCAGATGTAGAGGGAGACACAACACTTAGAGAGGTTATCAGATGTAGAGGGAGACACAATACTTAGAGAGGTTATCAGATGTAGAGGGAGACACAATACTTAGAGAGGTTATCAGATGTAGAGGGAGACACAACACCTAGAGAGTTTATCAGATGTAGGGTGAGACAACACTTAGAGAGGTTATCAGATGTAGAGGGAGACACAATACTTAGAGAGGTTATCAGATGTAGAGGGAGACACATTACTTAGAGAGGTTATCAGATGTAGAGGGAGACACAATACTTAGAGAGGTTATCAGATGTAGAGGGAGACACAACACTTAGAGAGGTTATCAGATGTAGAGGGAGACACAATACTTAGAGAGATGTAGAGGGAGACACAACACTTAGAGAGGTTATCAGATGTAGAGGGAGACACAACACTTAGAGAGGTTATCAGATGTAGAGGGAGACACAACACTTAGAGAGGTTATCAGATGTAGAGGGAGACACAACACTTAGAGAGGTTATCAGATGTAGAGGGAGACACAATACTTAGAGAGGTTATCAGATGTAGAGGGAGACACAACACTTAGAGAGGTTATCAGATGTAGAGGGAGACACAATACTTAGAGGTTATCAGATGTAGAGGGAGACACACACATGGATGGACGCACATGCAGGTGCACACACACTGAGAATCAGCAGTATTGTGTGTGTGTGTGTGTGTGTGTGCGTGCGTGCGTGCGTGTGTGTGTGTGTGTGCGTGTGAGTGTACGTACTGTAGAGGTCAGTCTCGTCCAGTATCTCTGACTTGATGATCTCCTCTATAACGTCCTCCAGGGTCACAATGCCCATGACCTCATAAAAGGGGTCACCCTCACCCTCGTTGTTGACCCGCTGGACGATGGCCAGGTGGGACTTGCCTGGAGAGAGACAGGATATGACATCATAATACTACCCTAACCTGTGGGACTGAGCTAACAAACATGGAGGGGAAACTCCAACATAAAACAATGTCATTTTTTAGTATACAAAAGCATGTATGTATTTAAATGTATTTATTCTGGCTGTGTAAAGGGATCTAACTACGTGAATGGGGTCTGAGCTAAGGGGAATAGCAAGAGAGGAAAACCAATTGATGGAGACAACAGATCTCCCTTGACATGTTCCTGAGGAGATAAATAAACAAACAAAGAAAGGCAGTTGTCTTTTCCTACTAACACTGACTTTACTGATAACTACTTTGTTGAGGGAAAATGTACTCACTATGACTGTGATGTGGTTGTCTCACCTAGCTATCATAAGGTGAACGCACTAACTGTAAGTCTCTCTGGATCAGAGTGTGCTAAATGACTCACTAACTGTAAGTCTCTCTGGATCAGAGTGTCTGCTAAATGACTCACTAACTGTAAGTCTCTCTGGATCAGAGTGTCTACTAAATGACTCACTAACTGCAAGTCTCTCTGGATCAGAGTGTATCTGCTAAATGACTCACTAACTGTAAGTCTCTCTGGAAATGACACTAACTGAGTCTCTCTGGATCAGAGTGTCTGCTAAATGACTCACTAACTGTAAGTCTCTCTGGATCAGTGTATCTGCTAAATGACTCACTAACTGTAAGTCTCTCTGGATCAGAGTGAGACTCTCTGTAAGTCTCTGGATCAGAGTGTCTGACTCAAATGACTCACTAACTGTAAGTCTCTCTGGATCAGAGTGTCTGCTAAATGACTCACTAACTGTAAGTCTCTCTGGATCAGAGTGTCTGCTAAATGACTCACTAACTGTAAGTCTCTCTGGATCAGAGTGTCTGCTAAATGACTCACTAACTGTAAGTCTCTCTGGATCAGAGTGTCTGCTAAATGACTCACTAACTGTAAGTCTCTCTGGATCAGAGTGTCTGCTAAATGACTCACTAACTGTAAGTCTCTCTGGATCAGAGTGTCTGCTAAATGACTCACTAACTGTAAGTCTCTCTGGATCAGAGTGTCTGCTAAATGACTCACTAACTGTAAGTCTCTCTGGATCAGAGTGTCTGCTAAATGACTCACTAACTGTAAGTCTCTCTGGATCAGAGTGTCTGCTAAATGACTCACTAACTGTAAGTCTCTCTGGATCAGAGTGTCTGCTAAATGACTCACTAACTGTAAGTCTCTCTGGATCAGAGTGTCTGCTAAATGACTCACTAACTGTAAGTCTCTCTGGATCAGAGTGTCTGCTAAATGACTCACTAACTGTAAGTCTCTGGATCAGAGTGTCTGCTAAATGACTCACTGTAAGTTGGATAGAGTCTCTAAATGACTCCCTACTGGTCTCTCTGGATCAGAGTGTCTGCTAAATGACTCACTGTAAGTCTGGATCAGAGTGTCTGCTGGACTCAGAGTGGATCAGAGTGTCTGCTAAATGACTCACTACTGTAACTGGATAGAGTCTGACTCACTGGTAAGTCATCAGAGTGTCTGCTAAATGACTCACTAACTGTAAGTCTCTCTGGATCAGAGTGTCTGCTAAATGACTCCCTAACTGTAAGTCTCTCTGGATCAGAGTGTCTGCTAAATGACTCACTAACTGTAAGTCTCTGGATCAGAGTGTCTGCTAAATGACTCACTAACTGCAAGTCTCTCTGGATCAGAGTGTCTGCTAAATGACTCACTAACTGTAAGTCTCTGGATCAGAGTGTCTGCTAAATGACTCACTAACTGGATCAAGTCTCTAAATGACTGGATCAGAGTGTCTGCTAAATGACTCACTAACTGTAAGTCTCTGGATCAGAGTGTCTGCTAAATGACTCACTGTAACTCTGGATCAGAGTGTGACAAGTCTCTGGATCAGAGTGTCTGCTAAATGACTCACTAACTGTAAGTCTCTGGGCAGAGTGTCTGCTAAATGACTCACTAACTGTAAGTCTCTGGATCAGAGTGTCTGCTAAATGACTCAAACTGTAAGTCTCTGGATCAGAGTGTCTGCTAAATGACTCACTAACTGTAAGTCTCTCTGGAAATCACAAACTGAGTGTCTGCTAAATGACTCACTAACTGTAAGTCTCTGGATCAGAGTGTCTACTAAATGACTCACTAACTGTAAGTCTCTCTGGATCAGAGTGTCTGCTAAATGACTCACTAACTGTAAGTCTCTGGATCAGAGTGTCTGCTAAATGACTCACTAACTGTAAGTCTCTCTGGATCAGTGTCTGCTAAATGACTGTCTGCTAAATGACTCACTAACTGTAAGTCTCTCTGGATCAGAGTGTCTGCTAAATGACTCACTAACTGTAAGTCTCTCTGGATCAGAGTGTCTGCTAAATGACTCTGGATCAGAGTGTCTGCTAAATGACTCTGGATCAGAGTGTCTGCTAAATGACTCTGGATCAGAGTGTCTGCTAAATGACTCACTAACTGTAAGTCTCTCTGGATCAGAGTGTCTGCTAAATGACTCACTAACTGTAAGTCTCTCTGGATCAGAGTGTCTGCTAAATGACTCACTAACTGTAAGTCTCTCTGGATCAGAGTGTCTGCTAAATGACTCACTAACTGTAAGTCTCTCTGGATCAGAGTGTCTGCTAAATGACTCACTACTGTAAGTCTCTCTGGATCAGAGTGTCTGCTAAATGACTCACTAACTGTAAGTCTCTCTGGATCAGAGTGTCTGCTAAATGACTCACTAACTGTAAGTCTCTCTGGATCAGAGTGTCTGCTAAATGACTCACTAACTGTAAGTCTCTGGATCAGAGTGTCTGCTAAATGACTCACTAACTGTAAGTCCTCTGGATCAGAGTGTCTGCTAAATGACTCACTAACTGTAAGTCTCTCTGGATCAGAGTGTCTACTAAATGACTCCCTACTGTAAGTCTCTGGATCAGAGTGTCTGCTAAATGACTCACTAACTGTAAGTCTCTCTGGATCAGAGTGTCTGCTAAATGACTCACTAACTGTAAGTCTCTGGATCAGAGTGTCTGCTAAATGACTCATTAACTGTAAGTCTCTCTGGATCAGAGTGTCTGCTAAATGACTCACTAACTGTAAGTCTCTCTGGATCAGAGTGTCACTGAAACACAAACACACAGACTACATCTACCATGAGGCCACAGGAATAGAAGCA
>NC_068430.1:77072447-77079947 GCF_023373465.1 Oncorhynchus keta
CACACTACAGATGCGAACCGACCGAGTCACGTGGCGGTGGCGCGCTCACACTCCATCTGCCGGTGGTGGGTGGGGGACCAGTTCCGTTACAGCAGCTGCATTTCCCGGTGTTGTTGTTGTTGATGCTGATGATGCTTCTCTACTCTACTACACCATGCAGCTAACGGGGCGGGTGACTGGCTGGCCGCCTGTAGTCAAGTCCTTGTTTTGGTGGGCGAGAGAATTCACCAGAATTATGTAGTGACGTAATGCAATTTTGCACAATGATGCCGGCTACGAATGGCAATAGGCAACGTACTGAGACACACATACTGAGACACACGTACTGAGACACACAGAAACAGGACACAGGAAGTTTCCATTCCAGATTGCTTCCCTAGTAATTGTCCAGTGGTGAATATAATAAGATAATGATCAGATTCCTTATCAACCCCCCCCCTGTCTAGCTGTTCTCCTCTCTACACCCAAACTGAATCTGTTTCTACGCACGGACAAATAGCAGCCTATGCTACTACCTGCACTGCACCTACAAAAACATCATTCCAAAGATGTCTATGTTTTTGTTCAGTGGGTTTATAATTACGTAAACAGCGTAGTCATCCTACTGGTATGTATGTCTGTCTGTCTCTCTGTTATATTCCCATAACAACACTTTCTGGGCAGACGGAATGGAAACAAAAATAACTGCTGAAAGAATGTCGTGGATCGCATGTGGCTTTTATGAAACTATTATCTCTCTCTCTCTCACCCTTCTCTTTCTCACCCTTCTCTCTCTCTCTCTCTGTCTCCATCTCTGCACCTCTTTCTCGCTCGCGCTCTGCCTGTTTCTCTCCCAATTCTCTCTTTATCCTACCTATCTCCCTCATCCCCCCCCCCTCTCATACATGAACAAAAGGCTGAGGAGCAGTATATTGTTGTGTAGAGTTGGCCGAGGCACAGCCTGGCTCAGTAAACAGCTCTCCCTGATCAGCGCCAAGGCCAGGACTCTTTCAGACACACAGACCATGCTCAGAATGGTGATTATGCCTCCAGACTACACAAAGGTTCTATATAGAACCAAAAAGGGTTATATCGCTTGCTTCATGTATGGAACCCCTAAAAGTTCCATAGAGAACCCCAAATAACCCCCCTTTCTAAGAGCATGCCTAGAACCAGTACCTGGTATAGTTTGAGGATAATATTAATAATATGTATATTTTTAAAGACATTATGCAAAGTAATCTGATGTGAAGCAATATCATTATGTGAATTAGAACTATTGGGATTTCAACGTGGATCACTTGTGAGTTGTCTTGTGTGTTGTCATAATATCATGATTGTAATATATCGGCTATAATCTCCAGAAGACGGCGGTATTGTGCAACATATGATAGATAATATGTGTGCTAACAATAATTCATGATAATCTATCCATCTTTACCTATAACTGATTGAAGCCCTGGTCATAGCTGTAGTAATATCACATATTCTATAGATTCATGATCCATTGTCCTCATAATACATTACATCACCCAGGTTCCAAAGAAACGTTATGATTTGCATATGGATATAGTATGCGAGATTTGGTCATTTAACAAAAACATTATCACTCATATCGGTAAGTAGCCTACTTTCTGAGGTTTGTTTTTCTAAACATCAAAAATACTAATCTTTCTTTAGATTAGTGGATGGCTACATCTCATTATTTTAATACTCTTTTGAATATTCGATGATGGTTGTTGACGTCAACCGCCTGTGTTCAATGGAGAGACTCTATGCCACTTGCCTCATATCATGACTATGCATAAGCCATCTCGAGACAACTGCGATATAAAGTGGTTTTTCTCTAAATGGCGGTGATGTCACGTGTGCTACTTATATCAGCACACTCTAACAACCTTAAGCGTTTCAAAATGTCTATTCTATCAAATAAACCTCGCGTAGCACGGGGAGGTTAACAAGCAATTCATTGTTTGTTGTTGGCCAAATTCGAGACTCATTAACCGACAAAAACAAAAACTCCTTGCTTGGTGTGCGAAAAAACGTCACCTACTGGAGGGAGACCGACTTTCCGCCGAGTTGGGCCTCTCTTTACCTCTTCATCTCTACCAAAACTGAAGCAAGCCTGCGCTGCAGCTTGAAAGTCGCTTAGGTCCTACACCCCACTGAAATGCAAATATTTTATTCACCGGTATGACTTAATTCAATGTGCGAATGAGAATGTCCGAATAGTAATATTGAACTGAAAGTGTATAGAGATCGGCAACTTTGGAGAGTTTAGGCCTATATTCTTGGGAGCCCACAGCTCGCCCTGTAGCGCATAGAATAAACATGGGTAACGTACTTGTATTACTAGACTCGCTGAGGAAGGCCACCTGATTTCCAAAGCTGGGAAAATATCAAACCCCTGAACTTTTTGTCAATATTTAGAGAGCGTCGTTGCATATTAACTGGGCTGGCATGGTCTGTGCAACATCTGTTGGTGTCGGCCACCGTACCTTGTCAACCCACCCGCTTCTGCAGCCGAAATACAGTCGTCCCATTTGACACAATGTTCGGTGTCAAAACTCTCCGAACTGTCGGTCCAGCAGTGTGTAGACGTGGTGCCTCTGTGCTGTGGAAGCCAACTAGGACCCAGAGCCGAACCCAAAGCGCGGCGGCTGGACAGAGAGTGGACATCGGGGGGATCTACCCGCCAATAGCCACGCCGTTCACTCAGAAAGAGGACGTGGACTATCAGAAACTGGATGAAAACCTGCAGAAGTATGCAAAGATTCCTTTCAAAGGTAATTACAATTTACAAAGTATTTTCTGCAATGACTGACTGGTTCATCCTGGTTCAAGTTGTTTTATTGTCTTCTTTGCAAATCGAAATGAATTATGAAAATGAAGACGACATGATCAGAAGATCATACATGTCATTATTTTGTTTGCATATTAGTCCATGTAGTCTAAAGATATTGCGTTTCCCGACGAAAGTGTCCTAACAGTAGCCTATAGCCTAATTGTGACAATTAAACCTATATATTGCGTTGAGCAGGTAGTACCGTGGTCGTGTCGGTGGCCTCGTGTTTGTCATATAGACTCAGCCAGTTCATTTGGTTAGGGGCCAGGCCCAGGGGCAAGGTCCCACAGAGGTGCACGTTTGCAGGCAAGGTACAATATATTGGTATAGTCCCCAGTGGAGGGTGTTTGGTGACCTCTGGCCGATTCCCACGGTCAGTCGCGTTTTCCTGTATACTGACGTTTCAGGGCTAGGCGCTGTTCTTTCACGACTTGGATCAAATCAAAGTTTATTTGTCACGTGCGCCGAATACAACAGGTGTAGGTAGACCTTACAGTGAAATGCTTACAGGCTCTGACCAATAGTGCGGAAAAGGTTTGTGTGTGTGTAAGTAAAGAAATAAAACAACAGTAAAAAGACATTTGAAAATAAGAGTAGCAAGGCTTTAACAGTAGCGAGGCTATATACAGACAACTGTTAGTCGGGCTGATTGAGGTAGTATGTACATGTAGATATGGTTAAAGTGACTATGCATATATGATGAACAGAGAGTAGCAGTAGCGTAGAGGGGTTGGCGGGTGGTGGGACACAATGCAGATAGCCCGGTTAGCCAATGTGCGGGGGCACCGGTTGGTCGGGCCAATTGAGGTAGTATGTACATGAATGTATAGTTAAAGTGACTATGCATATAAGATAAACAGAGAGTAGCAGCAGCGTAAAAAGATGGATTGGGGGGGCACACAATGCAAATAGTCCAGGTAGCCATTTGATTACCTGTTCAGGAGTCTTATGGCTTGGAGGTAAAAACTGTTGAGAAGTATTTTTGTCCTAGACTTGGCACTCAGGTACCTCTTGCCATGCGGTAGTAGAGATGGCAGGCAGCTTTGCCCCAGGGATGTACTGGGCCGTACACACAACCCACTGAAGTGCCTTGCAATCGGAGGCCGAGCAATTGCCGTACCAGGCAGTGATGCTCGGCCTCTGACCACAAGGCACTACAGAGGGTAGTGCGAACAGCCCAGTACCTCACTGGGGCTAAGCTGCCAGCCATCCAGGACCTCTACACCAGGCGGTGTCAGAGGAAGGCCCTAAAAATGGTCAAATCCCCCGGTCACCCCAGTCATAGACTGTTCTCTCTACTACCGCATGGCAAGCGGTACCGGAGTGCCAAGTCTAGGACAAAAATGCTTCTCAACAGTTTTTACCCCCAAGCCATAAGATTGATTGGTGCAAACATGATGGTGTTCTGTGTTCCAGGTCTGGTGGTGCAGGGCTCTAATGGAGAGTACCCGTACCTGACGGAGGAGGAGAGGGTAGAGGTGGTGAGGAGGGTCAGACTGGCACTGCCCACAGACAAGCTGGTCATGGCAGGATCCGGATGTGAATGTAAGGCCCTGTGTGACCGAGAAGGAGACCATGTGACTCTCATTAATGTAACGGACCGATGACCACCTATAGGAACCATATGACCAAATTGTACAGCAAAAATGTGTTCATGTGCGAAGTGTGAATACTGTGATTTTGACTATTTCAGGAGACACTTTACCTCTCAGCCCAGCTATAGAGTTTTAATATCATGCAGTTTTATTGGCTGATAATGGTTGTCCAATAAACCCAATAACACAATCTTTTATTGGGCTGTATAGTCATTGCTACCACATCATGCCCCTGTAATGCCCCAGTGTTAACTACTGAAAAGGATGGCCACTTTCCTATGTTGTATAGGTTACAACATGACATAAACATGGTGTACTTAGCCTACCTAGAGATGTTACAACACAGTACATAGCCAGTAATATCACATTTGAAATGTCTATGTTCTTTTAAAACTTTTAGAGCATAATGTTTCCCTCGTTTATTTCCTTTTTGTTTATTATCTACTTCACTTGCTTTGGCAATGTAATGATATGTTTCCCATGTCAATAAAGAACTTTAATGGAATTGAATAGTGTTGTAAACATGGATCTGAATAAATCTCTTTCTCTCTCCTTTTCTTTTTCTCCCTTTTCTCTCTCTCCCATCTCTCTCCTCTCATCCTTTCTTCTCCCTCTTCCCTCCCTCCTTTCTCCCTCCCTCCCTCCCTCCCTCCCTCCCCCTCCTCCCTCCCTCCCTCCCTCCCTCCCTCCTCCCTCCCTCCCCTCTTCTTTTTCTTTTTCTATCTCTCTGTCTCCCCCTTATCTCTCCTCTCTAACCTTTCCCTCACTCCAATCTCTCCCTCTCCCCCTCGCTTTCTCCCCCTCTCTCCTCTGCTCCCCCCCCCCTCAGCCACCAAAGCTACGGTAGTGATGACAGAGAGGATGGCGGGGGCGGGGGCAGACCTGGTTCTCGTGGTAACGCCATGCTTCTACAAGGGCATGATGGACAGCAGGGCGCTGGTTCACCACTTCACACAGGTCAGCTGATTTTTCTACTACTTCTTCTACTTCTTCTACTACTACTTCTACTACTTCTACCTCTACTTCTACTACTACTTCTACTACTACTTCTTCTTCTACTACTTCTACTTCTTCTTCTACTACTACTACTACTTCTACTTCTTCTACTACTACTTCTTCTACTACTACTACTTTTACTACTTCTACTACTTCTTCTACTACTACTTCTACTTCTACTACTACTACTACTACTTCTACTCTTCTTCTACTACTACTACTACTTCTACTACTACTTCTACTTCTTCTACTTCTTCTACTGCTACTACTACTGCTACTACTTCTACTTCTTCTACTACTACTGCTACTTCTGCTACTACTTCTACTTCTACTACTACTTATTCTACTACTACTTCTGCTACTTCTAATTCTACTACTTCTACTACTACTTTTGCTACTTCTACTATTACTTCTACTTCTTCTACTACTACTACTACTACTACTTCTACTACTACTACTACTACTACTACTTCTACTACTACTACTTGTATTTCTACTACTTCTTCTCCTCCTCTTCTTATTCTTCACACAAAACAGCTGTCCTCTCTAATAGAGGTCGACCGATTAATAGGCATGGCCGATTTATTAGGGCCGATTTCAAGTTTTCATAACAACCGGTAATCAGCATTTTTGGATGCCGATTATGGCCAATTACATTGCATTCCACGAGGAAACTGTGTGGCAGACTGACCACCTGTTACGCGAGTGCAGCAAGGAGCCACGGTAAGTTGCTAGCTAGCATTAAACTTATCTTATACAAAACAATCAATCTTCACATAATCACTAGTTAACTACAGATGGTTGATGATATTACCAGGTTAACTAGCTTGTCCTGCGTTGCATATAATCAATGCGGTGCCTGTTAATTTACCATCGAATCACAGCCTACTTCGCCAAACGGGGATGAATTAACAAAAGTGCATTCGCGGGAAAAAAGCACAATCGTTGCACGAATGTACCTAACCATAAACATCAATGCCTTTGTGTCACTTCTCTTGCGTTCATTGCACACAGAGTCAGGGTATATGCAACAGTTTGGGCCGCTTGGCAAGTCCTCAACTGGCAGCTTCATTAAAAAGTACCCGCAAAACACCCGTCTCAACGTCAACAGTGAAGAGGTGACTCTGGGATGCTGGCCTTCTAGACAGAGTTGCAAAGAAAAAGCCAAATCTTAGACTGGCGAAATAAAATAAAAGATTAAGATGTGCAAAATAACACAGACACTGGACAGAGGAACTCTGCCTAGAAGCCAAGCATCCCAAGACATATGGGATGTCTTAATATATACCACATGTCTTAATATATAATATATACCACATGTCTTAATATATAATATATACCACATGTCTTCATATATAATATATACCACATGTCTTAATATATAATATATACCACATGTCTTAATATATAATATATACCACATGTCTTAATATATAATATATACCACATGTCTTAATATATAATATATACCACATGTCTTAATATATAATATATACCACATGTCTTAATATATAATATATAATATATACCACATGTCTTAATATATAATATATACCACATGTCTTAATATATAATATATACCACATGTCTTAATATATAATATATACCACATGTCTTAATATATAATATATACCACATGTCTTAATATATAATATATACCACATGTCTTCATATATAATATATACCACATGTCTTAATATATAATATATACCACATGTCTTAATATATAATATATACCACATGTCTTAATATATAATATATACCACATGTCTTAATATATAATATATACCACATGTCTTAATATATAATATATACCACATGTCTTAATATATAATATATACCACATGTCTTAATATATAATATATACCACATGTCTTAATATATAATATATACCACATGTCTTAATATATAATATATACCACATGTCTTAATATATAATATATACCACATGTCTTAATATATAATATATACAGTGCCTTGGGAAAGTATTCGGCCCCCTTGAACTTTGCGACCTTTTGCAACATTTCAGGCTTCAAACATAAAGATATAAAACTGTATTTTTTTGTGAAGAATCAACAACAAGTG
>NC_068430.1:77084947-77197447 GCF_023373465.1 Oncorhynchus keta
TGATGTGTCCTATAAGGAGCAGTAATATAGTGTAGTGATGTGTCCTATAAGGAGCAGTAATATAGTACAGAGTGTAGTGATGTGTCCTATAAGGAGCAGTAATATAGTACAGTGATGTGTCCTATAAGGAGCAGTAATATAGTACAGTGATGTGTCCTATAAGGAGCAGTAATATAGTACAGTGATGTGTCCTATAAGGAGCAGTAATATAGTGATGTGTCCTATAAGAGCAGTAATGATGTGTGTCCTATAAGGAGCAGTAATATAGTACAGAGTAGTGATGTGTCCTATAAGGAGCAGTAATATAGTACAGAGTAGTGATGTGTCCTATAAGGAGCAGTAATATAGTACAGAGTAGTGATGTGTCCTATAAGGAGCAGTAATATAGTGTAGTGATGTGTGTCCTATAAGGAGCAGTAATATAGTGTAGTGATGTGTCCTATAAGGAGCAGTAATATAGTGTAGTGATGTGTCCTACAGAATATAGTGTAGTGATGTGTCCTATAAGGAGCAGTAATATAGTACAGAGTAGTGATGTGTCCTATAAGGAGCAGTAATATAGTGAGTGATGTGTCCTATAAGGAGCAGTATATATAGTGTAGTGATGTGTCCTATAAGGAGCAGTAATATAGTGTAGTGATGTGTCCTATAAGGAGCAGTAATATAGTGTAGTGATGTGTCCTATAAGGAGCAGTAATATAGTACAGAGTGTAGTGATGTGTCCTATAAGGAGCAGTAATATAGTACAGAGTGTAGTGATGTGTCCTATAAGGAGCAGTAATATAGTACAGAGTGTAGTGATGTGTCCTATAAGGAGCAGTAATATAGTGTAGTGATGTGTCCTATAAGGAGCAGTAATATAGTGTAGTGATGTGTCCTATAAGGAGCAGTAATATAGTACAGAGTGTAGTGATGTGTCCTATAAGGAGCAGTAATATAGTACAGAGTGTAGTGATGTGTCCTATAAGGAGCAGTAATATAGTACAGAGTGTAGTGATGTGTCCTATAAGGAGCAGTAATATAGTACAGAGTGTAGTGATGTGTCCTATAAGGAGCAGTAATATAGTGTAGTGATGTGTCCTATAAGGAGCAGTAATATAGTGTAGTGATGTGTCCTATAAGGAGCAGTAATATAGTACAGAGTGTAGTGATGTGTCCTATAAGGAGCAGTAATATAGTACAGAGTGTAGTGATGTGTCCTATAAGGAGCAGTAATATAGTACAGAGTGTATGATGTGTCCTATAAGGAGCAGTAATATAGTACAGAGTGTAGTGATGTGTCCTATAAGGATAATATAGTGTAGTGATGTGTCCTATAAGGAGCAGTAATATAGTGTAGTGATGTGTCCTATAAGGAGCAGTAATATAGTGTAGTGATGTGTCCTATAAGGAGCAGTAATATAGTGTAGTGAGTGATGTGTCCTATAAGGAGCAGTAATATAGTACAGAGTAGTGATGTGTCCTATAAGGAGCAGTAATATAGTACAGAGTGTAGTGATGTGTCCTATAAGTAGCAGTAATATAGTGTAGTGATGTGTCCTATAAGGAGCAGTGATATATAGTGTAGTGATGTGTCCTATAAGGAGCAGTAATATAGTACAGTGATGTGTCCTATAAGGAGCAGTAATATAGTGTAGTGATGTGTCCTATAAGGAGCAGTAATATAGTGTAGTGATGTGTCCTATAAGGAGCAGTAATATAGTACAGTGATGTGTCCTATAAGGAGCAGTAATATAGTGTAGTGATGTGTCCTATAAGGAGCGTAATATAGTACAGTGATGTGTCCTATAAGGAGCAGTAATATAGTACAGAGTGTAGTGATGTGTCCTATAAGGAGCAGTAATATAGTACAGAGTAGTGTTGTGTCCTATAAGGAGCAGTAATATAGTACAGTGATGTGTCCTATAAGGAGCAGTAATATAGTACAGTGATGTGTCCTATAAGGAGCAGTAATATAGTGTAGTGATGTGTCCTATAAGGAGCAGTAATATAGTGTAGTGATGTGTCCTATAAGGAGCAGTAATATAGTACAGTGATGTGTCCTATAAGGAGCAGTAATATAGTGTAGTGATGTGTCCTATAAGGAGCAGTAATATAGTGTAGTGATGTGTCCTATAAGGAGCAGTAATATAGTACAGTGATGTGTCCTATAAGGAGCAGTAATATACAGTGATGTGTCCTATAAGGAGCAGTAATATAGTGATGTGTCCTAGAGTAGTGATGTGTCCTATAAGGAGCAGTAATATAGTGTAGTGATGTGTCCTCCTATAAGGAGCAGTAATATAGTACAGTGATGTGTCCTATAAGGAGCAGTAATATAGTGTAGTGATGTGTCCTATAAGGAGCAGTAATATAGTGTAGTGATGTGTCCTATAAGGAGCAGTAATATAGTGTAGTGATGTGTCCTATAAGGAGCAGTAATATAGTACAGAGTAGTGATGTGTCCTATAAGGAGCAGTAATATAGTACAGAGTGTAGTGATGTGTCCTATAAGGAGCAGTAATATAGTGTAGTGATGTGTCCTATAAGGAGCAGTAATATAGTGTAGTGATGTGTCCTATAAGGAGCAGTAATATAGTGTAGTGATGTGTCCTATAAGGAGCAGTAATATAGTGTAGTGATGTGTCCTATAAGGAGCAGTAATATAGTGTAGTGATGTGTCCTATAAGGAGCAGTAATATAGTGTAGTGATGTGTCCTATAAGGAGCAGTAATATAGTACAGAGTAGTGATGTGTCCTATAAGGAGCAGTAATATAGTGTAGTGATGTGTCCTATAAGGAGCAGTAATATAGTGTAGTGATGTGTCCTATAAGGAGCAGTAATATAGTGTAGTGATGTGTCCTATAAGGAGCAGTAATATAGTACAGTGTAGTGATGTGTCCTATAAGGAGCAGTAATATAGTGTAGTGATGTGTCCTATAAGGAGCAGTAATATAGTACAGTGATGTGTCCTATAAGGAGCAGTAATATAGTACAGTGATGTGTCCTATAAGGAGCAGTAATATAGTGTAGTGATGTGTCCTATAAGGAGCAGTAATATAGTGTAGTGATGTGTCCTATAAGGAGCAGTAATATAGATGATCTGCAGAGAGGAGGAGCTCAAGTACAGGATGACTAATATCATGTGACTGGGATCTGGTGGGTGTGTCTGTACTGTATGTCTGTACTTTGTGGATGTGTCTGTACTGTATGTATGTACTGTGTGGGTGTGTCTGTACTGTATGTCTGTACTGTGTGGGTGTGTCTGTACTGTATGTCTGTACTGTGTCTGTACTGTATGTCTGTACTGTGTGTCTGTACTGTATGTCTGTACTGTATGTCTGTACTGTGTGGGTGTGTGTGCACTGTGTGTCTGTACTGTGTGGGTGTGTCTGTACTGCATGTGTGTCTGTACTGTATGTCTGTACTGTGTGTCTGTACTGTATGTCTGTACTGTGTGGGTGTGTCTGTACTGTGTGTCTGTACTGTGTGGGTGTGTCTGTACTGCATGTGTGTACAGTACGTATTGTGCATTCGTGTATGTGTTATCTGGTGTGTGTGTGTCTGCGTTGTTGAGATCCAGAGCTCCTTCATCTACCTCAGGATGCTGAAGGAAGGGGTGTGTCATATGGCTGTCAATCAAAACGCATATTTGAGGAAATTATAACGGATGTCAGTCACACACACACACACACACACACACACACACACACACACACACACACACACACCGCAAGGGTCCAGGGCCCAAC
Organism: Oncorhynchus keta; assembly: GCF_023373465.1. Taxonomy (NCBI): domain Eukaryota; kingdom Metazoa; phylum Chordata; class Actinopteri; order Salmoniformes; family Salmonidae; genus Oncorhynchus; species Oncorhynchus keta. The sequence continues at coordinate 77,088,680 of NC_068430.1, forward strand.
TGCCAATCATTACAGTTTGATATGCTTCCGTAACCTGTCAATCAAATTGTAGGAATATGAAGGAGCAGGTCACATGTGAGTGTTAAAGCTGTGTTTCAGATCAATAATACTGACAAGTAGTCCCTTTAAAAGGACCCAGCTAATACTGTGTGTGTGTTGCAGGTTGTGTGGGCGGTGTGTGTGCGCTTGCCAACGTGCTGGGGCGTGAGGTGTGTGAGCTGGAGCAGCTGTGTGTGTCGGGACGGTGGGAAGAAGCCAGTGCTCTGCAGCAGCGCCTCATAGAGCCCAACACTGCTGTAAGTCAAGCTGCATAAACCCTATGTAACCCTACATAAGAGTTGACATAGAGCCCAACACTGCTGTAAGTCAAGCTGCATAAACCCTATGTAACCCTACATAAGAGTTGACATAGAGCCCAACACTGCTGTAAGTCAAGCTGCATAAACCCTATGTAACCCTACATAAGAGTTGACATAGAGCCCAACACTGCTGTAAGTCAAGCTGCATAAACCCTATGTAACCCTACAAAAGAGTTGACATAGAGTCCAGCACAGCTTTGAGTGAACCTACATAGCCCTAAATAACCCCACCGTTCCACTCCTCTGTTTGTTTTTGCTAGGTGACCAGGAAGTTTGGCGTTCCCGCTCTCAAGCAGGCGATGGAGTGGTTTGGTTACCACGGTGGCACCTGTCGCTCTCCTCTTCAACCTCTCTCAGAGGCCGAATCCCAGCAGCTTAGACTGGACTTCTCCACCAACGGCTGGCTCTGAAGGGGACAGGGGGCGGGACTGAGTAGAAGACAGGGGACTGGGCCTGCTCCAGGTTGAAGTTGGCATCATAGAATAGAATGCGTAGAACATTATGGCATCATTGACTTGAATGTGGATTTCCTTTCTACTCATTCTAATTATATGGTTGTCTCTAACCACAGATCTAGGATCAGGTGACTCTACACTCAGTCCTAACCTTAATCATTAGGGAGTTGAGAAAAGATGTGACCCTGTATCAGTTGTTAGGGGCAACATCAACCTACTGTGACTGTTTCATACATGCATAGCTTCCTTCCCTTCCTGGCCTTAAATCTAAGAGGACTTGATAGTTGAAAGCAATAACCAATCCAGTCCTTTCACCTATCAGTGGTCAATGCTGCCTTGCTGTATAGGAGGCGGTTGTGAGGGGGTTGTGTGTTAGAGACATGTCAACACTGTAGGACTACCCCAAGGCCTCCCACCTGTAATGGCCATAGGGGTTTTGATTGTGTCCCACATCACACCCTATTCACTACATAGTGCACTGCGGTTGACCAGAGCCCTATGGGTCCTGGTTAAATAGTAGTGCACTGTATAGGGGAATGGGTTGCCATTTTGGGACGCACCCTTTGACATGAATTAAATACAGCAGGAAATAAAAAGACATGTAAGGAATCAGTTTGTTTATATTCCTGAAGGATGTTTTTCAAATAAAGAGAAAGACCAGCAACCATCACTTACCGTCGTCCTGCTATTTCTGTTGAAACAAGATGAGCTCGTTCCATTCTATAGCTAACCTAGATCTATAGTTACATTCCACAGAGCCAGGTGTAATGCCACTGTCCTGCACTAACCTAGATCTATAGTTACATTCCACAGAGCCAGGTGTAATGCCACTGTCCTGCACTAACCTAGATCTATAGTTACATTCCACAGAGCCAGGTGTAATGCCACTGTCCTGCACTAACCTAGATCTATAGTTACATTCCACAGAGCCAGGTGTAATGTTACTGTCCTGCACTAACCTAGATCTATAGTTACATTCCACAGAGCCAGGTGTAATGCCACTGTCCTGCACTAACCTAGATCTATAGTTACATTCCACAGAGCCAGGTGTAATGTTACTGTCCTGCACTAACCTAGATCTATAGTTACATTCCACAGAGCCAGGTGTAATGCCACTGTCCTGCACTAACCTAGATCTATAGTTACATTCCACAGAGCCAGGTGTAATGCCACTGTCCTGCACTAACCTAGATCTATAGTTACATTCCACAGAGCCAGGTGTAATGTTACTGTCCTGCACTAACCTAGATCTATAGTTACATTCCACAGAGCCAGGTGTAATGCCACTGTCCTGCACTAACCTAGATCTATAGTTACATTCCACAGAGCCAGGTGTAATGCCACTGTCCTGCACTAACCTATATCTATAGTTACATTCCACAGAGCCAGGTGTAATGTTACTGTCCTGCACTAACCTAGATCTATAGTTACATTCCACAGAGCCAGGTGTAATGCCACTGTCCTGCACTAACCTAGATCTATAGTTACATTCCACAGAGCCAGGTGTAATGCCACTGTCCTGCACTAACCTAATGATCTATAGTTACATTCATTCCACAGAGCCAGGTGTAATGTTACTGTCCTGCACTAACCTAGATCTATAGTTATATTCCACAGAGCCAGGTGTAATGTTACTGTCCTGCACTAACCTAGATCTATAGTTACATTCCACAGAGCCAGGTGTAATGCCACTGTCCTGCACTAACCTAGATCTATAGGTAACATTCCACAGAGCCAGGTGTAATGTTACTGTCCTGCACTAACCTAGATCTATAGTTACATTCCACAGAGCCAGGTGTAATGCCACTGTCCTGCACTAACCTAGATCTATAGTTACATTCCACAGAGCCAGGTGTAATGTTACTGTCCTGCACTAACCTAGATCTATAGTTACATTCCACAGAGCCAGGTGTAATGCCACTGTCCTGCACTAACCTAGATCTATAGGTAACATTCCACAGAGCCAGGTGTAATGCCACTGTCCTGCACTAACCTAGATCTATAGTTACATTCCACAGAGCCAGGTGTAATGTTACTGTCCTGCACTAACCTAGATCTATAGTTACATTCCACAGAGCCAGGTGTAATGCCACTGTCCTGCACTAACCTAGATCTATAGTTAACATTCCACAGAGCCAGGTGTAATGCCACTGTCCTGCACTAACCTAGATCTATAGTTACATTCCACAGAGCCAGGTGTAATGCCACTGTCCTGCACTAACCTAGATCTATAGTTACATTCCACCTAGATCTATAGTTACATTCCACAGAGCCAGGTGTAATGTTACTGTCCTGCACTAACCTAGATCTATAGTTATATTCTACAGAGCCAGGTGTAATGTTACTGTCCTGCACTAACCTAGATCTATAGTTATATTCTACAGAGCCAGGTGTAATGTTACTGTCCTGCACTAACCTAGATCTATAGTTACATTCCACAGAGCCAGGTGTAATGTTACTGTCCTGCACTAACCTAGATCTATAGTTATATTCTACAGAGCCAGGTGTAATGTTACTGTCCTGCACTAACCTAGATCTATAGTTACATTCCACAGAGCCAGGTGTAATGCCACTGTCCTGCACTAACCTAGATCTATAGTTACATTCCACAGAGCCAGGTGTAATGTTACTGTCCTGCACTAACCTAGATCTATAGTTACATTCCACAGAGCCAGGTGTAATGTTACTGTCCTGCACTAACCTAGATCTATAGGTAACATTCTACAGAGCCAGGTGTAATGTTACTGTCCTGCACTAACCTAGATCTATAGTTACATTCCACAGAGCCAGGTGTAATGTTACTGTCCTGCACTAACCTAGATCTATAGGTAACATTCTACAGAGCCAGGTGTAATGTTACTGTCCTGCACTAACCTAGATCTATAGTTACATTCCACAGAGCCAGGTGTAATGCCACTGTCCTGCACTAACCTAGATCTATAGTTACATTCCACAGAGCCAGGTGTAATGTTACTGTCCTGCACTAACCTAGATCTATAGGTTACATTCCACAGAGCCAGGTGTAATGCCACTGTCCTGCACTAACCTAGATCTATAGTTACATTCCACAGAGCCAGGTGTAATGCCACTGTCCTGCACTAACCTAGATCTATAGTTACATTCCACAGAGCCAGGTGTAATGTTACTGTCCTGCACTAACCTAGATCTATAGTTACATTCCACAGAGCCAGGTGTAATGCCACTGTCCTGCACTAACCTAGATCTATAGTTACATTCCACAGAGCCAGGTGTAATGTTACTGTCCTGCACTAACCTAGATCTATAGTTACATTCCACAGAGCCAGGTGTAATGCCACTGTCCTGCACTAACCTAGATCTATAGTTACATTCCACAGAGCCAGGTGTAATGCCACTGTCCTGCACTAACCTAGATCTATAGTTACATTCCACAGAGCCAGGTGTAATGCCACTGTCCTGCACTAACCTAGATCTATAGTTACATTCCACAGAGCCAGGTGTAATGTTACTGTCCTGCACTAACCTAGATCTATAGTTACATTCCACAGAGCCAGGTGTAATGTTACTGTCCTGCACTAACCTAGATCTATAGTTATATTCTACAGAGCCAGGTGTAATGTTACTGTCCTGCACTAACCTATATCTATAGTTACATTCCACAGAGCCAGGTGTAATGCCACTGTCCTGCACTAACCTAGATCTATAGTTACATTCCACAGAGCCAGGTGTAATGCCACTGTCCTGCACTAACCTAGATCTATAGGTAACATTCCACAGAGCCAGGTGTAATGCCACTGTCCTGCACTAACCTAGATCTATAGTTACATTCCACAGAGCCAGGTGTAATGCCACTGTCCTGCACTAACCTAGATCTATAGTTACATTCCACAGAGCCAGGTGTAATGTTACTGTCCTGCACTAACCTAGATCTATAGTTACATTCCACAGAGCCAGGTGTAATGTTACTGTCCTGCACTAACCTAGATCTATAGTTACATTCCACAGAGCCAGGTGTAATGCCACTGTCCTGCACTAACCTAGATCTATAGTTACATTCCACAGAGCCAGGTGTAATGCCACTGTCCTGCACTAACCTAGATCTATAGTTACATTCCACAGAGCCAGGTGTAATGCCACTGTCCTGCACTAACTAGATCTATAGTTACATTCCACAGAGCCAGGTGTAATGTTACTGTCCTGCACTAACCTAGATCTATAGTTACATTCCACAGAGCCAGGTGTAATGTTACTGTCCTGCACTAACCTAGATCTATAGTTATATTCTACAGAGCCAGGTGTAATGTTACTGTCCTGCACTAACCTAGATCTATAGTTACATTCCACAGAGCCAGGTGTAATGCCACTGTCCTGCACTAACCTAGATCTATAGTTACATTCCACAGAGCCAGGTGTAATGTTACTGTCCTGCACTAACCTAGATCTATAGTTACATTCCACAGAGCCAGGTGTAATGCCACTGTCCTGCACTAACCTAGATCTATAGTTACATTCCACAGAGCCAGGTGTAATGCCACTGTCCTGCACTAACCTAGATCTATAGTTACATTCCACAGAGCCAGGTGTAATGCCACTGTCCTGCACTAACCTAGATCTATAGTTACATTCCACAGAGCCAGGTGTAATGCCACTGTCCTGCACTAACCTAGATCTATAGTTACATTCCACAGAGCCAGGTGTAATGCCACTGTCCTGCACTAACCTAGATCTATAGTTACATTCCACAGAGCCAGGTGTAATGTTACTGTCCTGCACTAACCTAGATCTATAGTTACATTCCACAGAGCCAGGTGTAATGGTTAAGTTTAGGATTGGGGGAGGTGAAGCTTATCCTAGATCTGTACCCAGGTGGAAACTTCACTACCCATTGTTGGCCACTCGAGGGTGCTGTGTCCCACTGTAAACAGCGAGGCCACGCTGGGATGGTTCAGCATCAAGGGCATCCGTCTAATCTCCATTAAGGAGGATGTAAACCCTTGGCATGTGATTCTCTGCCCCCGACACGAGCATGGGGTCAATGGGGGAGGAAGGAGGGAGGGTGAGGGGGGAGAAATCCACTCCTCTAGCCAGCGCAAAGCAATGGCCAGTCAGCAAACCTGCTTCACCTGCCCTCTCTTCCTCCCCTCCCTCCTACTGCTCAGCACTTGTCAGGGGGCAATGATGACACATGGATAAATGTCTCTACCTCCCTCCCTCCCCCATCTCTCTTTTTCCCTCAATTTCTCTTTTTCCCCTTTCAACCATTTCTCATTTCATTCCTCTCTGTTTTACTTTCTCTCTGTCTGTCTGTCTCTCTGTCTGTCTGTCGGTCGGTCGGTCTCTCTCGCGCTCTGTCTCTCTCGCTCTTTCTCTCTCTCCCACTCTAGATTAAGAGCATGCTCAAAATACTCCCAGATACCTCTCTCTATCCTTCCTTCCTTCACTCACTCACTCACTCACTCACTCACTCACTCACTCACTCACTCACTCACTTCACTCACTCTTCCCCTTCTTCTTCCATCCCCCTACTGTTTTGAGATGCCTGACTGACTGTTCAGTTCTCAGTGGGTGCAGAGCTGTTTTCCCTCACTCTTAGGTTGCATCCCAAATGGCACCCTATTCTTTATATAGGGCACTACTTTAGACCAGAGCCCTATGGGGGCTCCAGCCCACCCAGACCCTGTACACTGTATCCATACAGATTGTATATGAATATACTCAAACCCCTGAAGGATCTTTTCCTTGCTCACAGAGACAGATTTTACAGAATAAGGGTCAAACACAGAGCTCTGAACAACCTTGCATATTTTGATCATGTCTTTGTATCCCTTGGTACTCCTCTCAGTCAGTCTCCCATCCCTCCTACCCTCCCTCCATCCCTCCATCTCTAATCCCTCCCTCTTTCTTTATTTCCTTCCAGTTGAGCTATAATTTGCCTCGCTCATACCGCAGTCAGCTACATTCCTCTCTTTCTACTCCTTTATTCACTCCTCTCATTCCATTTCTTTCTATCTTTCTCTCTGTCTGTCACTGTCTCTCACTCGTTCCTTCTCTCTCGCTCTCATTCTCTCTCTCCGTCTCTCTTTCTTTCTTGGAAGCCAAAAGAGTTTCGGTGGTAACTCTTAGCCTGTCAAAATACAACCAATAAACCTAATAGACTGTGGCTTTAACATCAGCCTTCTAGTGAAATATGGAGGATTCTACCCTGGTAGACTGTGGCTTTAACATCAGCCTTCTAGTGAAACATGGAGGATTTGACCCTGGTAGACTGTGGCATTAACATCAGCCTTCTAGTGAAACATGGAGGATTTGACCCTGGTAGACTGTGGCATTAACATCAGCCTTCTAGTGAAACATGGAGGATTCTACCCTGGTAGACTGTGGCTTTAACATCAGCCTTCTAGTGAAACATGGAGGATTCTACCCTGGTAGACTGTGGCTTTAACATCAGCCTTCTACTGAACCATGGAGGATTCTACCCTGGTAGACTGTGGCATTAACATCAGCCTTCTAGTGAAACATGGAGGATTTGACCCTGGTAGACTGTGGCTTTAACATCAGCCTTCTAGTGAAACATGGAGGATTTGACCCTGGTAGACTGTGGCATTAACATCAGCCTTCTAGTGAAATATGGAGGATTCTACCCTGGTAGACTGTGGCTTTAACATCAGCCTTCTAGTGAAATATGGAGGATTCTACCCTGGTAGACTGTGGCTTTAACATCAGCCTTCTACTGAAACATGGAGGATTCTACCCTGGTAGACTGTGGCTTTAACATCAGCCTTCTAGTGAAACATGGAGGATTCTACCCTGGTAGACTGTGGCTTTAACATCAGCCTTCTAGTGAAACATGGAGGATTTGACCCTGGTAGACTGTGGCTTTAACATCAGCCTTCTAGTGAAACATGGAGGATTCTACCCTGGTAGACTGTGGCTTTAACATCAGCCTTCTAGTGAAATATGGAGGATTCTACCCTGGTAGACTGTGGCTTTAACATCAGCCTTCTAGTGAAACATGGAGGATTTGACCCTGGTAGACTGTGGCTTTAACATCAGCCTTCTAGTGAAATATGGAGGATTCTACCCTGGTAGACTGTGGCATTAACATCAGCCTTCTAGTGAAATATGGAGGATTCTACCCTGGTAGACTGTGGCTTTAACATCAGCCTTCTAGTGAAACATGGAGGATTCTACCCTGGTAGACTGTGGCATTAACATCAGCCTTCTAGTGAAATATGGAGGATTCTACCCTGGTAGACTGTGGCTTTAACATCAGCCTTCTAGTGAAACATGGAGGATTCTACCCTGGTAGACTGTGGCTTTAACATCAGCCTTCTAGTGAAATATGGAGGATTCTACCCTGGTAGACTGTGGCTTTAACATCAGCCTTCTAGTGAAACATGGAGGATTCTACCCTGGTAGACTGTGGCATTAACATCAGCCTTCTAGTGAAACATGGAGGATTTGACCCTGGTAGACTGTGGCTTTAACATCAGCCTTCTAGTGAAATATGGAGGATTTGACCCTGGTAGACTGTGGCTTTAACATCAGCCTTCTAGTGAAACATGGAGGATTTGACCCTGGTAGACTGTGGCTTTAACATCAGCCTTCTAGTGAAATATGGAGGATTTGACCCTGGTAGACTGTGGCTTTAACATCAGCCTTCTAGTGAAACATGGAGGATTTGACCCTGGTAGACTGTGGCTTTAACATCAGCCTTCCAGTGAAACATGGAGGATTCAACCCTGGTAGACTGTGGCTTTAACATCAGCCTTCTAGTGAAACATGGAGGATTTGACCCTGGTAGACTGTGGCATTAACATCAGCCTTCTACTGAACCATGGAGGATTCTACCCTGGTAGACTGTGGCTTTAACATCAGCCTTCTAGTGAAACATGGAGGATTCTACCCTGGTAGACTGTGGCTTTAACATCAGCCTTCTAGTGAAACATGGAGGATTCTACCCTGGTAGACTGTGGCATTAACATCAGCCTTCTACTGAACCATGGAGGATTCTACCCTGGTAGACTGTGGCTTTAACATCAGCCTTCTAGTGAAACATGGAGGATTCTACCCTGGTAGACTGTGGCTTTAACATCAGCCTTCTAGTGAAACATGGAGGATTTGACCCTGGTAGACTGTGGCATTAACATCAGCCTTCTAGTGAAACATGGAGGATTCTACCCTGGTAGACTGTGGCATTAACATCAGCCTTCTACTGAACCATGGAGGATTCTACCCTGGTAGACTGTGGCTTTAACATCAGCCTTCTATTGAAACATGGAGGATTTGACCCTGGTAGACTGTGGCATTAACATCAGCCTTCTACTGAACCATGGAGGATTCTACCCTGGTAGACTGTGGCTTTAACATCAGCCTTCTATTGAAACATGGAGGATTTGACCCTGGTAGACTGTGGCTTTAACATCAGCCTTCTATTGAAACATGGAGGATTTGACCCTGGTAGACTGTGGCTTTAACATCAGCCTTCTATTGAAACATGGAGGATTTGACCCTGGAGGAGAGGAAGGCTGGACACTTGTTTTCTAACACAGAATATATATAATAATAATATATGCCATTTAGCAGACGCTTTTATCCAAACATACGACTTACAGTCATGTGTGCATACATTCTCACGTATGGGTGGTCCCCTACCTAATCAACCCACTACCCCTATGCGTTACAATCACGCCATGCTCTACCAACTGAGCTACAGAAGGACCACTACTGACCCTGTATATAGTATGTTTACCCCTATACATATCTCCCTCTATAGATCCAGTATCCCTGTACATTATAATATGGTACTGACCCTGTATATAGTATGTTTACCCCTATACATATCTACCTCTATAGATCCAGTATCCCTGTACATTATAATATGGTACTGGAACTGACCCTGTATATAGTATTTTTACCCCTATACATATCTACCTCTATGGATCCAGTATCTCTATACAGTTGGCTTTTCATAGCCGATCATTAAGAGTATCTCTACCGCTCCTGCTGTCTCTAGAGAGTTGAAAACAGCAGGCCTGGGACAGGTAGCACGTCCGGTGAACAGGTCAGGGTTCCATAGCCGCAGGCAGAACAGTTGAAACTGGAGCAGTAGCACGGCCAGGTGGACTGGGGACAGCAAGGAGTCATCATGCCAGGTAGTCCTGAGGCATGGTCCTAGGGCTCAGGTCCTCCGAGAGAGAGAAAAAAAGAGAGAATTAGAGAGAGCATATTTAAATTCACACAGGACACCGGATAAGACAGGAGAAGTACTCCAGATATAATAAACTGACCCTAGTCCCCCAACACATAAACTACTGCAGCATAAATACTGGAGGCTGAGACAGGAGGGGTCCGGAGACACTGTGGCCCCATCCGATGATACCCCCGGACAGGACCAAACAGGAAGGATATAACCCCACCCACTTTGTCAAAGCACAGCCCTCACACCACTAGAGGGATATCTTCAACCATCAACTTACCATCCTGAGACAAGGCTGAGTAGAGCCCACAAAGACCTCCGCCACGGCACAACCCAAGGGGGAGCACCAACCCAGACAGGAAGATCACATCAATGATTCAACCCACTCTAGTGATGCCCCCCTCCTAGGGACGGCATGGAAGAGCACCAGTAAGCCAGTGACTCAGCCCCTGTAATAGGGTTAGAGGCAGAGAATCCCAGTGGAGAGAGGGGAACTGGCCAGGTAGAGACAGCAAGGGCGGTTCGTTGCTCTAGAGCCTTCTGTTCACCTTCCCACTCCTGGGCCAGACTACACTCAATCACATGACCCACTGAAGTGATGAGTCTTCAGTAAAGACTTAAAGGTTGAGACCGAGTCTTCGTCTCTCACATGGGTAGGCAGACCATTCCATAAAAATGGAGCTCTGTAGGAGAAAGCCCTGCCTCGAGCTGTTTGCTTAGAAATTCTAGGGACAATTAGGAGGCCTGCGTCTTGTGACTTTAGCGTACATGTAGGTATGTACGGCAGGACCAAATCAGAGAGATGGGTAGGAGCAAGCCCATGTATTGCTTTGTAGGTTAGTAGTAAAACCTTGAAATGAGCCCTTGCCTTAACAGGAAGCCAGTGTAGGGAGGCTAGTAATGGAGTAATATGATCAAATTTTTTTGTTCTGGTCAGGATTCTAGCAGCCGTATTTAGCACTAACTGAAGTTTATTTAGTGCTTTATCCGGGGAGCCGGAAAGTAAAGCATTGCAGTAGTCTAACCTAGAAGTAACAAAAGCATGGATACATTTTCCTGCATCATTTTTGGACAGAAAGTTTCTGATTTTTGCAATGTTACATAGATGGAAAAAAGCTGTCCTTGAAACAGTCTTGATATGTTCGTCAAAAGAGGGATTAGGATCCAGAGTAACGCCGAGGTCCTTCACAGTTTTATTTGAGACGACTGTACAACCATCAAGATTAATTGTCCGATTCAACAGAAGATCTCTTTGTTTCTTGGGACCTAAAACAAGCATCTCTGTTTTGTCCGAGTTTAAAAGTAGAAAGTTTGCAGCCATCCACTTCCTTATGTCTGAAAGGCTTCTAAGCAGGGCAATTTTGGGGATTCACCATGTTTCATTGAAATGTACAGCTGTGTGTCATCCGCATAGCAGTGAAAGTTAACATTATGTTTTCGAATGACATCCCCAAGAGGTAAAATGTATATAGTGAAAACAATAGTGGGTCTAAAACGGAACCTTGAGGAACACCGAAATTTACAGTTGATTTGTCAGAGGACAAACCATTCACAGAGACAAACTGATATCTTTCCGACAGATAAGATCTAAACCAGGCCAGAAGTTGTCCGTGTAGACCAATTTGGGTTTCCAATCTCTCCAAAAGAATGTGGTGATCGATGGTATCGAAAGCAGCACTAAGGTCTAAGAGCACGAAGACAGATGTAGAGCCTCGGTCTGACGCCATTAAAAGGTTTTTACCACCATCACAAGTGCAGTCTCAGTGCTATGATGGGGTCTAAAATCAGACTGAAGCATTTCGTATACATTGTTTGTCTTCAGGAAGGCAGTGAGTTGCTGCGCAACAGCTTTTTCTAACATTTTTGAGAGGAATGGAAGATTTGATATAGGCCGATAGTTTTTTATATTTTCTGGGTCAAGGTTTGGCTTTTTCAAGAGAGGCTTTATTACTGCCACTTTTAGTGAGTTTGGTACACATCCGGTGGATAGAGAGCCGTTTATTATGTTCAACATAGGAGGGTCAAGAACAGGAAGCAGCTAATTCAGTAGTGTAGTTGGAATAGGGTCCAGTATGCAGCTTGAAGGTTTAAGGCCATGATTATTTTCATCATTGTGTCAAGAGATATAGTACTAAAACACTTGAGTGTCTCTCTTGATCCTAGGTCCTGGCAGAGTTGTGCAGACTCAGGACTACTGAGCTTTGGAGGAATACGCAGATTTAAAGAGGAGTCTGTAATTTGCTTTCTAATGATCATGATCTTTTTCTCAAAGAAGTTCATGAATGTATTACTGCTGAAGTGAAAGCCATCCTCTCTTGGGGAATGCTGTTTTTTAGTTAGCCTTGTGACAGTATCAAAAATACATTTTGGATTGTTCTTATTTTCCTCAATTAAATCTTCACTTGAGGCCGCTGCATCCCAAATCACACCCTATTCCCTGCACCCTTTTCCCTACACCCAATTCCCATATGGGCCCTGGTCAAAATAGTGCACTATGTAGGAAATAGGGTCCCATTCAGCCATAGGCTACTGTTTTGTTACAGTCTACATGTACCTACAGTAGTCTGTCTGTAGGTTCAGCTCCTTCAGGGAGGATCTGTGTCCCAAATGGCATCCTCTTCTCTTCATAGTTCACTACTTTTGACCTGAGCCCTATGCAAAAGTAGTGCACTATATAGGGATTGGGGTGCCATTTGGGATTCAGCCTTCTGAATACTTTTTTTATTTAACCTTTATTTAACTTGGGAAGTCAGTTAAGAATAAATTCTTATTTTACAATGACGGTCTACCCCGGGAAAAAAACCCTCCCCTAACCCGGACGATGCTGGGCCAATTGTGCGCTGCCCTATGGGATTCCCGATCACGGCTGGTTGCGATACAGCCCGGGATCGAACCAGGGTCTGTAGTGATGCCTCCAGCACTGAGATGCAGTGCCTTAGACCGCTGCACCACTCAGGAGCCCTAACTGAAGTGGAACAGAACCAGGGTCTGTAGTGATGCCTCTAGCACTGAGATGCGGTGCCTTAGACCGCTGCACCACTCAGGAGCCCTAACTGAAGTGGAACAGAACCAGGGTCTGTAGTGATGCCTCCAGCACTGAGATGCAGTGCCTTAGACCGCTGCACCACTCAGGAGCCCTAACTGAAGTGGAACAGAACCAGGGTCTGTAGTGATGCCTCTAGCACTGAGATGCGGTGCCTTAGACCGCTGCACCACTCAGGAGCCCTAACTGAAGTGGAACAGAACCAGGGTCTGTAGTGATGCCTCTAGCACTGAGATGCGGTGCCTTAGACCGCTGCACCACTCAGGAGCCCTAACTGAAGTGGAACAGAACCAGGGTCTGTAGTGATGCCTCTAGCACTGAGATGCGGTGCCTTAGACCGCTGCACCACTCAGGAGCCCTAACTGAAGTGGAACAGAACCAGGGTCTGTAGTGATGCCTCTAGCACTGAGATGCAGTGCCTTAGACCGCTGCACCACTCAGGAGCCCTAACTGAAGTGGAACAGAACCAGGGTCTGTAGTGATGCCTCTAGCACTGAGATGCGGTGCCTTAGACCGCTGCACCACTCAGGAGCCCTAACTGAAGTGGAACAGAACCAGGGTCTGTAGTGATGCCTCTAGCACTGAGATGCAGTGCCTTAGACCGCTGCACCACTCAGGAGCCCTAACTGAAGTGGAACAGAACCAGGGTCTGTAGTGATGCCTCTAGCACTGAGATGCGGTGCCTTAGACCGCTGCACCACTCAGGAGCCCTAACTGAAGTGGAACAGAACCAGGGTCTGTAGTGATGCCTCCAGCACTGAGATGCAGGTGCCTTAGACCGCTGCACCACTCGGGAGCCCTAACTGAAGTGGAACAGAACCAGGGTCTGTAGTGATGCCTCCAGCACTGAGATGCGGTGCCTTAGACCGCTGCACCACTCAGGAGCCCTAACTGAAGTGGAACAGAACCAGGGTCTGTAGTGATGCCTCTAGCACTGAGATGCGGTGCCTTAGACCGCTGCACCACTCAGGAGCCCTAACTGAAGTGGAACAGAACCAGGGTCTGTAGTGATGCCTCTAGCACTGAGATGCGGTGCCTTAGACCGCTGCACCACTCAGGAGCCCTAACTGAAGTGGAACAGAACCAGGGTCTGTAGTGATGCCTCTAGCACTGAGATGCAGTGCCTTAGACCGCTGCACCACTCAGGAGCCCTAACTGAAGTGGAACAGAACCAGGGTCTGTAGTGATGCCTCTAGCACTGAGATGCGGTGCCTTAGACCGCTGCACCACTCAGGAGCCCTAACTGAAGTGGAACAGAACCAGGGTCTGTAGTGATGCCTCTAGCACTGAGATGCGGTGCCTTAGACCGCTGCACCACTCAGGAGCCCTAACTGAAGTGGAACAGAACCAGGGTCTGTAGTGATGCCTCCAGCACTGAGATGCAGTGCCTTAGACCGCTGCACCACTCAGGAGCCCTAACTGAAGTGGAACAGAACCAGGGTCTGTAGTGATGCCTCTAGCACTGAGATGCGGTGCCTTAGACCGCTGCACCACTCAGGAGCCCTAACTGAAGTGGAACAGAACCAGGGTCTGTAGTGATGCCTCCAGCACTGAGATGCGGTGCCTTAGACCGCTGCACCACTCAGGAGCCCTAACTGAAGTGGAACAGAACCAGGGTCTGTAGTGATGCCTCTAGCACTGAGATGCGGTGCCTTAGACCGCTGCACCACTCAGGAGCCCTAACTGAAGTGGAACAGAACCAGGGTCTGTAGTGATGCCTCTAGCACTGAGATGCGGTGCCTTAGACCGCTGCACCACTCAGGAGCCCTAACTGAAGTGGAACAGAACCAGGGTCTGTAGTGATGCCTCTAGCACTGAGATGCGGTGCCTTAGACCGCTGCACCACTCAGGAGCCCTAACTGAAGTGGAACAGAACCAGGGTCTGTAGTGATGCCTCTAGCACTGAGATGCGGTGCCTTAGACCGCTGCACCACTCAGGAGCCCTAACTGAAGTGGAACAGAACCAGGGTCTGTAGTGATGCCTCCAGCACTGAGATGCGGTGCCTTAGACCGCTGCACCACTCAGGAGCCCTAACTGAAGTGGAACAGAACCAGGGTCTGTAGTGATGCCTCTAGCACTGAGATGCGGTGCCTTAGACCGCTGCACCACTCAGGAGCCCTAACTGAAGTGGAACAGAACCAGGGTCTGTAGTGATGCCTCTAGCACTGAGATGCGGTGCCTTAGACCGCTGCACCACTCAGGAGCCCTAACTGAAGTGGAACAGAACCAGGGTCTGTAGTGATGCCTCTAGCACTGAGATGCGGTGCCTTAGACCGCTGCACCACTCAGGAGCCCTAACTGAAGTGGAACAGAACCAGGGTCTGTAGTGATGCCTCTAGCACTGAGATGCGGTGCCTTAGACCGCTGCACCACTCAGGAGCCCTAACTGAAGTGGAACAGAACCAGGGTCTGTAGTGATGCCTCTAGCACTGAGATGCGGTGCCTTAGACCGCTGCACCACTCAGGAGCCCTAACTGAAGTGGAACAGAACCAGGGTCTGTAGTGATGCCTCTAGCACTGAGATGCGGTGCCTTAGACCGCTGCACCACTCAGGAGCCCTAACTGAAGTGGAACAGAACCAGGGTCTGTAGTGATGCCTCTAGCACTGAGATGCGGTGCCTTAGACCGCTGCACCACTCAGGAGCCCTAACTGAAGTGGAACAGAACCAGGGTCTGTAGTGATGCCTCTAGCACTGAGATGCAGTGCCTTAGACCGCTGCACCACTCAGGAGCCCTAACTGAAGTGGAACAGAACCAGGGTCTGTAGTGATGCCTCTAGCACTGAGATGCGGTGCCTTAGACCGCTGCACCACTCAGGAGCCCTAACTGAAGTGGAACAGAACCAGGGTCTGTAGTGATGCCTCTAGCACTGAGATGCGGTGCCTTAGACCGCTGCACCACTCAGGAGCCCTAACTGAAGTGGAACAGAACCAGGGTCTGTAGTGATGCCTCTAGCACTGAGATGCGGTGCCTTAGACCGCTGCACCACTCAGGAGCCCTAACTGAAGTGGAACAGAACCAGGGTCTGTAGTGATGCCTCTAGCACTGAGATGCGGTGCCTTAGACCGCTGCACCACTCAGGAGCCCTAACTGAAGTGGAACAGAACCAGGGTCTGTAGTGATGCCTCTAGCACTGAGATGCGGTGCCTTAGACCGCTGCACCACTCAGGAGCCCTAACTGAAGTGGAACAGAACCAGGGTCTGTAGTGATGCCTCTAGCACTGAGATGCGGTGCCTTAGACCGCTGCACCACTCAGGAGCCCTAACTGAAGTGGAACAGAACCAGGGTCTGTAGTGATGCCTCTAGCACTGAGATGCGGTGCCTTAGACCGCTGCACCACTCAGGAGCCCTAACTGAAGTGGAACAGAACCAGGGTCTGTAGTGATGCCTCTAGCACTGAGATGCGGTGCCTTAGACCGCTGCACCACTCAGGAGCCCTAACTGAAGTGGAACAGAACCAGGGTCTGTAGTGATGCCTCTAGCACTGAGATGCGGTGCCTTAGACCGCTGCACCACTCAGGAGCCCTAACTGAAGTGGAACAGAACCAGGGTCTGTAGTGATGCCTCTAGCACTGAGATGCGGTGCCTTAGACCGCTGCACCACTCAGGAGCCCTAACTGAAGTGGAACAGAACCAGGGTCTGTAGTGATGCCTCTAGCACTGAGATGCGGTGCCTTAGACCGCTGCACCACTCAGGAGCCCTAACTGAAGTGGAACAGAACCAGGGTCTGTAGTGATGCCTCTAGCACTGAGATGCAGTGCCTTAGACCGCTGCACCACTCAGGAGCCCTAACTGAAGTGGAACAGAACCAGGGTCTGTAGTGATGCCTCTAGCACTGAGATGCGGTGCCTTAGACCGCTGCACCACTCAGGAGCCCTAACTGAAGTGGAACAGAACCAGGGTCTGTAGTGATGCCTCCAGCACTGAGATGCAGTGCCTTAGACCGCTGCACCACTCAGGAGCCCTAACTGAAGTGGAACAGAACCAGGGTCTGTAGTGATGCCTCTAGCACTGAGATGCGGTGCCTTAGACCGCTGCACCACTCAGGAGCCCTAACTGAAGTGGAACAGAACCAGGGTCTGTAGTGATGCCTCTAGCACTGAGATGCGGTGCCTTAGACCGCTGCACCACTCAGGAGCCCTAACTGAAGTGGAACAGAACCAGGGTCTGTAGTGATGCCTCTAGCACTGAGATGCGGTGCCTTAGACCGCTGCACCACTCAGGAGCCCTAACTGAAGTGGAACAGAACCAGGGTCTGTAGTGATGCCTCCAGCACTGAGATGCGGTGCCTTAGACCGCTGCACCACTCAGGAGCCCTAACTGAAGTGGAACAGAACCAGGGTCTGTAGTGATGCCTCTAGCACTGAGATGCAGTGCCTTAGACCGCTGCACCACTCAGGAGCCCTAACTGAAGTGGAACAGAACCAGGGTCTGTAGTGATGCCTCCAGCACTGAGATGCAGTGCCTTAGACCGCTGCACCACTCAGGAGCCCTAACTGAAGTGGAACAGAACCAGGGTCTGTAGTGATGCCTCTAGCACTGAGATGCAGTGCCTTAGACCGCTGCACCACTCAGGAGCCCTAACTGAAGTGGAACAGAACCAGGGTCTGTAGTGATGCCTCCAGCACTGAGATGCAGTGCCTTAGACCGCTGCACCACTCAGGAGCCCTAACTGAAGTGGAACAGAACCAGGGTCTGTAGTG
The DNA here is from genome assembly GCF_023373465.1 of Oncorhynchus keta. Lineage (NCBI taxonomy): Eukaryota > Metazoa > Chordata > Actinopteri > Salmoniformes > Salmonidae > Oncorhynchus > Oncorhynchus keta. The sequence continues at coordinate 77,106,421 of NC_068430.1, forward strand.
ATGCCTCCAGCACTGAGATGCAGTGCCTTAGACCGCTGCACCACTCAGGAGCCCTAACTGAAGTGGAACAGAACCAGGGTCTGTAGTGATGCCTCCAGCACTGAGATGCAGTGCCTTAGACCGCTGCACCACTCAGGAGCCCTAACTGAAGTGGAACAGAACCAGGGTCTGTAGTGATGCCTCCAGCACTGAGATGCGGTGCCTTAGACCGCTGCACCACTCAGGAGCCCTAACTGAAGTGGAACAGAACCAGGGTCTGTAGTGATGCCTCTAGCACTGAGATGCGGTGCCTTAGACCGCTGCACCACTCAGGAGCCCTAACTGAAGTGGAACAGAACCAGGGTCTGTAGTGATGCCTCCAGCACTGAGATGCGGTGCCTTAGACCGCTGCACCACTCAGGAGCCCTAACTGAAGTGGAACAGAACCAGGGTCTGTAGTGATGCCTCCAGCACTGAGATGCAGTGCCTTAGACCGCTGCACCACTCAGGAGCCCTAACTGAAGTGGAACAGAACCAGGGTCTGTAGTGATGCCTCCAGCACTGAGATGCGGTGCCTTAGACCGCTGCACCACTCAGGAGCCCTAACTGAAGTGGAACAGAACCAGGGTCTGTAGTGATGCCTCCAGCACTGAGATGCGGTGCCTTAGACCGCTGCACCACTCAGGAGCCCTAACTGAAGTGGAACAGAACCAGGGTCTGTAGTGATGCCTCCAGCACTGAGATGCAGTGCCTTAGACCGCTGCACCACTCAGGAGCCCTAACTGAAGTGGAACAGAACCAGGGTCTGTAGTGATGCCTCCAGCACTGAGATGCGGTGCCTTAGACCGCTGCACCACTCAGGAGCCCTAACTGAAGTGGAACAGAACCAGGGTCTGTAGTGATGCCTCTAGCACTGAGATGCGGTGCCTTAGACCGCTGCACCACTCAGGAGCCCTAACTGAAGTGGAACAGAACCAGGGTCTGTAGTGATGCCTCCAGCACTGAGATGCGGTGCCTTAGACCGCTGCACCACTCAGGAGCCCTAACTGAAGTGGAACAGAACCAGGGTCTGTAGTGATGCCTCCAGCACTGAGATGCGGTGCCTTAGACCGCTGCACCACTCAGGAGCCCTAACTGAAGTGGAACAGAACCAGGGTCTGTAGTGATGCCTCTAGCACTGAGATGCGGTGCCTTAGACCGCTGCACCACTCAGGAGCCCTAACTGAAGTGGAACAGAACCAGGGTCTGTAGTGATGCCTCTAGCACTGAGATGCGGTGCCTTAGACCGCTGCACCACTCAGGAGCCCTAACTGAAGTGGAACAGAACCAGGGTCTGTAGTGATGCCTCTAGCAACTAGCCTGAGATGCAGTGCCTTAGACCGCTGCACCACTCAGGAGCCCTAACTGAAGTGGAACAGAACCAGGGTCTGTAGTGATGCCTCTAGCACTGAGATGCAGTGCCTTAGACCGCTGCACCACTCAGGAGCCCTAACTGAAGTGGAACAGAACCAGGGTCTGTAGTGATGCCTCTAGCACTGAGATGCAGTGCCTTAGACCGCTGCACCACTCAGGAGCCCTAACTGAAGTGGAACAGAACCAGGGTCTGTAGTGATGCCTCTAGCACTGAGATGCAGTGCCTTAGACCGCTGCACCACTCAGGAGCCCTAACTGAAGTGGAACAGAACCAGGGTCTGTAGTGATGCCTCTAGCACTGAGATGCAGTGCCTTAGACCGCTGCACCACTCAGGAGCCCTAACTGAAGTGGAACAGAACCAGGGTCTGTAGTGATGCCTCTAGCACTGAGATGCGGTGCCTTAGACCGCTGCACCACTCAGGAGCCCTAACTGAAGTGGAACAGAACCAGGGTCTGTAGTGATGCCTCTAGCACTGAGATGCAGTGCCTTAGACCGCTGCACCACTCAGGAGCCCTAACTGAAGTGGAACAGAACCAGGGTCTGTAGTGATGCCTCTAGCACTGAGATGCAGTGCCTTAGACCGCTGCACCACTCAGGAGCCCTAACTGAAGTGGAACAGAACCAGGGTCTGTAGTGATGCCTCTAGCACTGAGATGCGGTGCCTTAGACCGCTGCACCACTCAGGAGCCCTAACTGAAGTGGAACAGAACCAGGGTCTGTAGTGATGCCTCTAGCACTGAGATGCGGTGCCTTAGACCGCTGCACCACTCAGGAGCCCTAACTGAAGTGGAACAGAACCAGGGTCTGTAGTGATGCCTCTAGCACTGAGATGCAGTGCCTTAGACCGCTGCACCACTCAGGAGCCCTAACTGAAGTGGAACAGAACCAGGGTCTGTAGTGATGCCTCTAGCACTGAGATGCAGTGCCTTAGACCGCTGCACCACTCAGGAGCCCTAACTGAAGTGGAACAGAACCAGGGTCTGTAGTGATGCCTCTAGCACTGAGATGCGGTGCCTTAGACCGCTGCACCACTCAGGAGCCCTAACTGAAGTGGAACAGAACCAGGGTCTGTAGTGATGCCTCTAGCACTGAGATGCGGTGCCTTAGACCGCTGCACCACTCAGGAGCCCTAACTGAAGTGGAACAGAACCAGGGTCTGTAGTGATGCCTCTAGCACTGAGATGCGGTGCCTTAGACCGCTGCACCACTCAGGAGCCCTAACTGAAGTGGAACAGAACCAGGGTCTGTAGTGATGCCTCTAGCACTGAGATGCGGTGCCTTAGACCGCTGCACCACTCAGGAGCCCTAACTGAAGTGGAACAGAACCAGGGTCTGTAGTGATGCCTCTAGCACTGAGATGCAGTGCCTTAGACCGCTGCACCACTCAGGAGCCCTAACTGAAGTGGAACAGAACCAGGGTCTGTAGTGATGCCTCTAGCACTGAGATGCAGGTGCCTTAGACCGCTGCACCACTCAGGAGCCCTAACTGAAGTGGAACAGAACCAGGGTCTGTAGTGATGCCTCTAGCACTGAGATGCGGTGCCTTAGACCGCTGCACCACTCAGGAGCCCTAACTGAAGTGGAACAGAACCAGGGTCTGTAGTGATGCCTCTAGCACTGAGATGCAGTGCCTTAGACCGCTGCACCACTCAGGAGCCCTAACTGAAGTGGAACAGAACCAGGGTCTGTAGTGATGCCTCTAGCACTGAGATGCAGTGCCTTAGACCGCTGCACCACTCAGGAGCCCTAACTGAAGTGGAACAGAACCAGGGTCTGTAGTGATGCCTCTAGCACTGAGATGCAGTGCCTTAGACCGCTGCACCACTCAGGAGCCCTAACTGAAGTGGAACAGAACCAGGGTCTGTAGTGATGCCTCTAGCACTGAGATGCGGTGCCTTAGACCGCTGCACCACTCAGGAGCCCTAACTGAAGTGGAACAGAACCGGGTCTGTAGTGATGCCTCTAGCACTGAGATGCAGTGCCTTAGACCGCTGCACCACTCAGGAGCCCTAACTGAAGTGGAACAGAACCAGGGTCTGTAGTGATGCCTCTAGCACTGAGATGCGGTGCCTTAGACCGCTGCACCACTCAGGAGCCCTAACTGAAGTGGAACAGAACCAGGGTCTGTAGTGATGCCTCTAGCACTGAGATGCAGTGCCTTAGACCGCTGCACCACTCAGGAGCCCTAACTGAAGTGGAACAGAACCAGGGTCTGTAGTGATGCCTCTAGCACTGAGATGCGGTGCCTTAGACCGCTGCACCACTCAGGAGCCCTAACTGAAGTGGAACAGAACCAGGGTCTGTAGTGATGCCTCTAGCACTGAGATGCGGTGCCTTAGACCGCTGCACCACTCAGGAGCCCTAACTGAAGTGGAACAGAACCAGGGTCTGTAGTGATGCCTCTAGCACTGAGATGCGGTGCCTTAGACCGCTGCACCACTCAGGAGCCCTAACTGAAGTGGAACAGAACCAGGGTCTGTAGTGATGCCTCTAGCACTGAGATGCAGTGCCTTAGACCGCTGCACCACTCAGGAGCCCTAACTGAAGTGGAACAGAACCAGGGTCTGTAGTGATGCCTCTAGCACTGAGATGCGGTGCCTTAGACCGCTGCACCACTCAGGAGCCCTAACTGAAGTGGAACAGAACCAGGGTCTGTAGTGATGCCTCTAGCACTGAGATGCGGTGCCTTAGACCGCTGCACCACTCAGGAGCCCTAACTGAAGTGGAACAGAACCAGGGTCTGTAGTGATGCCTCTAGCACTGAGATGCAGTGCCTTAGACCGCTGCACCACTCAGGAGCCCTAACTGAAGTGGAACAGAACCAGGGTCTGTAGTGATGCCTCTAGCACTGAGATGCAGTGCCTTAGACCGCTGCACCACTCAGGAGCCCTAACTGAAGTGGAACAGAACCAGGGTCTGTAGTGATGCCTCTAGCACTGAGATGCAGTGCCTTAGACCGCTGCACCACTCAGGAGCCCTAACTGAAGTGGAACAGAACCAGGGTCTGTAGTGATGCCTCCAGCACTGAGATGTGGTGCCTTAGACCGCTGCACCACTCAGGAGCCCTAACTGAAGTGGAACAGAACCAGGGTCTGTAGTGATGCCTCTAGCACTGAGATGCGGTGCCTTAGACCGCTGCACCACTCAGGAGCCCTAACTGAAGTGGAACAGAACCAGGGTCTGTAGTGATGCCTCTAGCACTGAGATGCGGTGCCTTAGACCGCTGCACCACTCAGGAGCCCTAACTGAAGTGGAACAGAACCAGGGTCTGTAGTGATGCCTCTAGCACTGAGATGCGGTGCCTTAGACCGCTGCACCACTCAGGAGCCCTAACTGAAGTGGAACAGAACCAGGGTCTGTAGTGATGCCTCTAGCACTGAGATGTGGTGCCTTAGACCGCTGCACCACTCGGGAGCCCTAACTGAAGTGGAACAGAACCAGGGTCTGTAGTGATGCCTCTAGCACTGAGATGCGGTGCCTTAGACCGCTGCACCACTCAGGAGCCCTAACTGAAGTGGAACAGAACCAGGGTCTGTAGTGATGCCTCTAGCACTGAGATGCGGTGCCTTAGACCGCTGCACCACTCGGGAGCCCTAAAGGAAACGTTAAAGTCCTCGAGCGTCTCAACAGGTGGCTGTTCTCTTTTTCTAATCACGTGATATATTTCAACACCCTGAACCCGTGAACCGTGTGAACTAGGAAGTGCATCCATATCCTACATACGCTGCCCTCCACCCCCATGTTACAAATGCTTAGGGCCTGATTCACCAGAAACAGACAGGAAAAGAGGACCACTCCCAGATGTAATTTCCTTTATAGAATTCAAAGCCAATGATGATAGCAGTGTTTGTTTTTTAATGTCTTAAACCAGGCAACACAGGCTGATTTTGTATTCTTATAGTCAAGTTTATTGGTGCCATTCTCTGCTCAGTAACAGTGTTTCTCTGTGTGTCTCTGCAGTAGCAGGTCCTATCAATCTGTGGTTTGCAGTTCCACACTAACACGCTTCAAAGCTTTTGGGAGTCTGTGAAGGGTGTGTGTGTGAGAGGGTGCTTGCCGTGAAGCTTGGCTGATAAGATAACAAAGAGCTTTCTTTAAAACACACACAAGTGTGAAATAGACTGAAGGGGTAAATCTGTCCCAATGGAAGAAAAAACAATAACCACCAAGAAAATGAATAAACTAACCCCCCCCCACACACACACACACACACACACATTCTAGTGTTGAAGGATTCATTTATTTTAGTCAGGGAACAAAAGACAACACACACGCACACAGACATGCACACGCACACAGACATGCACACGCACACAGACATGCACACGCATACAGACACGCACAACCGTGTTTCTTCCTTCAACTGACACTTCTGCACTTGTCAGGTAAAGACGTCTGTAGTGAACGGCCCGAAAAGCAGAGTAAACAATATTTAAATATTTTGCCATGGCAACAAGCTGTATGATTACGGTGGCAGGCAGGCAGCACTTGGGATTCAGATGATACAAATTAAGGGAACTCTGAACGGTTACCAAGGAGACGGAACAGGCGGGGGGTTAAAGTCCAACCTAAACACACCTTAAAGCTATTTTAGTTGACAGGAGGGGGAGAGAGAGAACGAGAAGGATGGCTGTAGGGCTGTCTGTCAGGAGGGGGAGGGAGAGAACAGGAGGAGAAGGAGGATGGCTGTAGGGCTGTCTGTCAGGAAGGGGGAGGGAGAGAACAGGAGGAGAAGGAGGATGGCTGTAGGGCTGTCTGTCAGGAAGGGGGAGGGAGAGAACAGGAGGAGAAGGAGGATGGCTGTAGGGCTGTCTGTCAGGAAGGGGAGGGAGAGAACAGGAGGAGAAGGAGGATGGCTGTAGGGCTGTCTGTCAGGAGGGGGAGGGAGAGAACAGGAGGAGAAGGAGGATGGCTGTAGGGCTGTCTGTCAGGAAGGGGGGGGGGAGGGAGAGAACAGGAGGAGAAGGAGGATGGCTGTAGGGCTGTCTGTCAGGAAGGGGGAGGGAGAGAACAGGAGGAGAAGGAGGATGGCTGTAGGGCTGTCTGTCAGGAGGGGGAGGGAGAGAACAGGAGGAGAAGGAGGATGGCTGTAGGGCTGTCTGTCAGGAGGGGGGAGGGAGAGAACAGGAGGAGAAGGAGGATGGCTGTAGGGCTGTCTGTCAGGAGGGGGGGGGGAGAGAACAGGAGGAGAAGGAGGATGGCTGTAGGGCTGTCTGTCAGGAAGGGGGAGGGAGAGAACAGGAGGAGAAGGAGGATGGCTGTAGGGCTGTCTGTCAGGAAGGGGAGGGAGAGAACAGGAGGAGAAGGAGGATGGCTGTAGGGCTGTCTGTCAGGAGGGGGAGGGAGAGAACAGGAGGAGAAGGAGGATGACAGTCTGTCAGGAAGGGGAGGGAGAGAACAGGAGGAGAAGGAGGATGGCTGTAGGGCTGTCTGTCAGGAAGAGGGAGGGAGAGAACAGGAGGAGAAGGAGGATGGCTGTAGGGCTGTCTGTCAGGAAGGGGGAGGGAGAGAACAGGAGGAGAAGGAGGATGGCTGTAGGGCTGTCTGTCAGGAAGGGGGAGGGAGAGAACAGGAGGAGAAGGAGGATGGCTGTAGGGCTGTCTGTCAGGAGGGGGAGGGAGAGAACAGGAGGAGAAGGAGGATGGCTGTAGGGCTGTCTGTCAGGAAGGGGAAGGGAGGGAGAGAACAGGAGGAGAAGGAGGATGGCTGTAGGGCTGTCTGTCAGGAAGGGGAAGGGAGGGAGAGAACAGGAGGAGAAGGAGGATGGCTGTAGGGCTGTCTGTCAGGAGGGGGGAGGGAGAGAACAGGAGGAGAAGGAGGATGGCTGTAGGGCTGTCTGTCAGGAAGGGGAGGGGGAGAGAACTGGAGGAGAAGGAGGATGTCTGTCTGTCAGGAAGGGGGGAGGGGGAGGAGGAGGAGGATGGCTGTAGGGCTGTCTGTCAGGAGGGGGGGAGAGAACAGGAGGAGAAGGAGGATGGCTGTAGGGCTGTCTGTCAGGAAGGGGAGGGAGAGGAACTGGAGGAGAGAGGAGGATGTCTGTCAGGAAGGGGGGAGAGAGGAGGAGGATGGCTGTAGGGCTGTCTGGAGGGGGGGAGAGAACAGGAGGAGAAGGAGGATCAGGAAGGGGGGGGAGAACCGGAGGAGGATGGCTGTAGGGCTGTCTGTCAGGAAGGGGGGAGAACTGGCTGTAGGGCTGTCAGGAAGGGGGGAGAGAACCGGAGGAGGATGGCTGTAGGGCTGTCTGTCAGGAAGGGGGGAGAGAACCGGAGGAGGATGGCTGTAGGGCTGTCTGTCAGGAGGGGGGATGGCTGTAGGGCTGTCTGTCAGATAGCTACTCCTGGGAATTATGGGATCAGAGTCCAAAATACTGCTCATAGTGTGTGGGTGTGTTTTGGTTTAGTGTGTGTGTGTATTTTGGTTTAGGGCATGCAAGTGTGTGTGTGTGTATTTTGGTTTAGGGACGTGTGTGTGGGGTGGTTGTGTTTTGCTGACATACCATCCAGAGGTTTCTAACCCAGTCTATTAAGGACCACCACAAAGAGACCCAACGACACTTTATTAAAATCAATGCTCTTTTCACCTCCTAACATTTGTAAAAATAAAATTTAATTAGCAAGTTAAAAATCGTTTTCTCTTTACTTAATGATCTTAAATGTTAATTTTAATGCCAAGTACTTTTGTCTTCATATACATATATGTAGAATATGCCTTTTGAAATCCCCATAGAGAACACAACGATCAATTGGCTCCGATGACATCACAGTTTTTCAGTTTCCCTGAAATCGCAACACGTTTATCTCCCGCTTTATTTGTTTGTTTCTTTCTCTCTGTCGCTCTCCTCCCTATCTCCCATCTCTCTCTGTCGCTCTCCTCCCTATCTCCCATCTCTCTCTGTCGCTCTCCTCCCTATCTCCCATCTCTCTCTGTCGCTCTCCTCCCTATCTCCCATCTCTCTCTGTCGCTCTCCTCCCTATCTCCCATCTCTCTCTGTCGCTCTCCTCCCTATCTCCCATCTCTCTCTGTCGCTCTCCTCCCTGTCGCTCTCCTCCCTATCTCCCATCTCTCTCTGTCGCTCTCCTCCCTATCTCCCATCTCTCTCTGTCGCTCTCCTCCCTATCTCCCATCTCTCTCTCGCTCTCCTCCCTCTCTCCCCCCTCTCTCTCTGTCGCTCTCCTCCCTATCTCCCATCTCTCTCTGTCGCTCTCCTCCCTATCTCCCATCTCTCTCTGTCGCTCTCCTCCCTATCTCCCATCTCTCTCTGTCGTCGCTATCTCCCATCCCTATCTCCCATCTCTCTCTGTCGCTCTCCTCCCTATCTCCCATCTCTCTCTCTCCTCCCTATCTCCCATCTCTCTCTGTCGCTCTCCTCCCTGTCGCTCTCCTCCCTATCTCCCATCTCTCTCTGTCGCTCTCCTCCCTATCTCCCATCTCTCTCTGTCGCTCTCCTCCCTATCTCCCATCTCTCTCTGTCGCTCTCCTCCCTATCTCCCATCTCTCTCTGTCGCTCTCCTCCCTATCTCCCATCTCTCTCTGTCGCTCTCCTCCCTATCTCCCATCTCTCTCTGTCGCTCTCCTCCCTATCTCCCATCTCTCTCTGTCGCTCTCCTCCCTATCTCCCATCTCTCTCTGTCGCTCTCCTCCCTATCTCCCATCTCTCTCTGTCGCTCTCCTCCCTATCTCCCATCTCTCTCTGTCGCTCTCCTCCCTATCTCCCATCTCTCTCTGTCGCTCTCCTCCCTATCTCCCATCTCCCATCTCTCTCTGTCGCTCTCCTCCCTATCTCCCATCTCTCTCTGTCGCTCTCCCTATCTCCCTATCTCCCATCTCTCTCTGTCGCTCTCCTCCCTATCTCCCATCTCTCTCTGTCGCTCTCCTCCCTATCTCCCATCTCTCTCTGTCGCTCTCCTCCCTCCCTATCTCCCATCTCTCTCTGTCGCTCTCCTCCCTATCTCCCATCTCTCTCTGTCGCTCTCCTCCCTATCTCCCATCTCTCTCTGTCGCTCTCCTCCCTATCTCCCATCTCTCTCTGTCGCTCTCCTCCCTATCTCCCATCTCTCTCTGTCGCTCTCCTATCTCCCATCTCTCTCTGTCTCCCATCTCTCTCTGTCGCTCTCCTCCCCTATCTCCCATCTCTCTCTGTCGCTCTCCTCCCTATCTCCCATCTCTCTCTGTCCCCCTATCTCCCATCTCTCTCTGTCGCTCTCCTCCCTATCTCCCATCTCTCTCTGTCGCTCTCCTCCCTATCTCCCATCTCCCATCTCTCTCTGTCGCTCTCCTCCCTATCTCCCATCTCTCTCTGTCGCTCTCCTCCCTATCTCCCATCTCTCTCTGTCGCTCTCCTCCCTATCTCCCATCTCTCTCTCGCTCTCCTCCCTATCTCCCATCTCTCTCTGTCGCTCTCCTCCCTATCTCCCATCTCTCTCTCGTCGCTCCCATCTCTCCCTATCTCCCATCTCTCTCTGTCGCTCTCCTCCCTATCTCCCATCTCTCTCTGTCGCTCTCCTCCCTATCTCCCCTCTCTCTCTGTCGCTTCTCCCTATCTCCCATCTCTCTCTGTCGCTCTCCTCCCTATCTCCCATCTCTCTCTGTCGCTCTCCTCCCTATCTCCCATCTCTCTCTGTCGCTCTCCTCCCTATCTCCCATCTCTCTCTGTCGCTCTCCTCCCTATCTCCCATCTCTCTCTGTCGCTCTCCTCCCTATCTCCCATCTCTCTCTGTCGCTCTCCTCCCTATCTCCCATCTCTCCCATCTGTCGCTCTCCTCCCTATCTCCCATCTCTCTCTGTCGCTCTCCTCCCTATCTCCCATCTCTCTCTGTCGCTCTCCTCCCTATCTCCCATCTCTCTCTGTCGCTCTCCTCCCTATCTCCCATCTCTCTCTGTCGCTCTCCTCCCTATCTCCCATCTCTCTCTGTCGCTCTCCTCCCTATCTCCCATCTCTCTCTGTCGCTCTCCTCCCTATCTCCCATCTCTCTCTGTCGCTCTCCTCCCCATCTCCCGCTCTCCCTCCCATCTCTCTGTCGCTCTCCTCCCTATCTCCCATCTCTCTCTGTCGCTCTCCTCCCTATCTCCCATCTCTCTCTGTCGCTCTCCTCCCTATCTCCCATCTCTCTCTGTCGCTCTCCTCCCTATCTCCCATCTCTCTCTGTCGCTCTCCTCCCTATCTCCCATCTCTCTCTGTCGCTCTCCTCCCTATCTCCCATCTCTCTCTGTCGCTCTCCTCCTCCCTATCTCCCATCTCTCTCTGTCGCTCTCCTCCCTATCTCCCATCTCTCTCTGTCGCTCTCCTCCCTATCTCCCATCTCTCTCTGTCGCTCTCCTCCCTATCTCCCATCTCTCTCTGTCGCTCTCCTCCCTATCTCCCATCTCTCTCTGTCGCTCTCCTCCCCATCTCCCATCTCTCTCTGTCGCTCTCCTCCCTATCTCCCATCTCTCTCTGTCGCTCTCCTCCCTATCTCCCATCTCTCTCTGTCGCTCTCCTCCCTATCTCCCATCTCTCTCTGTCGCTCTCCTCCCTATCTCCCATCTCTCTCTGTCGCTCTCCTCCCTATCTCCCATCTCTCTCTGTCGCTCTCCTCCCTATCTCCCATCTCTCTCTGTCGCTCTCCTCCCTATCTCCCATCTCTCTCTGTCGCTCTCCTCCCTATCTCCCATCTCTCTCTGTCGCTCTCCTCCCTATCTCCCATCTCTCTCTGTCGCTCTCCTCCCTATCTCCCATCTCTCTCTGTCGCTCTCCTCCCTATCTCCCATCTCTCTCTGTCGCTCTCCTCCCTATCTCCCATCTCTCTCTGTCGCTCTCCCATCTCTCTCTGTCGCTCCTCCCTATCTCCCATCTCTCTGTCGCTCTCTCCCTCCCTATCTCCCATCTATCTCCCATCTCCCATCTCTCTCTGTCGCTCTCCCCTATCTCCCATCTCTCCCATCTCCCATCTCTCTGTCGCTCTCCTCCCTATCTCCCATCTCTCTCTGTCGCTCCCTCCCTATCTCCCATCTCTCTCTGTCTCTCCTCCCTATCTCCCATCTCTCTATCTCCCTCCCTATCTCTCTCTGTCGCTCGCTCTCCCTATCTCCCATCTCTCTCTGTCGCTCTCCTCCCTATCTCCCATCTCTCTCTGTCGCTCTCCTCCCTATCTCCCATCTCTCTCTGTCGCTCTCCTCCCTATCTCCCATCTCTCTCTGTCGCTCTCCTCCCTGTCGCTCTCCTCCCTATCTCCCATCTCTCTCTGTCGCTCTCCTCCCTATCTCCCATCTCTCTCACACACAAACACACACATACACACTCCCAAAACCCCAAACAGAGAACAACAGCACAGGAAAGCTATTCTGAGAAGGCCTTAGTGATTAGCTTTAATAGACTATCTCCCTGTACACTATAACACTGGTGGTGCCCACTGTGTAAAGTTGAACTCCAACAGGGTCAAATTCATTAGTGCACACTGTAGCACAACAGTGCAAAAACACTTTGCAACAGGAAACAAAAACAAGCTTTTCTTTTCAGGTTAGTCCGTTTCTGCCCCTTGCTGCCGTTTGGTGCCAAGTGAACACGACCCCAGGCCTCTGGTTGACTGGCTCTTTCCTTCATTAGCAGGGAAAAGATAAACAAACAAGCCAACCTGAAAAACCCTCAAACTGTAATAGTCATTATGGATGGATTGAAAACACAGTGTTCCATGGGTTCAATGCAGGCACACAGATGTTCTGTCCCTTTGATTGGTGTGTTTTCGGTGGGTGTGTTTTCTTAGACATGGTGGCTGTAGTTAGTAAGTAGCCTTGCGGGTGCCAAGGCTTCATAGGAGCCGTGAGGCAGCTTGATGTACAAGTACACCCCCCGGACAGGAGTCTCTCAGGGCCTGGTATGATGGACCAATAGACTTTCTGTACTTATGAGGACAATAGTTCAACAGTTTGTTTGCGTCGTGTCTGTTATGCCGACGCGCAACAAACGGTGTGTGTAAGTGTCCATGTAATGAAAGCATTGCGTTGACTTTTTATAGTCCTGCTAAATGTGGATTACACAAGAGTCTCTAGTACAGCACCACAACACTTAAGATACAACAGTAAAAACAATGGAGAACAGCGTTGTGTTTCAGCTCCCAGAGATTTCACTACAATAGAGCGTGTAGAAGTGAAACATACATTCAACTCAGGACTTCCACTATAGAGAACCAGGAACCTGGTATATTGTAAAGTAAACAGTCATATAGTCTCAATTGAAATATATCAGACACAGATTAAACAAAATAACTCTACACCAAACCAAGCACCTTGACATGAGCTTCTTCTGTTACTCTAACTAACAGGTCATGTAATAAAGACATTAGGTTGTTACTGTAACTAACAGGTCATGTAATAAAGACATTAGGTTGTTACTGTAACTAACGGGTCATGTAATAAAGACATTAGGTTGTTACTGTAACTAACTGGTCATGTAATAAATACATTAGGTTGTTACTGTAACTAACAGGTCATGTAATAAAGACATTAGGTTGTTACTGTAACTAACAGGTCATGTAATAAAGACATTAGGTTGTTACTGTAACTAACAGGTCATGTAATAAAGACATTAGGTTGTTACTGTAACTAACGGGTCATGTAATAAAGACATTAGGTTGTTACTGTAACTAACTGGTCATGTAATAAATACATTAGGTTGTTACTGTAACTAACAGGTCATGTAATAAAGACATTAGGTTGTTACTGTAACTAACAGGTCATGTAATAAAGACATTAGGTTGTTACTGTAACTAACGGGTCATGTAATAAAGACATTAGGTTGTTACTGTAACTAACTGGTCATGTAATAAATACATTAGGTTGTTACTGTAACTAACTGGTCATGTAATAAAGACATTAGGTTGTTCTGTTACTGTAACTAACTGGTCATATAATAAAGACATTAGGTTGTTCTGTTACTGTAACTAACTGGTCATGTAATAAAGACATTAGGTTGTTCTGTTACTGTAACTAACTGGTCATGTAATAAAGACATTAGGTTGTTACTGTAACTAACTGGTCATGTAATAAAGACATTAGGTTGTTACTGTAACTAACTGGTCATGTAATAAAGACATTAGGTTGTTCTGTTACTGTAACTAACTGGTCATGTAATAAAGACATTAGGTTGTTACTGTAACTAACGGGTCATGTAATAAAGACATTAGGTTGTTACTGTAACTAACTGGTCATGTAATAAAGACATTAGGTTGTTCTGTTACTGTAACTAACTGGTCATGTAATAAAGACATTAGGTTGTTCTGTTACTGTAACTAACTGGTCATGTAATAAAGACATTAGGTTGTTACTGTAACTAACTGGTCATGTAATAAAGACATTAGGTTGTTCTGTTACTGTAACTAACTGGTCATGTAATAAAGACATTAGGTTGTTACTGTAACTAACTGGTCATGTAATAAAGACATTAGGTTGTTACTGTAACTAACTGGTCATGTAATAAAGACATTAGGTTGTTACTGTAACTAACTGGTCATGTAATAAAGACATTAGGTTGTTACTGTAACTAACTGGTCATGTAATAAAGACATTAGGTTGTTACTGTAACTAACTGGTCATGTAATAAAGACATTAGGTTGTTCTGTTACTGTAACTAACTGGTCATGTAATAAAGACATTAGGTTGTTACTGTAACTAACGGGTCATGTAATAAAGACATTAGGTTGTTACTGTAACTAACTGGTCATGTAATAAAGACATTAGGTTGTTCTGTTACTGTAACTAACTGGTCATGTAATAAAGACATTGGGTTGTTCTGTTACTGTAACTAACTGGTCATGTAATAAAGACATTAGGTTGTTACTGTAACTAACGGGTCATGTAATAAAGACATTAGGTTGTTACTGTAACTAACTGGTCATGTAATAAAGACATTAGGTTGTTCTGTTACTGTAACTAACTGGTCATGTAATAAAGACATTAGGTGTTCTGTTACTGTAACTAACTGGTCATGTAATAAAGACATTAGGTTGTTACTGTAACTAACTGGTCATGTAATAAAGACATTAGGTTGTTACTGTAACTAACTGGTCATGTAATAAAGACATTAGGTTGTTCTGTTACTGTAACTAACTGGTCATGTAATAAAGACATTAGGTTGTTACTGTAACTAACTGGTCATGTAATAAAGACATTAGGTTGTTACTGTAACTAACTGGTCATGTAATAAAGACATTAGGTTGTTACTGTAACTAACTGGTCATGTAATAAAGACATTAGGTTGTTACTGTAACTAACTGGTCATGTAATAAAGACATTAGGTTGTTCTGTTACTGTAACTAACTGGTCATGTAATAAAGACATTAGGTTGTCCTCAGAATGGTTATAGGCTTGTAAAGGGTTGTAAAATAACGGTAAGTTTCCCAAAATTCCCAAAGGTTTTCCAGAAATCCCAGTTGGATGTGTCCCTGAATCATAAGGGTATACGCAGGAAATCCAGAATCCTCCAACCAGGATTTCTGGAAAACCTTGGAATTTCAGACAAGTTAATGGAGTTTTGCAAACCCTGTAAAGGGTTCAACCCCAGTTCCAGACACCAATCAGTATTCCTCAATCCATTCCTAGGGGATCCTCAGGGGGTGCATGTTTTTGTTCTACCCCAGCACTAGCACATTCAGGTGCTGAACCAGAACAACACCCAAGTGACGCAGCAGGCGCTAACAAACCGGATTAGAAATTATTAGTGTTGGGCTATAACAAAAACCAGTACCCCAGGAATGGCTTGAGCAACACTGTCAGACACATCTAAATGTGTCTCATGATCAAAGCCACATGAGACATTTTCTATAACAGGATGTGTTCCTAGATATAGTGTATATAAACTACTGTTCAAAAGTTTGGGGTCCCTTAGAAATGTCCTTGTTTTTTAAAGAAAAGCACATTTTTTGTCCATTAAAATAACATCAAATAGATCAGAAATACAGTGTTGACATTGTTAATGTTGTAAATGACTATTGTAGCTGGAAACGGCAGATTAAAAAAAGAATGAAATATCTACATTGGATCAGCTAACACAACGTGCCATTGGAACACAGGAGTGATGGTTGCTGATAATGGGCCTCTGTAGATATTCCATTTAAAAAATCTGCCGTTTCCAGCTACAATAGTCATTTACAACATGAACAATGTCTACACTGTATTTCTGATCAATTTGATGTTATTTTAATGGACAACACATATGCTTTTCTTTCAAAAACAAGTGACCCCAAACTTTTGAACAGTAGTGTACATTTGAACAGTAGTGTACATTTGAACAGTAGTGTACATTTGAACAGTAGTGTACATTTGAACAGTAGTGTACATTTGAACAGTAGTGTACATTTGAACAGTAGTGTACATTTGAACGGTAGTGTACATTTGAACAGTAGTGTACATTTGAACAGTAGTGTACATTTGAACAGTAGTGTACATTTGAACAGTAGTGTACATTTGAACAGTAGTGTACATTTGAACAGTAGTGTACATTTGAACAGTAGTGTACATTTGAACAGTAGTGTACATTTGAACAGTAGTGTACATTTGAACAGTAGTGTACATTTGAACGGTAGTGTACATTTGAACAGTAGTGTACATTTGAACAGTAGTGTACATTTGAACAGTAGTGTACATTTGAACAGTAGTGTACATTTGAACAGTAGTGTACATTTGAACAGTAGTGTACATTTGAACAGTAGTGTACATTTGAACGGTAGTGTACATTTGAACAGTAGTGTACATTTGAACAGTAGTGTACATTTGAACAGTAGTGTACATTTGAACAGTAGTGTACATTTGAACGGTAGTGTACATTTGAACGGTAGAACCAAGAACAGGTGGAAGGTGATTCAATACACAAAAGTGAAAGGACAAGTCATAATTCAAAAGGACAAGTCATAATTCAAAAGGACAAGTCATAATTCAAAAGGACAAGTCATAATTCAAAAGGACAAGTCATAATTCAAAAGGACAAGTCATAATTCAAAAGGACAAGTCATAATTCAAAAGGACAAGTCATAATTCACACAGACAACTCTCCCCTAATGCCCCCTCCCCCTGCACACTACATATACAAACAGACACCTCTCCCCTAATGCCTAATGCCCCCTCCCCCTGCACACTACATATACACACAGACACCTCTCCCCTAATGCCCCCTCCCCCTGCACACTACATATACACACAGACACCTCTCCCCTAATGCCCCCTCCCCCTGCACACTACATATACACACAGACAACTCTCCCCTAATGCCCCCTCCCCCTGCACACTACATATACACACAGACACCTCTCCCTAATGCCCCCTCCCCTGCACACTACATATACACACAGACACCTCTCCCCTAATGCCCCTCCCCCTGCACACTACATATACACACAGACAACTCTCCCTAATGCCCCCTCCCCTGCACACTACATATACACACAGACACCTCTCCCCTAATGCCCCCTCCCCTGCACACTACATATACACACAGACACCTCTCCCCTAATGCCCCCTCCCCTGCACACTACATATACACACAGACACTACTCTCCCAGACACCTAATGCCCCCTCCCCTGCACACTACATATACACACAGACACCTCTCCCCTAATGCCCCCTCCCCCTGCACACTACATATACACACAGACACCTCTCCCCTAATGCCCCCTCCCCTGCACACTACATATACACACAGACACCTCTCCCCTAATGCCCCCTCCCCCCTGCACACTACATATACACACAGACACCTCTCCCCTAATGCCCCCTCCCCCTGCACACTACATATACACACAGACACCTCTCCCCTAATGCCCCCTCCCCTGCACACTACATATACACACAGACACCTCTCCCCCCCTCCCCTGCACACTACATATACACACAGACACCTCTCCCCTAATGCCCCCTCCCCTGCACACTACATATACACACAGACACCTCTCCCTAATGCCCCCTCCCCCTGCACACTACATATACACACAGACACCTCTCCCCTAATGCCCCTCCCCTGCACACTACATATACACACAGACACCTCTCCCCTAATGCCCCCTCCCCTGCACACTACATATACACACAGACAACTCTCCCCTAATGCCCCCTCCCCTGCACACTACATATACACACAGACACCTCTCCCTAATGCCCCCTCCCCTGCACACTACATATACACACAGACACCTCTCCCCTAATGCCCCCCCCCTGCACACTACATATACACACAGACAACTCTCCCCTAATGCCCCCTCCCCTGCACACTACATATACACACAGACACCTCTCCCCTAATGCCCCCTCCCCTGCACACTACATATACACACAGACACCTCTCCCCTAATGCCCCCTCCCCCTGCACACTACATATACACACAGACAACTCTCCCCTAATGCCCCCTCCCCTGCACACTACATATACACACAGACACCTCTCCCCTAATGCCCCACCCCTGCACACTACATATACACACAGACACCTCTCCCTAATGCCCCTCCCCTGCACACTACATATACACACAGACACCTCTCCCCTAATGCCCCCTCCCCTGCACACTACATATACACACAGACACCTCTCCCTAATGCCCCCTCCCCTGCACACTACATATACACACAGACACCTCTCCCCTAATGCCCCCTCCCCCTGCACACTACATATACACACAGACACCTCTCCCCTAATGCCCCCTCCCCTGCACACTACATATACACACAGACACCTCTCCCCTAATGCCCCTCCCCTGCACACTACATATACACACAGACACCTCTCCCCTAATGCCCCCTCCCCTGCACACTACATATACACACAGACACCTCTCCCCACCTAATGCCCCCTCCCCTGCACACTACATATACACACAGACACCTCTCCCTAATGCCCCCTCCCCCTGCACACTACATATACACACAGACACCTCTCCCTAATGCCCCCTCCCCTGCACACTACATATACACACAGACACCTCTCCCTAATGCCCCCTCCCCTGCACACTACATATACACACAGACACCTCTCCCCTAATGCCCCTCCCCTGCACACTACATATACACACAGACACCTCTCCCTAATGCCCCTCCCCCTGCACACTACATATACACACAGACACCTCTCCCCTAATGCCCCCCCCTGCACACTACATATACACACAGACAACTCTCCCACTAATGCCCCCTCCCCCTGCACACTACATATACACACAGACACCTCTCCCTAATGCCCCCTCCCCTGCACACTACATATACACACAGACAACTCTCCCCTAATGCCCCCTCCCCTGCACACTACATATACACACAGACACCTCTCCCCTAATGCCCCTCCCCTGCACACTACATATACACACAGACACCTCTCCCTAATGCCCCCTCCCCTGCACACTACATATACACACAGACAACTCTCCCCTAATGCCCCCTCCCCTGCACACTACATATACACACAGACACCTCTCCCCTAATGCCCCCTCCCCTGCACACTACATATACACACAGACACCTCTCCCCTAATGCCCCTCCCCTGCACACTACATATACACACAGACAACTCTCCCCTAATGCCCCCTCCCCCTGCACACTACATATACACACAGACACCTCTCCCCTAATGCCCCCTCCCCCTGCACACTACATATACACACAGACAACTCTCCCCTAATGCCCCCTCCCCCTGCACACTACATATACACACAGACACCTCTCCCCTAATGCCCCCTCCCCCTGCACACTACATATACACACAGACACCTCTCCCCTAATGCCCCCTCCCCCTGCACACTACATATACACACAGACAACTCTCCCCTAATGCCCCCTCCCCCTGCACACTACATATACACACAGACACCTCTCCCTAATGCCCCCTCCCCCTGCACACTACATATACACACAGACACCTCTCCCCTAATGCCCCCTCCCCCCCTGCACACTACATATACACACAGACACCTCTCCCCTAATGCCCCCTCCCCCTGCACACTACATATACACACAGACACCTCTCCCCTAATGCCCCCTCCCCTGCACACTACATATACACACAGACACCTCTCCCCTAATGCCCCTCCCCTGCACACTACATATACACACAGACACCTCTCCCCTAATGCCCCTCCCCTGCACACTACATATACACACAGACACCTCTCCCTAATGCCCCCTCCCCTGCACACTACATATACACACAGACACCTCTCTCCTAATGCCCCCTCCCCTGCACACTACATATACACACAGACACCTCTCCCCTAATGCCCCCTCCCCCTGCACACTACATATACACACAGACACCTCTCTCCTAATGCCCCTCCCCTGCACACTACATATACACACAGACACCTCTCCCCTAATGCCCCCTCCCCTGCACACTACATATACACACAGACAACTCTCCCACTACATATACACACAGACACTAATGCCCCCTCCCCTGCACACTACATATACACACAGACACCTCTCCCTAATGCCCCTCCCCCCTGCACACTACATATACACACAGACACCTCTCCCTAATGCCCCCCCCCTGCACACTACATATACACACAGACAACTCTCCCCTAATGCCTAATGCCCCCTCCCCCTGCACACTACATATACACACAGACACCTCTCCCCTAATGCCCCCTCCCCCTGCACACTACATATACACACAGACAACTCTCGCTTAACAGGCACAATGTCACATCATCATACCACATGTGAAATGTGTGTTAGTCACTAGCATGACTGTTCACAAAACTTGAGATTAGTTAGTTCAAAACTTTTTTTCTGTAAAAATACACACTGACATTAAACATTTAATCTTATTCATCGTAAAAAATAGATGACATATTTGTCAGATACAGGAAGTGAACAGCTGTACAGGAAGTGAACAGCTATACAGGAAGGGAACAGCTGTACAGGAAGGGAACAGTTATACAGGAAGGGAACAGCTATACAGGAAGTGAATCTGTGTGTTCTTGTAATGGTGGTTTTCTTCTGTGTGATGAAGTTGTTGACAAATCAAAACCTGTGCTCCACTGTCCGACTTTATCCCCATGGCACCCTATTCCCTATATAGTGCACTACATTTGACCAGGGCCCTTAACCCTATGACAGACACAGCAGTAGTTCAGTATTCTCCTCTCTGTATCTAAACCCTTATTTAAGGACGATTGCATCCCAAAGTTAAAGTGCTAAATATCTTTATCAAATTGCACTAGTGTCATCTTAATGCAGACATACTTGTCATTTGTCCCAATATGGCCACCATCCCTTACCACCCAATGAAAATACTCCCCCTACCATCATCCCTACCTACACATCAATAGTCCTTCCCAACCTCCCAACACAGTAGCTATAACCAGGGACAGGAGCTTTCCCTAACCATGTGACCGGACCAGTAGGGACTTAGACAACAATAATTCAAGCCTGGAGATTTTGGGCAGATCACATGATCAGGGAAAATATTCTGTCTTGCTTGCTACCAGGGGAGTACTCCAGTCCCTAGTGAGGCATCTATTGAGATCCACTGATCTGGAATCAGATCCAGGTCCTGCTCCAGTCTCTTGGCACAGTATGGTTGGTTGGCATTAAGATAATGGCGTTTCAGTCAGCTGACCCCAGAACAGATTGAGCCATGTTATGTGGCACAGAGTATGACTTCTTCTAATGCTGGCCTCTAATACTGAGTCTCTGGCCTCTTAATACTGAGTCTCTGGCCTCTTAAGCTGCTTTTCCACAGGGACACTGGTGTAAAGTCTGAGTCTTTAGGCCAAGCACCGGTGTAAAGTCTGAGTCTTTAGGCCAAGCACCGGTGTAAAGTCTGAGTCTTTAGGCCAAGCACCGGTGTAAAGTCTGAGTCTTTAGGCCAAGCACCGGTGTAAAGTCTGAGTCTTTAGGCCAAGCACCGGTGTAAAACCCCGTGGTGGAAATGTGACAGATCCAAACATGGTCTCTGCCTGCTTGGACACTAGTTTCAACTCCTGAGTAGTTGCTGTTGGTGTCGGTTAGAGCTGATCTGGGAACATATTTAGCAGTAGGTAGGTAGCACCGTATGTTGAATGAATGGTTAGGAACGAGGAGGAGGTGTGGGTTTTGGCTCAGCAGATCCTGGATCAGATTCAGTAGCTCGTTGGTTGACTGTGATGTGGAGGGTAAAGTCTAATGACATGTAAGCGCACCAAGCAGGCACAACCAGAGGGGAAAACACATGATGTAGACGTAGAGAGGAATGGAAAGACGTGGATAGAGGAGGATGTGGATACAAAGAGGGGTGAGGAAAAAACACAGATCAAGATAAAGAAAGAAAAGAGAGAGAAAGAAAAGAAGGGAATATACACTGAGTGGGGCCTTGGCGGTCATCACATTTCGTCAGCTGGTGATTGTCATGCAGATAACTGCCGATCTCACGGTAATTGACCGCTGATTAGCATAAACATGTTTAGCATCTCCGGCTTCAATGCACAGCCTACAAGCCACTGATGCGGACCTTTTGGAAAGTCTACATTTATAAAGTATAATACATCCACGTAATATAGCCCACACCATCACAATACATCTATTATTCATTTTAGGCAGGTCTAAAGAAACATGTTGACATGAAGAACATGGTGCCTATTTTAGAAGAACAGAAGAACTGAATAACACTCTGAGTTGTCCTTATGATAAGGCTCTGATCTGGCTATGCCATATGGCTGTGGGCGACACTAGTTCATTTTGCAGACTGGATTAGTTTATCATTCCCGTGGCATTATTTTATATTATTTTACATGAAGAACAATACAATTGAACACAGCTAAATAAAATAGAAAGGATATTTTTTCCAAACTGTTTTCGAGGGACTGAGCCCATACGGCTATTCTGTGTTGAGCGGTTAACAAAGGAACAGGACTTCCTGTATGCTTCATTTATTTATTCATGCAACTTTAGCTGTGATACAAACGTTGGGCTATATGTTTAGAATTTGAATGCATTCTAAGGCCGTATGATGCGACAAATGATGATCTGAAAAAAGCTGAATGAAAGGGAAGCACTCTGCTGTGTTTCTTACGCAGGCTACACACACTTCATCAGTCTCTCATTCATTACTCGACAAGCGCTGGATAATGAAAGGGAAGCACTCTGCTGTGTTTCTTACGCAGGCTGCACACACTTCATCAGTCTCTCATTCATTACTCGACAAGCGCTGGATAATGAAAGGGAAGCACTCTGCTGTGTTTCTTACGCAGGCTGCACACACTTCATCAGTCTCTCATTCATTACTCGACAAGCGCTGGATAATGAAAGGGAAGCACTCTGCTGTGTTTCTTACGCAGGCAGTACACACTTCATCAGTCTCTCATTCACTACTCGACAAGCGCTGGATAATGAAAGGGAAGCACTCTGCTGTGTTTCTTATGCAGGCAGCACACACTTCATCAGTCTCTCATTCACTACTCGACAAGCGCTGGATAATGAAAGGGAAGCACTCTGCTGTGTTTCTTAAGCAGGCTGCACAGACTTCATCAGTCTCTCATTCACTACTCGACAAGCGCTGGATAATGAAAGGGAATTACTCTGCTGTGTTTCTTACGCAGGCTGCACACACTTCATCAGTCTCTCATTCACTACTCGACAAGCGCTGGATAATGAAAGGGAAGCACTCTGCTGTGTTTCTTATGCAGGCAGCACACACTTCATCAGTCTCTCATTCACTACTCGACAAGCGCTGGATAATGAAAGGGAAGCACTCTGCTGTGTTTCTTAAGCAGGCTGCACAGACTTCATCAGTCTCTCATTCACTACTCGACAAGCGCTGGATAATGAAAGGGAAGTACTCTGCTGTGTTTCTTACGCAGGCTGCACACACTTCATCAGTCTCTCATTCACTACTCGACAAGCGCTGGATAATATTCTCACCCATCAGACTATTCTCAATTTAATCTGGTCTTTACATATAGCCTATTAATATATGTGTGGAATTATTTAGTAGGGTACACTGTTTATAAAGCGGATTAATGAACTTAATTTGAAGAATTAAGCAATAAATATAGCAGTAAGAGAAAGCTGGGATCTTCTTTTAAATGGTGTCCAGTCAAAACTGTTTTCACACGAGATCGCACAATGATGGCTTATAAGAACAGGTTTCACTAGGCTCTGTAGGCTATGGGCACTACAACCATGTTCCAGGGGTCTTGGGCTTAGAGGCTACTTTTGGAGTTATTTGGACACTTTAGTTGTGATTACAAACCTTATAAAAACATATAGGCCTATGGGCTAGACCACACAATGCATGCGACTATAATCTAATAAAAGTCCCCCACTGTTTCTTGCCTTAGATTGCACACACTGGGCATCATTCACAAGGGATAATAGTGTCACCCATCAGACTATTCTCAATTTAATCTTGCCTTTACATATGCTAAATAATATTTGAGTGAGATTAATTTTGGTTTAGAATGGGCCATTATCATGTACCTCTCAGCCATATGCACTTGAATAGCGAACGGAAGGCACTTTTCCCGCGGTTCATTTTCATGCCAGCTAGGTAGGCTACTCCGATTGTAAAGCGAAGCAATATGCTTAATATTAGCAGAGTTGAGAAATAAATATAGTTAGCCTACAGATAGCTGATGGGATCCTCCTCTTTTTAATAGAGACAATCAAAAGTCTGAGTCTGCCAGGCGCACCGGTTTGCGTGTGTCAAGAACTGCATCGCTGCTGGGGTTTTCACGCTCAACAGTTTCCTGTGTGTATCAAGAATGGTCCACCACCTGAAGGACATCCAGTCAACTTGACACAACTGTGGGAAGCATTTGCAGTCATCATGGGCCAGCATCCCTGTGGAACGCTTTCGACACCTTGTAGAATCCAGGCCCCCAACGAACTGAGGCTCTTCAGGGCGTTCTTAATGTTTTGTACACTGTGTACAGAGGAGTACAACCGTAAAGACAGAGAACAGAATGAGATGAATGAAGAAAAAGAAGGGTGTGAGTATGATAGTGAAGTGCTCCCTGAGTAGCGCACCCTAGCTGCAGGTCACATGGAGAGAGCCCGTGCCTTGGCGGCTGCCCCCTGTGCCCGCTGCACCGTGCCCTGGCACCCCTCTCTGCCCACCAGCTGGCCTCTTTCAAACAGACCCTCGTGACTCGTCCCTCCTCTTCCTCCTCCTCTTCCTCCTCCTCCTCCCCCTCTTTCCGGACCTCCGTCAGCGAACGTCAGCATACCTGCAAAGGTCATGTTTTAGTTCAAGTCTTAAGGATCCACCCCTTTTTTCAATTTTTGCCTAAAATGACATACCCAAATCTAACTGCCTGTAGCTCAGGACCTGAAGCAAGGATATGCATATTTTTGATACCATTTGAAAGGAAACACTTGGCAGTTTGTGTAAATGTGAAATGTGAAATCAATGTATAATAGATCATCTATATATTTACATCTATAATAGATGTAAAAGAACACATTAGATCCGGTAAAAACATGCATTTTTTTTGTATTTGTTTTGTACAATCATATTGGAAATGCAAGAGAAAGGCCATATTGTATTATTCCAGCCCAGATGCATTTTAGATTGCAGTGTATTTTCAAAGTTTTAGACTGAATCAATGAACCATTGCATTTCTGTTCAAAATGTTAACAAGAATTTAGGCTTTCTGACAATATCAGATATGTCTATGTCCTGGGAAATGTTGTTGTTACTTACAACTTCATGCTAATCGCATTAGACTTCGTTAGCTCCACCGATCCCGTAGAGGTTTTAAACTGAAACCTAACCTTACTGCTACACATTAAACCTCCCTCTAAATATACAGAATACTTGAAAAAGACCCTGCTACAGATTCCTTTTACAAATTGAGTTGTGTCATTTAACAGTGAGAGAGAGAGCGAGAATGAACTTGTTTAGTTATAAGTTATAAGTCTAAAGAGAGTGTTGCTGAGATTCTACTGTTTACCGTATCCCTGCACACATCCACTCTTGAACTCTCCTTCGAACTTCATCCCGTCAAAACGACTGAAGACGCCTGCGCCTTGGAACTTCCCCTGAATGAAGTCTCCTTCGTACCTGCAAGAGACACACAGATGCACAAACAGTGGGGTGTGTTCATTAGGCACCAAACGGAAGAACACAGATGGAAACAGGGAGGAACTAACTGGGTTTGTCCAATAAGAAATTCTCAGGTCTGTGGACTATGCTGTCAACATTTACATTTTAGTCATTTAGCAGACCCTCTTATCGAGAGCGACTTGCTCAAGGTGACATCGACAGATGTTTCACCTAGTCGGCTCAGGGATTTGAACCAGAGACCTTTTGGTTACTGGCCAAGCGATGTTAAAACTCCTTGACGCACCCATCCCGTTAGCGGGATCATTTTCAGCATCATCCGCTGAATTGCAGAGCGCCAAATTCAAATTAAATTACTAAAATATTTAATTTTCATGAAATCACAAGTGCAATATAGCAACAACACAGCTTAGCTTGTTGTTAGTCCACCTGCCGTGTCCAATTTCGAAAAAGCTTTTCGGCGAAAGCATACCAAACATTTATGTAAGGACATCTCTCTCAGCAGACAAAACATTACAAACAGCTAGCAGCAAAGTAGATTGGTCACAAAAGTCAGAAAAGCAATAAAATTAATCGCTTACCTTTGATGATCTTCAGATGTTTGCACTCACGAGACTCCCAGTTACACAATAAATGTTCCTTTTGTTCCATAAAGATTATATTTATATCCAAAATACCTACATTTGGTTGGCGCGTTATGTTCGGAAATCCACAGGCTCGAGCGGTCACAACGGGCCAGACGAAAATTCCAAATAGTATCCGTAAAGTTCGTAGAAATATGTCAAACGTTTTTTATAATCAATCCTCAGGTTGTTTTTACAATATATAATCAATAATATTTCAACCGGACTGTAGCTTCTTCAATAGGAGAGAGAGAGAAAATGTCTGCTCCACTCTGTTGGCGCATGCAAAACGCTGCTGGCACCCAGCTATCCAATAACGTGATGTGATCATTCTCGCTAATTTTTCAGAATAAAAGCCTGAAACTATGTCTAAAGACTGTTCACACCATGTGGAAGCCATAAAGAAATGAATCTGGTTGATATCCCTTTAAATGGACGGAAGGCATGCAATGGAACAGGGAGATTAGTTTCTCTTAGGCACTTCCTTGTTAGATTTTCCTTAGGTTTTTGCCTGCAATATCAGTTTGGTTATACTCACAGACAATATTTTGACAGTTTTGGAAACTTTAGAGTGTTTTCTATCCTAATCTGACAATTATATGCACATTCTAGATTTGGGGCCTGGGAAATAGGCAGTTTCATTTGGGTACGTTTTTCATCCAAACAAAATACTGCCCCCTACACTCAACAAGTTAACTGCTAGGCTACCTCACACAACATGGGCCTATGCTACATAATCAAACATCTGGATAACCCAAAGACAAATGCAGTGATATTGTTTGTGGACTATGTTGTCTTTCACCAGCAGCACCATATCACCAAGTAACATTCTGCCTATTTTGTCTTTCACCTGCAGAACCATATCACCAGGGAACATTCTGACTATGTTGTCTTTCACTAGCAGCACCATATCACCAAGTAACATTCTGACTATGTTGTCTTTCACTAGCAGAACCATATCACCAAGTAACATTCTGACTATGTTGTCTTTCACTAGCAGCACCATATCACCAAGTAACATTCTGACTATGTTGTCTTTCACTAGCAGCACCATATCACCAAGTAACATTCTGACTATGTTGTCTTTCACTAGCAGCACCATATCACCAAGTAACATTCTGACTATGTTGTCATTCACTAGCAGCACCATATCACCAGGGAACATTCTGACTATGTTGTCTTTCACTAGCAGCACCATATCACCAGGTAACATTCTGACTATGTTGTCTTTCACTAGCAGCACCATATCACCAAACATTCTGTAACATTCTGACTATGTTGTCTTTCACTAGCAGCACCATATCACCAGGGAACATTCTGACTATGTTGTCTTTCACTAGCAGCACCATATCACCAGGGAACATTCTGACTATGTTGTCTTTCACTAGCAGCACCATATCACCAGGGAACATTCTGACTATGTTGTCTTTCACTAGCAGCACCATATCACCAAGTAACATTCTGACTATGTTGTCTTTCACTAGCAGCACCATATCACCAAGTAACATTCTGACTATGTTGTCTTTCACTAGCAGCACCATATCACCAAGTAACATTCTGACTATGTTGTCTTTCACTAGCAGCACCATATCACCAGGGAACATTCTGACTATGTTGTCTTTCACTAGCAGCACCATATCACCAAGTAACATTCTGACTATGTTGTCTTTCACTAGCAGCACCATATCACCAGGGAACATTCTGACTATGTTGTCTTTCACTAGCAGCACCATATCACCAAGTAACATTCTGACTATGTTGTCTTTCACTAGCAGCACCATATCACCAGGGAACATTCTGACTATGTTGTCTTTCACTAGCAGCACCATATCACCAGGGAACATTCTGACTATGTTGTCTTTCACTAGCAGCACCATATCACCAGGGAACATTCTGACTATGTTGTCTTTCACTAGCAGCACCATATCACCAGGGAACATTCTGACTATGTTGTCTTTCACTAGCAGCACCATATCACCAGGGAACATTCTGACTATGTTGTCTTTCACTAGCAGCACCATATCACCAGGTAACATTCTGACTATGTTGTCTTTCACTAGCAGCACCATATCACCAGGGAACATTCTGACTATGTTGTCTTTCACTAGCAGAACCATATCACCAAGTAGCATTCTGACTATGTTGTCTTTCTCTAGCAGCACCATATCACCAGGGAACATTCTGACTATGTTGTCTTTCACTAGCAGCACCATATCACCAAGTAACATTCTGACTATGTTGTCTTTCACTAGCAGCACCATATCACCAGGGAACATTCTGACTATGTTGTCTTTCACTAGCAGCACCATATCACCAGGGAACATTCTGACTATGTTGTCTTTCACTAGCAGCACCATATCACCAGGTAACATTCTGACTATGTTGTCTTTCACTAGCAGCACCATATCACCAGGGAACATTCTGACTATGTTGTCTTTCACTAGCAGCACCATATCACCAAGTAACATTCTGACTATGTTGTCTTTCACTAGCAGCACCATATCACCAGGGAACATTCTGACTATGTTGTCTTTCACTAGCAGCACCATATCACCAGGTAACATTCTGACTATGTTGTCTTTCACTAGCAGCACCATATCACCAAGTAACATTCTGACTATGTTGTCTTTCACTAGCAGCACCATATCACCAGGGAACATTCTGACTATGTTGTCTTTCACTAGCAGAACCATATCACCAAGTAACATTCTGACTATGTTGTCTTTCACTAGCAGCACCATATCACCAAGTAACATTCTGACTATGTTGTCTTTCACTAGCAGCACCATATCACCAGGTAACATTCTGCCTATGTTGTCTTTCACTAGCAGCACCATATCACCAGGTAACATTCTGACTATGTTGTCTTTCACTAGCAGAACCATATCACCAGGTAACATTCTGACTATGTTGTCTTTCACTAGCAGCACCATATCACCAGGGAACATTCTGACTATGTTGTCTTTCACTAGCAGCACCATATCACCAGGTAACATTCTGACTATGTTGTCTTTTACTAGCAGCACCATATCACCAGGTAACATTCTGACTATGTTGTCTTTCACTAGCAGAACCATATCACCAGGGAACATTCTGACTATGTTGTCTTTTACTAGCAGCACCATATCACCAGGTAACATTCTGACTATGTTGTCTTTCACTAGCAGAACCATATCACCAGGTAACATTCTGACTATGTTGTCTTTCACTAGCAGCACCATATCACCAAGTAACATTCTGACTATGTTGTCTTTTACTAGCAGCACCATATCACCAAGTAACATTCTGACTATGTTGTCTTTCACTAGCAGCACCATATCACCAGGGAACATTCTGACTATGGTGTCTTTCACTAGCAGCACTATATCACCAGGGAACATTCTGACTATGTTGTCTTTCACTAGCAGCACCATATCACCAAGTAACATTTTGACTATGTTGTCTTTCAATAGCAGCACCATATCACCAGGGAACATTCTGACTATGTTGTCTTTCACTAGCAGCACCATATCACCAAGTAACATTCTGACTATGGTGTCGTTCACTAGCAGCACCATATCACCAGGTAACATTCTGACTATGTTGTCTTTCACTAGCAGCACCATATCACCAGGGAACATTCTGACTATGTTGTCTTTCACTAGCAGCACCATATCACCAGGGAACATTCTGACTATGGTGTCTTTTACTAGCAGCACCATATCACCAGGGAACATTCTGACTATGGTGTCTTTTACTAGCAGCACCATATCACCAGGGAACATTCTGACTATGTTGTCTTTCACTAGCAGCACCATATCACCAGGGAACATTCTGACTATGGTGTCTTTTACTAGCAGCACCATATCACCAGGGAACATTCTGACTATGGTGTCTTTTACTAGCAGCACCATATCACCAGGGAACATTCTGACTATGTTGTCTTTCACTAGCAGCACCATATCACCAGGGAACATTCTGACTATGGTGTCTTTCACTAGCAGCACCATATCACCAGGGAACATTCTGACTATGTGTCTTTTACTAGCAGAACCATATCACCAAGTAACATTCTGACTATGTTGTCTTTCACTAGCAGCACCATATCACCAGGGAACATTCTGACTATGTTGTCTTTCACTAGCAGCACCATATCACCAGGGAACATTCTGACTATGGTGTCTTTTACTAGCAGCACCATATCACCAGGGAACATTCTGACTATGGTGTCTTTTACTAGCAGCACCATATCACCAGGGAACATTCTGACTATGTTGTCTTTCACTAGCAGCACCATATCACCAGGGAACATTCTGACTATGGTGTCATTCACTAGCAGCACCATATCACCAAGTAACATTCTGACTATGGTGTCATTCACTAGCAGAACCATATCACCAAGTAACATTCTGACTATGTTGTCTTTCACTAGCAGCACCATATCACCAAGTAACATTCTGACTATGTTGTCTTTCACTAGCAGCACCATATCACCAAGTAACATTCTGACTATGTTGTCTTTCACTAGCAGCACCATATCACCAGGTAACATTCTGACTATGTTGTCTTTCACTAGCAGCACCATATCACCAAGGAACATTCTGACTATGTTGTCTTTCACTAGCAGCACCATATCACCAGGGAACATTCTGACTATGTTGTCTTTTACTAGCAGCACCATATCACCAGGTAACATTCTGACTATGTTGTCTTTCTTTATCACTAGCAGCACCATATCAGCACCAAGTAACATTCTGACTATGTTGTCTTTCACTAGCAGCACCATATCACCAAGGAACATTCTGACTATGTTGTCTTTCACAGCAGCACCATATCACCAAGTAACATTCTGACTATGTTGTCTTTCACTAGCAGCACCATATCACCAGGGAACATTCTGACTATGTTGTCTTTCACTAGCAGCACCATATCACCAGGGAACATTCTGACTATGTTGTCTTTCACTAGCAGCACCATATCACCAGGGAACATTCTGACTATGTTGTCTTTCACTATCAGCACCATATCACCAGGGAACATTCTGACTATGTTGTCTTTCACTAGCAGAACCATATCACCAAGTAGCATTCTGACTATGTTGTCTTTCTCTAGCAGCACCATATCACCAGGAACATTCTGACTATGTTGTCTTTCACTAGCAGCACCATATCACCAAGTAACATTCTGACTATGTTGTCTTTCACTAGCAGAACCATATCACCAAGTAACATTCTGACTATGTTGTCTTTCACTAGCAGCACCATATCACCAAGTAACATTCTGACTATGTTGTCTTTCACTAGCAGCACCATATCACCAAGTAACATTATGATTCTGATTTTAGTTTTCTGTAGCAAAGCGTTTAAAAGTTTTTTTCACTGCTTACCATAATGAATAGGACCCCAATGTCAAGGAGTTTGTTTCTGCACACTGATTGTGTTAAATTTGTTTTGAGTGGATTCTCAAAAATGTATTTGTTAGGCAGTTGTCTGGTGCATAACTATTTAGTGAGCTATGCTGTCATATAATAGATATCATTCAGCTGAGAAATGTCACCAAGAACAGAATGCTGTCAGAACACAGACAAATATAAGCAGAGAACGTTGACCTGAGGTGGGTGGAATCTTCACTGATGGACTGATCCATTCTCCTGTTCTCACAACCCAGGTCTGCTTGGTGCTCTGTCACACGGAATACAATACACAGCAAAACAAAGTCCATTTGTGTAGTGATTAGTTTTACTTTAGCCGCGCAGTGTGTGACGTTGCCGAGATCCTCGTTAAAGCAAAAGACACTTCATTATCTCAATCAAGCTCTGCTCTCAAGGTGAAGGAGGTTGGTTATAATTACAATGCAAGCAACACAAATTGCATGACTTTGTGTGACATCGGAGTCGAGTTGGATCTAGAGGAAAGCGTTGCCTGTTGCTTCTAACATCACAAGACTTTGTGTGACATCGGAGTAGAGTTGGATCTAGAGGAAAGCGTTGCCTGTTGCTTCTAACATCACAAGACTTTGTGTGACATCGGAGTAGAGTTGGATCTAGAGGAAAGCGTTGCCTGTTGCTTCTAACATCACATGACTTTGTGTGACATCGGAGTAGAGTTGGATCTAGAGGAAAGCGTTGCCTGTTGCTTCTAACATCACATGACTTTGTGTGACATCGGAGTAGAGTTGGATCTAGAGGAAAGCGTTGCCTGTTGCTTCTAACATCACATGACTTTGTGTGACATCGGAGTAGAGTTGGATCTAGAGGAAAGCGTTGCCTGTTGCTTCTAACATCACATGACTTTGTGTGACATCGGAGTAGAGTTGGATCTAGAGGAAAGCGTTGCCTGTTGCTTCTAACATCACATGACTTTGTGTGACATCGGAGTAGAGTTGGATCTAGAGGAAAGCGTTGCCTGTTGCTTCTAACATCACATGACTTTGTGTGACATCGGAGTAGAGTTGGATCTAGAGGAAAGCGTTGCCTGTTGCTTCTAACATCACATGACTTTGTGTGACATCGGAGTAGAGTTGGATCTAGAGGAAAGCGTTGCCTGTTGCTTCTAACATCACATGACTTTGTGTGACATCGGAGTAGAGTTGGATCTAGAGGAAAGCGTTGCCTGTTGCTTCTAACATCACATGACTTTGTGTGACATCGGAGTAGAGTTGGATCTAGAGGAAAGCGTTGCCTGTTGCTTCTAACATCACATGACTTTGTGTGACATCGGAGTAGAGTTGGATCTAGAGGAAAGCGTTGCCTGTTGCTTCTAACATCACATGACTTTGTGTGACATCGGAGTAGAGTTGGATCTAGAGGAAAGCGTTGCCTGTTGCTTCTAACATCACATGACTTTGTGTGACATCGGAGTAGAGTTGGATCTAGAGGAAAGCGTTGCCTGTTGCTTCTAACATCACATGACTTTGTGTGACATCGGAGTAGAGTTGGATCTAGAGGAAAGCGTTGTCTGTTGCTTCTAACATCACATGACTTTGTGACATCGGAGTAGAGTTGGATCTAAAGGAAAGCGTTGCCTGTTGCTTCTAACATCACATGACTTTGTGACATCGGAGTAGAGTTGGATCTAAAGGAAAGCGTTGCCTGTTGCTTCTAACATCACATGACTTTGTGTGACATCGGAGTAGAGTTGGATCTAGAGGAAAGCGTTGCCTGTTGCTTCTAACATCACATGACTTTGTGTGACATCGGAGTAGAGTTGGATCTAGAGGAAAGCGTTGCCTGTTGCTTCTAACATCACATGACTTTGTGACATCGGAGTAGAGTTGGATCTAGAGGAAAGCGTTGCCTGTTGCTTCTAAAGTCACATGACTTTGTGTGACATCGGAGTAGAGTTGGATCTAAAGGAAAGCGTTGCCTGTTGCTTCTAACATCACATGACTTTGTGACATCGGAGTAGAGTTGGATCTAAAGGAAAGCGTTGCCTGTTGCTTCTAACATCACATGACTTTGTGTGACATCGGAGTAGAGTTGGATCTAAAGGAAAGCGTTGCCTGTTGCTTCTAACATCACATGACTTTGTGTGACATCGGAGTAGAGTTGGATCTAAAGGAAAGCGTTGCCTGTTGCTTCTAACATCACATGACTTTGTGTGACATCGGAGTAGAGTTGGATCTAAAGGAAAGCGTTGCCTGTTGCTTCTAACATCACAACACTAAGAGAACATCTGTTTGCAGAACCACATGGACGCGGTAAGGAATTCAACTTCCAGTTAGAAGTAACACAAATGAAGACAATGAACAGGGGAGATCTAAATGCAACACGTTGCCTCAGGGCATCGGTCAATATAAATGTGCTATAAGGGGGAAGACGTCAGACAGTTTTAATCATTAGCAGGGTCAAAGGTGAAATAGGAATGGTGAGACATTGTTACCTGGATCCATCAGGGAAGACCAGCATCCCACAGCCGTTGAAGAGTCCGTTCTCGAACTGACCCGTGTAACAAGTCCCATCACATAACGTCAGCTGGCCTAGACCATGTCTCAGACCTGGGGGACAGACAAACCAGTTAGTTACTGACCTAGACCATGTCTCAGACCTGGGGGACAGACAAACCAGTTAGTTACTGGCCTAGACCGTGTCTCAGACCTGGGGGACAGACAAACCAGTTAGTTACTGGCCTAGACCATGTCTCAGACCTGGGGGACAGACAAACCAGTTAGTTACTGGCCTAGACCTTGTCTCAGACCTGGGGGACAGACAAACCAGTTAGTTACTGGCCTAGACCATGTCTCAGACCTGGGGGACAGACAAACCAGTTAGTTACTGGCCTAGACCATGTCTCAGACCTGGGGGACAGACAAACCAGTTAGTTACTGGCCTAGACCATGTCTCAGACCTGGGGGACAGACAATACCAGTTAGTTACTGGCCTAGACCATGTCTCAGACCTGGGGGACAGACAAACCAGTTAGTTACTGGCCTAGACCATGTCTCAGACCTGGGGGACAGACAATACCAGTTAGTTACTGGCCTAGACCATGTCTCAGACCTGGGGGACAGACAAACCAGTTAGTTACTGGCCTAGACCATGTCTCAGACCTGGGGGACAGACAAACCAGTTAGTTACTGGCCTATTCCATGTCTCAGACCTGGGGGACAGACAATACCAGTTAGTTACTGGCCTATTCCATGTCTCAGACCTGGGGGACAGACAATACCAGTTAGTTACTGGCCTAGTCCATGTCTCAGACCTGGGGGACAGACAAACCAGTTAGTTATGTCTATTGGGGGACAATAGCCATTTATTGAATAAATGTCTAAATAGACAATACCAGTTAGTTCTGGCCTAGTTGTCTCAGACCTGGGGGACAGACAAACCAGTTAGTTACTCCTAGCTGTCTCAGTCCTGGGGGACAGACAAACCAGTTAGTTACTGTTATCCATGTCTCAGACCTGGGGACAGACAAACCAGTTAGTTACTGGCCTATTAGCTGTCTCAGACCTGAACTGGGGACAGAAATAAAAACCAGTCAGTTACTGGCTTCCATGTCGTGAATGAAAGACATCAAAAGAGCACCTTATGGCTTTATAATAACTGTCTCAGACCTGGGGGACAATCAAACCAGTTAGTTACTGGCCTAGACCATGTCTCAGACCTGGTCTGTCTGAAGTTAGTTACTGGCCTATTCCATGTCTCTACCTGGGGGACAGACTAACTGTTAGTTACTGGCTGGCTGTTGTCTCAGACCTGTCAGACAAACCAGTTAAAACTGCCTGTCCATGTCTCAGACCTGGGGGACAGACAACAGTTATTACTGTACATAGACCATGTCTTGTTGGGGGACAGACAAACCAGTTAGTTACTGGCTATTCTGTCTCAGAGTGGGTCTGTCTTGTGAAGTACCAGTTATTACTTGTGTCTCATAGGGGACAGAACATTCAATTGCTCCAAATTCCTTACAACCGGAGTCCGGCTCTTTGTCAGTACTTAGAGCTTCAAAATAGTCTGTCTAGCTGTCTGTCTAGCTGTCTATCTTAGCTGTCTGTCTAGCTGTCTGTCTAGCTGTCTGTCTAGCTGTCTATCTGGCTGTCTGTCTTAGCTGTCTATCTAGCTGTCTGTCTAGCTGTCTATCTAGCTGTCTATCTATCTAGCTGTCTGTCTAGCTGTCTATCTTAGCTGTCTGTCTAGCTGTCTGTCTAGCTGTCTGTCTAGCTGTCTATCTTAGCTGTCTGTCTAGCTGTCTGTCTAGCTGTCTATCTAGCTGTCTATCTTAGCTGTCTGTCTAGCTGTCTGTCTAGCTGTCTGTCTTCTGTCTATCTTGCTGTCTGTCTTAGCTGTCTGTCTAGCTGTCTGTCTAGCTGTCTATCTAGCTGTCTATCTAGCTGTCTATCTTGCTGTCTATCTAGCTGTCTGTCTAGCTGTCTATCTTAGCTGTCTGTCTAGCTGTCTGTCTAGCTGTCTATCTAGCTGTCTATCTAGCTGTCTATCTTAGCTGTCTGTCTAGCTGTCTGTCTAGCTGTCTATCTAGCTGTCTATCTAGCTGTCTATCTTGCTGTCTATCTTAGCTGTCTGTCTAGCTGTCTGTCTAACTTAGCTGTCTGTCTAGCTGTCTATCTAGCTGTCTATCTAGCTGTCTATCTAGCTGTCTATCTAGCTGTCTGTCTAGCTGTCTGTCTAGCTGTCTATCTAGCTGTCTATCTAGCTGTCTATCTAGCTGTATGTCTAGCTGTCTAAAAGCTGTCTGTCTAGCTGTCTGTCAGCTGTCTATCTAGCTGTCTGTCTAGCTGTCTGACTAGCTGTCTGGCTAGCTCTTCTAGCTGTCTGACTAGCTGTCTGTCTAGCTGTCTGTCTATCTTAGCTGTCTGTATAGCTGTCTGTCTAGCTGTCTGACTAGCTGTCTATCTAGCTGTATGTCTATCTAGCTGTCTGACTAGCTGTCTGTCTATCTTAGCTGTCTGTCTATCTAGCTGTCTATCTAGCTGTCTATATAGCTGTATGTTTAGCTGTCTGTCTAGCTGTCTATCTAGCTGTATGTCTAGTTGTCTGACTAGCTGTCTATCTAGCTGTCTGTCTATCTAGCTGTCTGACTAGCTGTATGTCTATCTTAGCTGTCTGTGTAGCTGTCTGTCTAGCTGTCTGACTAGCTGTCTATCTAGCTGTCTGTCTATCTTAGCTGTCTGTCTAGCTGTCTGTCTAGCTGTCTGACTAGCTGTCTATCTAGCTGTCTGTCTAGCTGTTTATCTAGCTGTGTGTCTATCTAGCTGTCTGTCTAGCTGTCTGTCTAGCTGTCTATCTAGCTGTCTGTCTAGCTGTCTGTCTAGCTGTCTGACTAGCTGTCTATCTAGCTGTCTATCTTAGCTGTCTGTCTAGCTTTCTGTCTAGCTGTCTATCTAGCTGTCTATCTAGCTGCTGTCTTGCTGTCTATCTAGCTGTCTGTCTATCTGTCTGTCTATCTAGGGCTATCTGTCTAGCTGTCTCTCAGGGCTTCTGTCTACTGTCTGTCTGTCTGTCTGTCTGTCTGTCTGTCTGTCTGTCTGTCTAGGGCTGTCTACTGTCTGTCTGTCTACACCTCTAGGGCTTCTATCTATCTGTCTATCTACTATCTATCTAGGGCTTCTAAATCTGTCTGTCTGTCTGTCTGTCTGTCTGTCTGTCTGTCTGTCTGTCTGTCTGTCTGTCTGTCTGTCTGGCTGGCTGTCTGGCTGGCTGGCTGGCTGGCTGGCTGTCTATCTGTCCGTCTTTCTCACTTTTGTCCTTGTTCTTTAGACTATACATGTAGCTTATTTAGAAGTTCCAGGTCTGTCTACTCAAACCCACATTACTTGTCATGGGGTGGTTGGGTCAGGAAAAAAAATGTATTGCTCCAAATACACCTCTCAGGGCTTCCAAATACACCTCTCAGGGCTTCCAAATACACCTCTCAGGGCTTCCAAATACACCTCTCAGGGCTTCCAAATACACCTCTCAGGGCTTCCAAATACACCTCTCAGGGCTTCCAAATACACCTCTCAGGGCTTCCAAATACACCTCTCAGGGCTTCCAAATACACCTCTCAGGGCTTCCAAATACACCTCTCAGGGCTTCCAAATACACTCTCAGGGCTTCCAAATACAAATACAAATACACCTCTCAGGGCTTCCAAATACACCTCTCAGGGCTTCCAAATACACCTCTCAGGGCTTCCAAATACAACTCTCAGGGCTTCCAAATACACCTCTCAGGGCTTCCAAATACACCTCTCAGGGCTTCCAAATACACCTCTCAGGGCTTCCAAATACACCTCTCAGGGCTTCCAAATACACCTCTCAGGGCTTCCAAATACAGGGCTTCCTCACCTCAGGGCTTCCAAATACACCTCTCAGGGCTTCCAAATACACCTCTCAGGGCTTCCAAATACACCTCTCAGGGCTTCCAAATACACCTCTCAGGGCTTCCAAATACAACTCTCAGGGCTTCCAAATACACCTCTCAGGGCTTCCAAATACACCTCTCAGGGCTTCCAAATACACCTCTCAGGGCTTCCAAATACAACTCTCAGGGCTTCCAAATACACCTCTCAGGGCTTCCAAATACACCTCTCAGGGCTTCCAAATACACCTCTCAGGGCTTCCAAATACACCTCTCAGGGCTTCCAAATACACCTCTCAGGGCTTCCAAATACACCTCTCAGGGCTTCCAAATACACCTCTCAGGGCTTCCAAATACAACTCTCAGGGCTTCCAAATACACCTCTCAGGGCTTCCAAATACACCTCTCAGGGCTTCCAAATACACCTCTCAGGGCTTCCAAATACACCTCTCAGGGCTTCCAAATACACCTCTCAGGGCTTCCAAATACACCTCTCAGGGCTTCCAAATACACCTCTCAGGGCTTCCAAATACACCTCTCAGGGCTTCCAAATACACCTCTCAGGGCTTCCAAATACACCTCTCAGGGCTTCCAAATACACCTCTCAGGGCTTCCAAATACACCTCTCAGGGCTTCCAAATACACCTCTCAGGGCTTCCAAATACACCTCTCAGGGCTTCCAAATACACCTCTCAGGGCTTCCAAATACAACTCTCAGGGCTTCCAAATTTTCTTGGTAGTTGAAAAGAGGCTGCCTGTCTTTCCTTGGTCCTTGTTAACTTCTATACTGTTGTGTCTTTGGGAGTTCTGGGCATGTTCTATTCAAACACACATCTCAGGGCCTCTGTAACCTATATAGTTAAAGAAAATGACACTTTTCATGGGCAGTTGGATCGAAAGTAATTTAACAGTGAAGTGGGACTAAAATATGTTCTTGCTCTAAGACATACCAATCTCAGGGTCTCTGAATGTTCTTGCTCTAAGACATACCAATCTCAGGGTCTCTGAATGTTCTTGGAACTTAACAAACAGGCTGCCTTGTCACTTCTAGTCAAGAATGTGAGTAAAAAAATATAGCCAGTAAAAAAATAAAGAATTCTAATGTAGATGTTTTGTCCTGTCAGTCGACGTAGATTCAAGGCATTCAAGCCATGTCTCAACACACTGTATTTTACACCTGTGTGTATTGTAGGCTACAGCATTCTCCCAATTGTAGCCCACTGAATGAGGTCCATTGCATGGGGTCCACTGAATGAGGTCCACTGCATGGGGTCCACTGCATGGGTCCACTGAATGGGGTCCACTGAATGAGGTCCACTGCATGGAGTCCACTGAATGGGGTCCACTGAATGAGGTCCACTGCATGGAGTCCACTGAATGGGGTCCACTGAATGAGGTCCACTGCATGGAGTCCACTGCATGGAGTCCACTGCATGGGGTCCACTGAATGAGGTCCACTGCATGGAGTCCACTGCATGGAGTCCACTGAATGGGGTCCACTGAATGAGGTCCACTGAATGGGGTCCACTGAATGGGGTCCACTGAATGAGGTCCACTGCATGGAGTCCACTGAATGGGGTCCACTGAATGAGGTCCACTGCATGGAGTCCACTGCATGGGGTCCACTGAATGAGGTCCACTGCATGGGGTCCACTGAATGGGGTCCACTGAATGAGGTCCACTGCATGGGGTCCACTGCATGGAGTCCACTGCATGGGGTCCACTGAATGAGGTCCACTGCATGGAGTCCACTGAATGAGGTCCACTGCATGGAGTCCACTGAATGGGGTCCACTGAATGAGGTCCACTGAATGGGGTCCACTGAATGGGGTCCACTGAATGAGGTCCACTGAATGGGGTCCACTGAATGAGGTCCACTGCATGGAGTCCACTGCATGAGGTCCACTGAATGGGGTCCACTGCATGGAGTCCACTGAATGGGGTCCACTGAATGGGGTCCACTGAATGGGGTCCACTGAATGAGGTCCACTGAATGGGGTCCACTGAATGAGGTCCACTGCATGGAGTCCACTGCATGAGGTCCACTGAATGGGGTCCACTGAATGGGGTCCACTGAATGGGGTCCACTGAATGAGGTCCACTGAATGGGGTCCACTGAATGAGGTCCACTGAATGGGTCCACTGAATGGGGTCCACTGAATGAGGTCCACTGCATGGAGTCCACTGAATGGGGTCCACTGAATGGGGTCCACTGCATGGGGTCCACTGAATGGGGTCCACTGAATGGGGTCCACTGAATGGGGTCCACTGAATGGAGTCCACTGAATGGGGTCCACTGAATGAGGTCCACTGAATGGAGGTCCACTGAATGGGGTCCACTGAATGAGGTCCACTGAATGGGGTCCACTGAATGAGGTCCACTGAATGAGTCCACTGAATGGGGTCCACTGAATGGGGTCCACTGAATGGAGTCCACTGAATGAGGTCAGGTGAAATGTTCTGAGCTTCTCGTTGCTCCGTAGGTATTTGGGCAGCAATACGTTTGAACGTAAAGTATCGGAGCACACAAGTGAACACAGTGGATTAGGATTTAGGAAGGGGGAGGTGAGAGAGAGATAGGGAGAGGAAGGGGGAGGGTGGAGGGAGGGGGAGGTGAGAATGAGAGAGGAGGGGGAGGGTGGAGGGAGGTGAGGGTGAGTGAGAGAGATGAGGGTGGTTTTCTGCTGCCAGATACTATTGTACTAAATTAGTATAACACAGTATTAGGATTTAGGAAGGGGGTGAGGGAGGAGGGGTGAGAGGAGTGGAGGGAGGAGGGGTGAGAGGAGTGGAGGGAGGAGGGGTGAGAGGAGTCGAGGGAGGAGGGTTGAGAGGAGTGGAGGGAGGAGGGGTGAGAGGAGTGGAGGGAGGAGGGGTGAGAGGACTGGAGGGAGGAGGGGTGAGAGAGGGGTGAGGGAGGAGGGGAGCGGAGGAAGGGAGGAGGGGTGAGAGAGGGGTGAGGGAGGGGTGAGGGGGGTGAGGAGAGGGGGTGAGGGAGGAGGGTGAGGGGGACATATTCGAGGGAGGGGGTGAGAGGAAAACTGGAGGCCCTTTGCCCTTGTGAGAGGGTGAGGGAGGGAGGAGAGAGGGAGAGGAAAGGGTGAGGGAGGGAGGGGTGAGAGAGGGAGAGGAAAGGGTGAGGGAGGGAGGGGTGAGAGAGGGAGAGGAAAGGGTGAGGGAGGAGGGGTGAGAGAGGGAGAGGAAAGGGGGAGGGAGGGGTGAGCGGAGTGAAGGGAGGAGGGGTGAGAGAGGGGTGAGGGAAGAGGGGTGAGGGAGGAGGGGTGTGAGAGGGGGGAGGGAGGAGGGATGAGAGAAGAGGGGGTGAGGGAGGAGGGATGAGAGAGGGAGAGGAAAGGGTGAGGGAGGGAGGGGTGAGAGAGGGAGAGGAGAGGGTGAGGGAGGAGAGGTGAGAGAGGGAGAGGAAAGGGTGAGGGAAGGAGGGGTGAGAGAGGGAGAGGAAAGGGTGAGGGAGGGAGGGGATGAAAGAGCACAGGGCTGCCAGCTAGTGGTGTAGATTGACTAAATTAGATGTGCCATCTGTCACTATGACTACGCAAACCTCCTCTCTCTAATCTCAGTTGAGTTTTTTAAAATTTTTGTTGAGATTTGGACGGCGAGGTAAAACTAAACTGACTGTTAGACGAAATACAGTCAAGAGCCTTCTGGAATCAAATCAAATTGTATTTGTCACATGCACCGAATACAACAGGTGCTTACTTATAAGCCCTTAATGTGTGTGTCTGTGTGTGTATCTGCACGTGCGTGTGTATGTGTGTGTGTGGGCCGTACGGTGTTGACATGGGATTTGTGTCGAAGCCAAGTAGAGTTAAGTAAGAGGCGGTGGCTGAGATTTCACAAGGCTTCCTTCCACTGACTGAGGTCCACTGAATGTTGGTTAGATAGTAGGTTTTGTTGTGGAATTGTTAGATATTACCTGTTAGATACGGCCTCACTGTCGGATCTAGAAGCATAAGCATTTCCCTACACTCACAATAACATCTGCTAACCATGTGTATGTGACCAATAACATTTGATTTGATTTGCCAAGCAGGGGCGTCAGTCGTCTTACACGAGGCACGAGGGTTGAAATAGCAACCATTTAAAACTTAAAGGACACGAGAAAGTGCATTTCTATCCCATGTTTCTCTAACTCACGTGATCAAGGTCAAATTCCTGAACTGTCAAAAACATTCTGAACCAAAATGTATGGGAACTGACTTGACAGTTTGACAGAACTATTATCAAAGCCACAAGTTGTGTCCAAGCAAGATATGTATAACACACAAACATCTCCCCATACTAATACAACTCATTCATTTCCCCCTGTATTACAACACACAAACATCTCCCCATACTAATACAACTCATTCATTTGCCCCTGTATTACAACACACAAACATCTCCCCATACTAATACAACTCATTATTTGCCCCTGTATTACAACACACAAACATCTCCCCATACTAATACAACTCATTCATTTCCCCTGTATTACAACACACAAACATCTCCCCATACTAATACAACTCATTCATTTCCCCCTGTATTACAACAATTCATTTCCCCCTACTAATACAACTCATTCATTTGCCCCTGTATTACAACACACAAACATCTCCCCATACTAATACAACTCATTAATTTCCCCCTGTATTACAACACACAAACATCTCCCCATACTAATACAACTCATTCATTTCCCCCTGTATTACAACTAATTCATTTCCCCCTACTATTACAACTAATTCATTTCCCCCTAGTATTACAACTAATTAATTTCCCCCTGTATTACAACTAATTCATTTCCCCCTAGTATTACAACTAATTCATTTCCCCCTAGTATTACAACTAATTAATTTCCCCCTGTATTACAACTAATTCATTTCCCCCTACTATTACAACTAATTCATTTCCCCTACTATTACAACTAATTCATTTCCCCCAGTATTACAACTAATTCATTTCCCCCTAGTATTACAACTAATTAATTTCCCCCTGTATTACAACTAATTCATTTCCCCTACTATTACAACTAATTCATTTCCCCCTAGTATTACAACTAATTCATTTCCCCCAGTATTACAACTAATTCATTTCCCCCTACTATTACAACTAATTCATTTCCCCTAGTATTACAACTAATTCATTTCCCCCCAGTATTACAACTAATTCATTTCCCCCAGTATTACAACTAATTCATTTCCCCCCAGTATTACAACTAATTCATTTCCCCTTAGTATTACAACTAATTCATTTCCCCTAGTATTACAACTAATTCATTTCCCCTATTGTACAGAGTAATTAGCCTTACTAGTTTAGCTAAAGCAGTAGTGCTACTGGATCAAATATAATCCAATTAAAATTGTATTTAAAGTGCATTAAAAATAGCAACACACTTAACATTAAAACAATACAATGAAAAAAATGATAAGCAAACAAGAAGCCGTAAAATGTAGAAAATAAAAAGTACACAGTGTAAAATATTAAAAGCACTAATTAAAGGCCTGGCTTCGGACCAGCTAATAGACTGTGTTCACTACTGTACTTACAAACTGCCCGTCTCTCCTTTCGTCTAGTTTGATTCCAGAAATCAGTTCAGAGTTTAATCTGGTGAACGGTTCTTAGCATCGCGTCGTCGGGGCCAATCTTGTCGTTAGGTCACGGTTGCCACGGTTGCCATGCTAATTTAGCTTCAGCTGAATTTGTCTGCTTTTATATCAATCAATAGTCCTAGTGCACTGACCCCCCACACACACACAAACATCTCTCTCAAAGTTGTCTTTCTTAGCTAATAACAGACTTGAACGGTGAATAATAAGATGCTAAAAGATATGCCATCAGTCA
Source organism: Oncorhynchus keta (assembly GCF_023373465.1). NCBI lineage: Eukaryota > Metazoa > Chordata > Actinopteri > Salmoniformes > Salmonidae > Oncorhynchus > Oncorhynchus keta. The sequence goes on from NC_068430.1 coordinate 77,150,054, forward strand.
GGCTGTCTCCTGTGTGTCCCACTTCAACCTGTTAGCTATACCTGTCAACACAAACAATCACCCTTACAACAAGGGAACTAAACAACACACCAGACACACCAAATGACCTCTGACCTCTCTGAAGCCACCATATGTTATCAGTTAAACAGAACGGTTTTCTAAAATAGCTCCAAACTTGTTCTCTAGTTATTATGGCATCCTTTATCTCTGGGGCTACCGTGACGTCTCGTGTTTTTGTCAAACTGCAAATACTGGTTTGGTCAGTGTAGCGTTAATGTGGATATTACGCGGCTGTGTGTGTGTGTGTGTATTTGTTTGCTTGTGTATTTGTATGTGTGTTGTCGCTATGACAGCAGATGGTATATAGTCTGTAGAGAATTGCCGGTGGATACAGATTCTGTTTGTGACCTAGAATTAGTACAGACGACACACCCTTAGGCTCCAGCCTACCACTCCTCTCTGCTGTTTACTCAGAAGCAACAATCTGGACTGAGTTGAGACTTTTGATTCGTTTGAAACCTCCAGACACCTGAGGCTGACACAGTGAGAAATACATCCAGAGGGGGAATGGAGCATGTAAAGTACCTGCTAACTTTACTTTCATGTCTGACGTGTACGGTTGGACTACATAAATGTTGTATTTATACCGAGTAAAAATAGAAACGCAACATGCAAAGTGTTGGTCCCATGTTTCATGAGCTGAAATAAAATATCCCAGAAATTTTCCATACACAAAAAGCTTATTTCTCTCAAAATGTGTTTATGTCCCTGTAAGTGAGCATTTCTCCTCTGCCAAGATAATCCATCCTGCCTGACAGGTGTTGCATATCAAGAAGCTGATTATACAGCATGATCATTACACAGGTGATACACAGGTGCTCCTTGTGCTAGGGACAATAAAAGGCCACTCTAAAATGTGCCTTTTTGTCACACAACATAACACCATAGATGTCTCAAGTTTTGAGGGAGTGTGCAATTGGCATGCTGACTTCAGGAATGTCCACCAGAACTATTGCCAGAGGATTTAATGTTCATTTCTCTATCATAAACCGCCTCCAACATCCTTTTAGAGAATTTGGCAGTATGTGTAACCGTGTAACCATGCCAGCCCAGGACCCCCACACCGGCTTCTTCACCTGCAGGATTGTCTGAGACCAGCTATAAGGGATAGAGGGATGAGTAAAGTGATAGAGGGATAAGTAGAGTGATAGAGGGATTAGTAAAGTGATAGAGGGATTATTAAAGTGATAGAGGGATTAGTAAAGGGATAGAGGGATTAGTAAAGGGATAGAGGGATTAGTAAAGTGATAGAGGAATAGAGGGATGAGTAAAGTGATAGAGGGATAGAGGGATGAGTAAAGTGATAGAGGGATTAGTAAAGTGATAGAGGGATAGAGGGATGAGTAAAGTGATAGAGGGATGAGTAAAGTGATAGAGGGATAGAGGGATGAGTAAAGTGATAGAGGGATGAGTAAAGTGATAGAGGGATGAGTAAAGTGATAGAGGGATAGAGGGATGAGTAAAGTGATAGAGGGATGAGTAAAGTGATAGAGGGATGAGTAAAGGGATAGAGGGATGAGTAAAGTGATAGAGGGATGAGTAAAGTGATAGAGGGATGAGTAAAGTGATAGAGGGATAGAGGGATGAGTAAGGTGATAGAGGGATAGAGGGATTAGTAAAGTGATAGAGGCATAGAGGGATGAGTAAAGTGATAGAGGAATAGAGAGATGAGTAAAGTGATAGAGGGATAGAGGGATTAGTAAAGTGATAGAGGGATAGAGGGATGAGTAAAGTGATAGAGGGATAGAGGGATGAGTAAAGTGATAGAGGGATTAGTAAAGGGATAGAGGGATTAGTAAAGGGATAGAGGGATTAGTAAAGTGATAGAGGAATAGAGGGATGAGTAAAGTGATAGAGGGATAGAGGGATGAGTAAAGTGATAGAGGGATGAGTAAAGTGATAGAGGGATTAGTAAAGTGATAGAGGGATGAGTAAAGAGTAAAGTGATAGAGGGATGAGTAAAGTGATAGAGGGATGAGTAAAGTGATAGAGGGATGAGTAAAGTGATAGAGGGATGAGTAAAGTGATAGAGGGATAGAGGGATGAGTAAAGTGATAGAGGGATGAGTAAAGTGATAGAGGGATGAGTAAAGGGATAGAGGGATGAGTAAAGTGATAGAGGGATGAGTAAAGTGATAGAGGGATGAGTAAAGTGATAGAGGGATAGAGGGATTAGTAAAGTGATAGAGGCATAGAGGGATGAGTAAAGTGATAGAGGGATGAGTAAAGTGATAGAGGGATAGAGGGATGAGTAAAGTGATAGAGGGATAGAGGGATGAGTAAAGTGATTGAGGGATAGAGGGATGAGTAAAGTGATCGAGGGATAGAGGGATGAGTAAAGTGATAGAGGGATAGAGGGATGAGTAAAGTGATAGAGGGACGAGTAAAGTGATAGAGGGTTTAGTAAAGTGATAGAGGGATGAGTAAAGTGATAGAGGGATTAGTAAAGTGATAGAGGGATAGAGGGATTAATAAAGTGATAGAGGGATTAGTAGAGTGATAGAGGGATGAGTAAAGTGATAGAGGGATTAGTAAAGTGATAGAGGGATTAGTAAAGTGATAGAGGGATAGAGGGATTAGTAAAGTGATAGAGGGATTAGTAAAGTGATAGAGGTTTGAGTAAAGTGATAGAGGGATTAGTAAAGTGATAGAGGGATTAGTAAAGTGATAGAGGTTTGAGTAAAGTGATAGAGGGATGAGTAAAGTGATAGAGGGATAGAGGGATTAGTAAAGTGATAGAGGGATGAGTAAATTGATAGAGGGATGAGTAAATTGATAGAGGGATAGAGGGATTAGTAAAGTGATAGAGGGATGAGTAAATTGATAGAGGGATGAGTAAAGTGATAGAGGGATAGAGGGATGAGTAAAGTGATAGAGGGATGAGTAAAGTGATAGAGGGATGAGTAAAGTTATAGAGGGATGAGTAAAGTGATAGAGGTTTGAGTAAAGTGATAGAGGGATTAGTAAAGTGATAGAGGGATTAGTAGAGTGATAGACGGATTAGTAAAGTGATAGAGGGATTAGTAAAGTGATAGAGGGATAGAGGGATTAGTAAAGTGATAGAGGGATAGAGGGATTATTAGAGTGATAGAGGGATGAGTAAAGTGATAGAGGGATTAGTAAAGTGATAGAGGGATTAGTAGAGTGATAGAGGGATTAGTAAAGTGATAGAGGGATTAGTAAAGTGATAGAGGGATAGAGGGATTAATAAACTGATAGAGGGATGAGTAAAGTGATAGAGGGATGAGTAAAGTTATAGAGGGATAGAGGGATGAGTAAAGTGATAGAGGGATGAGTAAAGTGATAGAGGGATTAGTAAAGTGATAGAGGGATTAGTAAAGTGATAGAGGGATTACTAAAGTGATAGAGGGATTAGTAAAGTGATAGAGGGATGAGTAAAGTGATAGAGGGATTAGTAAAGTGATAGAGTGATGAGTAAAGTGATAGAGGGATTAGTAAAGTGATAGAGGGATGAGTAAAGTGATAGAGGGATTAGTAAAGTGATAGAGGGATGAGTAAAGTGATAGAGGGATGAGTAAAATGATAGAGGGATTAGTAAAGTGATAGAGGGATTAGTAAAGTGATAGAGGGATGAGTAAAGTGATAGAGGGATGAGTAAAGTGATAGAGGGATGAGTAAAGTGATAGAAGGATTAGTAATGTGATAGAGGGATTAGTAAAGTGATAGAGGGATGAGTAAAGTGATAGAGGGATGAGTAAAGTGATAGAGGGATGAGTAAAGTGATAGAGGGATTAGTAAAGTGATAGAAGGATAGAGGGATCTTGCCTTCCCTCCACTCCCCATGGTACTCTTCACCGTTGGAATAGGTGAAGGATCCTCTTGTCAGGGTCATATCACACAGGTCCTGTTGTACACACACACACACACACACACACACACACACACACACACACACACACACACACACACACACACACACACACACACACACACACACAACACACAATTATTATTGCGTTATGATACTATATACCACGATGGGTTATGATACTATATACCACGATGGGTTATGATACTATATACCATGATGGGTTATGATACCCATGATGGGTTATGATACTATATACCATGATGGGTTATGATTATGATACTATATACCATGATGGGTTATGATACTATATACCATGATGGGTTATGATACTATATACCATGATGGGTTATGATACTATATACCATGATGGGTTATGTTATATACCATGATGATACTATATACCATGATGGGTTATGATACTATATACCATGATGGTTATGATACTATATACCATGATGGGTTATGATACTATATACCATGATGGGTTATGATACTATATACCATGATGGGTTATGATACTATATACCATGATGATGGGTTATGATACTATATACCATGATGGGTTATGATACTATATACATGATGGGTTACCATGATACCATGATGGGTTATGATACTATATACCATGATGGGTTATGATACTACATACCATGATGGGTTATGATACTATATACCATGATGGGTTATGATACTATATACCATGATGGGTTATGATACTACATACCATGATGGGTTATGATACTATATACCATGATGGGTTATGATACTATATACCATGATGGGTTATGGGTTATGATACTATATACCATGATGGGTTATGATACTACATACCATGATGGGTTATGATACTATATACCATGATGGGTTATGATACTATATACCATGATGGGTTATGATACTATATACCATGATGGGTTATGATACTACATACCATGATGGGTTATGATACTATATACCATGATGGGTTATACTATATACCATGATACTATATACCATGATTATGGGTTATGATGGGTTATGATACTATATACCATGATGGGTTATGATACTATATACCATGATGGGTTATGATACTATATACCATGATGGGTTATGATACTATATACCATGATGGGTTATGATACTATATACCATGATGGGTTATGATACTACATACCATGATGGGTTATGATACTATATACCATGATGGGTTATGGGTTATGATACTATATACCATGATGGGTTATGATACTATATACCATGATGGGTTATGATACTATATACCATGATGGGTTATGATACTATATACCATGATGGGTTATGATACTATATACCATGATGGGTTATGATACTATATACCATGATGGGTTATGATACTATATACCATGATGGGTTATGATACTATATACCATGATGGGTTATGATACTATATACCATGATGGGTTATGATACTATATACCATGATGGGTTATGATACTATATACCATGATGGGTTATGATACTATATACCATGATGGGTTATGATACTATATACCATGATGGGTTATGATACTATATACCATGATGGGTTATGATACATACCATACCATGATGGGTTATGATACTATATACCATGATGGGTTATGATACTATATACCATGATGGGTTATGATACTATATACCATGATGGGTTATGATGGGTGATGATACTACATACCATGATGGGTTATATATACCATGATGGGTTATGATACTATATACCATGATGGGTTATGATACTATATACCATGATGGGTTATGATACTACCATATGGGTTATGATACCATGATGGGTTATGATACTATATACCATGATGGGTTATGATACTATATACCATGATGGGTTATGATACTATATACCATGATGGGTTATGATACTATATACCATGATGGGTTATGATACTATATACCATGATGGGTTATGATACTATATACCATGATGGGTTATGATACTACATACCATGATGGGTTATGATACTATATACCATGATGGGTTATGATACTATATACCATGATGGGTTATGATACTATATACCATGATGGGTTATGATACTATATACCATGATGGGTTATGATACTATATACCATGATGGGTTATGATACTATATACCATGATGGGTTATGATACTATATACCATGATGGGTTATGATACTATATACCATGATGGGTTATGATACATGATGATGGTTATGATACTATATACCATGATGGGTTATGATACTATATACCATGATGGGTTATGATACTATATACCATGATGGGTTATGATACTATATACCATGATGGGTTATGATACTATATACCATGATGGGTTATGATACTATATACCATGATGGGTTATGATACTATATACCATGATGGGTTATGATACTATATACCATGATGGGTTATGATACTATATACCATGATGGGTTATGATACTATATACCATGATGGGTTATGATACTATATACCATGATGGGTTATGATATTATAAACCTCCCACCCAAAGTCCTTCGTGCCCGTCTAAATGAATGGGTGCATGACTCTTCTGCAAACACCCACAGAGCGCTAACCTGATTGAGACACATTTTGACGCACAGTTTGGAGCGCTCGCCCAGACAACCCGTGGTTTAACTCACACAGAGAGCTGATCTCTGCATTATTTTTGCGGTAGGCAGTACAGAGACCGTAAAATATTCATATGAGCGTCATGACGTTAGGCTTCTTAATGATGTGATCTTTATTCTATTTGCAACTAATGAAAATGAATGATCAGGCTATAGCCTACTGAACGAACGAATGGCCTACCCGAACTATAGCTGTGATTTCAGGTCAGGGCGAGATAATATGACCAAGAACACAGTTATAGCCTAAGAATGGAAAGTCCATCGAGATATTCCATTGCTCATTGTTGTAAACTAGGCTGTGTCTCTGACACCGGGACGTTTGAAGGATTCTCATCCGATGTTTTCTCCTCTGGATATAATGCTGTTACATCAGTACATTTGAATAAAACCAAAACACTTTTATATATTTAACAATAAGAAAAGGAATCCAATAATTCATAGATATTATTATTCTCTTAATGCAGCCCATGAATCAATACAATAGAGGATGTATATGCCCCGTCTAAAATGTTGCCACAGTAACGGTGCGATTTTCCCTTTCACGTTGCCGGCAGATAGCATTGAGAAAATCATCATTGCCACGGCGATTAAACAATCAAATCATTTACCTGGTAGGTATTTTACACCAAGAGAATCCACCTTCCCTACATCACTGACAGAAAACCGGTTGGTGGATGATTGTACACCTTCCAGTGAAAATTAGCTTTCCGTAGCCTCGCATCTCCTGGCAAGAGGCTTCAGCATTATTCCAAGGTGGCGCGGTCCTATTGAGCATCTTTCACTTGACCTTGATTCAAACACTCATCCGATTGGCTGTCTGCTCCTCGTCCAGTGCATCTATGGAAGACATGTTTGTGAAGGGCAACCCCTCCCTCTATTCAACAGAGCTCGCCGATATAATTAGCCGGAGTGCTCCTTGTTAAACCGTTTGCCCTTGCCTCTTTATGTGCCGTCCACGTCTCTGAAGAGGTATAAACCACAATTGAGGCTGCTTTTTAATGATATTATGTAACTTTGGTTTATCAATTTGGTGATTATACTTTGGTGGCGGGTTTCATTGAAAACTCTGATTTATTTGACCCTATATCGCAAAAGAACAGCTGTGAGGGATGGCGAGGGTTTTGTCACCAAGCAGATGATATCTAAACCAATATGGCAAAGTAGAGGGGACATTCTTTTATTCCTGAAACATACCACATGGCAAACAGGAAGTCATAAAGATCGCAATTGAATTAATGTGATTAAGTTGTAGGAAACCTGACGAAGAAAAAAAACACTGATGTGAAAATGGACCCGTCTTTGTCAAGAAGCTCTAACGGGGTTTGACAAACTCCTTCTGGGTTTAGAATTTAGAAACCCCCTTTCTTTCCCCTTTGACTGAGGTCGAATAGTATTACAGTAATATAGAATTAGAAATAATATAATACATTGGAATGAAATATAATTGAAATATAATTGGAATCAAATGTAATTGAATAGAATGTTAAAGAATTGGAAAAGATTAGAATAGGATGAAAGAACAGAATAGAACCAAAGCCAAGCAGTCTCTCAAATATCGGTAGGAACAGTGTAATTTCGATTCAGTATAAAGTTGATGATACTTATCATACAACAACACACACAGCCAGAAATATGAATAATAATCTCTGTTCATACCGTCATACAAAGGTCTCTTCCCTGCATATCCCTTGTATATGTTAATGGTGAATTATCATTATCTCCTGTTTACATGTATTAAATATATGGTAATCATTGGCCTTTCTTTCATTATGACGATTATATGGAAAAACATTGGCTGTACACTATCTATCTAAATACCACTGCAATGTATAGGCTACCCACTGCGCGTTATTACAACTCATAACGCACTGATGCCCGCACTGACACAGATTTGACCAATTTAGACCACAGCCTACACACTGTCAATTCAATCTATACGTTTCTTTATTGATCCATATTCCTTTGTTGCGGGTTTAAATTCCATCACTGACGTTCATTCTCTCAACAGAACTGAGATGTTGGGGGGACTATCGGGTGGGTGGTGGTGGTGGGTGGGACCGTGAGCGGATGCTGCAGCTATAAGTCCCCCCTACATTTTGTACTCCACCCATAACCCTCAAAAAGTATTGGTGACGTATGCGCACAAGCACCTAGCAGAATGTGCGCGTCCGCGGGAGGGCCCGGTAGAAAATGGCGAGTCTGTGCAAAAGGCAGCAATGCACGATCGAGAGGCGCGGCTTTCGGCAGGAACTTGACTCGTGGCGACACAAACTCATTCACTGTGTAGGTAAGCTCGTTTCGCCTTGCATGGAGGTTCGGCTGGAGAGCCAGGGTGCGCGTGGTTTGGGGAGAAAACACTTAAATGGCTTGGCTGTTGTGTCCTGGGGAAAAACGGACGCTGCTGCTGCGGTCCGCAAGCCAGGGTGCTGAGCGGAGCGAGCTGTCATTTTTTTGCTGCCTCGCGTCTCAACACCGACCGCCTCCCCCGGACTTGCCCAAATATATAGTTAAAGTTTTTTAAAGCTTTGGATCTTATTGCCATATGTTTCAGCGATATGGACGTTATGTTGTTATTGTATGTGGATGTGATAACGGTGTTTTGCTCGGGTATTAGTGATTTGAAAGTGAGGAAACAATTTTTGTCATTTTTTTTTCTGTTTATTTATTGTAAAGCAGGGCGTGTCACGTGTCCAGATGGAATTGTAGCTCGGCAAATGAGAAAGGGTTTTCTGTGCCTGTGTGCGCGCTGCTCATTTTATTGTAGGCATACTATATTATTGTTGGGGGAGGGCAGTGCGCGTTCCACCTTCAGAATTGAAACCTGGATTGGTGTTGCGCGTTACCTTGTTGCCCTGGACGTCGGCACCAGGGAACGCGCATTGCTGCATTGGGGAAATGTCACAGAAAATAATTTTAGTATTTTAGGGAAGGTGGGGGATGACAAAGAAAATGACACTGCGTTTCATCTCACTGGCCACGGTTGAAAACATGGACTGTTCGTTCCTGTTGTAGTACTTGTTGAAATCATTCGTTACAATGTAACTGATGCTGTACAACTCTGCAGTTTAGATTTTGTTTTGTAGCAGTTTACAGCAAACGATTGTTTCGGGAAAATGTTTTTGTCATTTCGGTATAGCTTGTTGTTGTAATGTAAACCGATGCAGTGGACATTACGTTGTTTTGGAAAGCTGCGTTATCCCACGCAATGCAATGCATTCTATTTTCATCTTTGATAATCGGTCCAACGTTTCTTCAATAGACTAACATTAATAGGCAACAGCATAATGACATTATTTTAATAACAATATGGATATTTTGGATTTCCCTATTTCCCCTCCCCCAATATTATCTCGTTTCATTAGCTTTGTTTAATCCGGTTAAATCGGTAGATCCGGTGTCATTGGGAGATTATGATCAACTTCGTTCTGATCTTTAAAACTACAGGTTTCCTCTTTTTCAAACCCCAGTTTGTAATCTCCCTTTTATCAGTAGCATATATCTATATATCCATCCCTCTGCAACACTCCTGCCCTTGGCAGTATACTGTATCAGGTGTTAGGCTACAGACCTACCTACAGCCTGTGTCAGGTGTTAGGCTACAGACCTACCTACAGCCTGTATCAGGTGTTAGGCTACAGACCTACCTACAGCCTGTATCAGGTGTTAGGCTACAGACCTACCTACAGCCTGTATCAGGTGTTAGGCTACAGACCTACCTACAGCCTGTATCAGGTGTTAGGCTACAGACCTACCTACAGCCTGTATCAGGTGTTAGGCTACCTGTATCAGGTGTTAGGCTACAGACAGCTGTATCAGGTGTTACCTACAGCCTGTATCAGGTGTTAGGCTACAGACCTACCTACAGCCTGTATCATCAGGTGTTAGGCTACAGACCTACCTACAGCCTGTATCAGGTGTTAGGCTACAGACCTACCTACAGCCTGTAGCCTGTATCAGGTGTTAGGCTACAGACCTACCTACAGCCTGTATCAGGTGTTAGGCTACAGACCTACCTACAGCCTGTATCAGGTGTTAGGCTACAGACCTACCTACAGCCTGTATCAGGTGTTAGGCTACAGACCTACCTACAGCCTGTATCAGGTGTTAGGCTACAGACCTACCTACAGCCTGTATCAGGTGTTAGGCTACAGACCTACCTACAGCCTGTATCAGGTGTTAGGCTACAGACCTACCTACAGCCTGTATCAGGTGTTAGGCTACAGACCTACCTACAGCCTGTATCAGGTGTTAGGCTACAGACCTACCTACAGCCTGTATCAGGTGTTAGGCTACCTACCTACAGCCTGTATCAGGTGTTAGGCTACAGACCTACCTACAGCCTGTATCAGGTGTTAGGCTACAGACCTACCTACAGCCTGTATCAGGTGTTAGGCTACAGACCTACCTACAGCCTGTATCAGGTGTTAGGCTACCTACCTACAGCCTGTATCAGGTGTTATCAGGTGTTAGGCTACAGACCTACCTACAGCCTGTATCAGGTGTTAGGCTACAGACCTACCTACAGCCTGTATCAGGTGTTAGGCTACAGACCTACCTACAGCCTGTATCAGGTGTTAGGCTACAGACCTACCTACAGCCTGTATCAGGTGTTAGGCTACAGACCTACCTACAGCCTGTATCAGGTGTTAGGCTACAGACCTACAGGTGTTAGGCTACAGCCTGCCTGTATCAGGTGTTAGGCTACAGACCTACCTACAGCCTGTATCAGGTGTTAGGCTACCTACAGCCTGTATCAGGTGTTAGAGACCTACCTACAGCCTGTATCAGGTGTTAGGCTACAGACCTACCTACAGCCTGTATCAGGTGTTAGGCTACAGACCTACCTACAGCCTGTATCAGGTGTTAGGCTACAGACCTACCTACAGCCTGTATCAGGTGTTAGGCTACAGACCTACCTACAGCCTGTATCAGGTGTTAGGCTACAGACCTACCTACAGCCTGTATCAGGTGTTAGGCTGCCTGTATCAGGTGTTAGGCTACAGACCTACCTACAGCCTGTATCAGGTGTTAGGCTACAGACCTGTATCAGGTGTTAGGCTACAGACCTACCTACAGCCTGTATCAGGTGTTAGGCTACAGACCTACCTACAGCCTGTATCAGGTGTTAGGCTACAGACCTACCTACAGCCTGTATCAGGTGTTAGGCTACCTAGACCTACCTACAGCCTGTACAGCCTGTATCAGGTGTTAGGCAGACCTAGAGCCTGTACCTACAGCCTGTGTATCAGGTGTTAGGCTACAGACCTACCTACAGCCTGTATCAGGTGTTAGGCTACAGACCTACCTACAGCCTGTATCAGGTGTTAGGCTACAGACCTACCTACAGCCTGTATCAGGTGTTAGGCTACAGACCTACCTACAGCCTGTATCAGGTGTTAGGCTACAGACCTACCTACAGCCTGTATCAGGTGTTAGGCTACAGACCTACCTACAGCCTGTATCAGGTGTTAGGCTACAGACCTACCTACAGCCTGTATCAGGTGTTAGGCTACAGACCTACCTATCAGCCTGTGTATCAGGTGTTAGGCTTACCTACAGCCTGTATCAGGTGTTAGGCTACAGACCTACCTACAGCCTGTATCAGGTGTTAGGCTACAGACCTACCTACAGCCTGTATCAGGTGTTAGGCTACAGACCTACCTACAGCCTGTATCAGGTGTTAGGCTACAGACCTACCTACAGCCTGTATCAGGTGTTAGGCTACAGACCTACCTACAGCCTGTATCAGGTGTTAGGCTACAGACCTACCTACAGCCTGTATCAGGTGTGTTAGGCTACAGACCTACCTACAGCCTGTATCAGGTGTTAGGCTACAGACCTACCTACAGCCTGTATCAGGTGTTAGGCTGTATCAGGTGTTACTACAGACCTACCTACAGCCTGTATCAGGTGTTAGGCTACAGACCTACCTGTATCAGGTGTTAGGCCTGCCTGTATCAGGTGTTAGGCTACAGACCTACCTACAGCCTGTATCAGGTGTTAGGCTACAGACCTACCTACAGCCTGTATCAGGTGTTAGGCTACAGACCTACCTACAGCCTGTATCAGGTGTTAGGCTACAGACCTACCTACAGCCTGTATCAGGTGTTAGGCTACAGACCTACCTACAGCCTGTATCAGGTGTTAGGCTACAGACCTACCTACAGCTTGATCTTGTTCTGTGTGAGAATCTTCCTGGCCCCTGACCTGCGCCTTGACCGTTTCATCTCAATTTAGGATCTTTTTTTCCAAAATAATAATTGAACCAGTAGGTACCATCGAAAGACACATCTAGACACATTTTCTCTTGCCGGGCTCACTTGAGAAACAAGAACAAACGTTTATTTTCAATTTAAGAGTAGGCCTAAGTGTTTTATTGTCTCCTTTCCAAATAATAGTTGAACATTTCACTGTGGACATTGAACCACGTCTGCTTCTGTCACAGCAGACATGTTCTTCAGGGATGTCAGGCAGTGTATCTATTGAGGCTTTATATCGTGTTGTTGCATGTCAATAAACTCACTGGACTGTTTTTAGGAGGTTGGATTGGGTGTAGTGATCTTTATCCCACATATCCCACGTATGTAATGTAGGTTTCATGCAGTATGTTCAATATCAGCCTCCCACCACGTTTCCATGGTGAATCTAACTGTATGCATATTTGCCTTAGGGCTTATTGATGTCAGTGAACAGCACAGGTCTTCTGTATCCTAGAGCACAAAGGTTGATGTCATCAGCTGCTGTGTCTTTTTCCTGCTCCACTGTAATTGATTTGGCACATGTGTAATAGTGTCTATATAACCGCTTGGCTGAGAAAGGGAGAGACGTGGAGACTTAGACTTCATAGTTAATGGGGATTTTTCTACAGTTGGTCAGAGGAACACATTTAGTCTCTAACACTTTAAAATCCATCTCTGTCTCTCTCTCTCTTTCCCTTTCCATCCCTCAGTGTTTCTCTCCCTCCATCCCTCTCTCTAGTTTCCAGATATCTGGTCATTCAGTATTACAGATGGGTTCCCCAGAGATTTGCCTCCTACTTTCTCATCTAGTTAATTCTCTCGTGGGGGTTTTTGAAAAACATGTGTTGTCATTTATCAGGTGTACCTTCGCCCCGCAGTCTGCCTCCACTAACCCGACACACACACACACACACACACACACACACACACAGGGTTATATACATTCAGGGTTAAGTTGAGAACAGACAGTACAGAGTTTAGATGTAGGGATTTAAAGGACTATAGACACACTCGCACACAGACTGCTGAGATTGATAAGCACAATGTGTGTGTGTGCAGTTGTGTGTCTGAGGTGCCATGTGTAGCTACTAGCTAGAACCTGCCCTTTGACTGCACTGACTTGTAATCCCCTGTCCTTTCTGCAGAGACACTGAGCCTCTTCGCCCATCTGTGCTGTATACACACACACACACACACACACACACACACACACACACACACACACACACACACACACACACACACACACACACACACACACACACACACACACACACTCCCTAAAACCAGAGCAAATTACATTTTAAATCTCATTTTTACTCACTTTAAAAAAAACTCTAGACACTATTTAGGAAGATATTTTCCAAAGTTGTATTTGGAGATGCGGTGCTGCTGTTAGGGTGCTGCTGTTAGGGTGCTGCTGTTAGGTGCTGCTGTTAGGGTGCTGCTGTTAGGGTGCTGCTGTGAATGTGCTGCTGTTAGGGTGCTGCTGTTAGGGTGCTGCTGTTAGGGTGCTGCTGTTAGGGTGCTGCTGTTAGGGTGCTGCTGTGAATGTGCTGCTGTTAAGTGGCAGGGTAGCCTAGTGGTTAGAGTGTTGGACTAGTAACCTAAAGGTTGCAAGTTCAGGTGCTGCTGTTAGGGTGCTGCTGTTAGGGTGCTGCTGTTGTGCTGCTGTTAGGGCAGGGTGCTGTGGTTAGAGTGTTGGACTGTTTGCAGGGTGCTGCTGTTAGGTGCTGCTGTTAGGGTGCTGCTGTTAGGGTGCTGCTGTTAGGGTGCTGTTAGGGTGCTGCTGTTAGGTGCTGCTGTTAGGGTGCTGCTGTTAGGGTGCTGCTGTTAGGGTGCTGCTGTTAGGGTGCTGCTGTTAGGGTGCTGCTGTTAACTCAGCTCAGTAAAGCAGTACTAAAGGGTTTGACAAATATGTCATCAATGTATTTGAACTTTGGGTTAAAAATGCCAGTCTTCCTCTCCTCCCTGTTTCAGATCAAAGTCCTTTAAATCTCTAAATCTAAGCTACACTGTACTCAACTTAACCCTACATTTATATAACCCTTTTCTCTGTGTGCTGTGGGTCAAGATAACAGCCTTACATAAGAACCAGCCATTAAACAATCTGGTTGGGCAGGTTAAAAGAGATCAGTATATGGGCCCATGCCGGTCTGTGCTTTCTTAATGTACTGTTAAAGGGAATTTGAACACACACAGAGACGTTGTGAGGATTGATGCATCCGCACACGCAACTCCTTTTTTTGTGAAAAATAATGTTGACTTTGACACAGCTAGAACTCATATTCAAATCCCACAAAGTTGTTCAGTCATTTGTTGTTTTGTGTGAAAGGTGACATTTGAGCAAAAATGTAGTTTGTGTGTGTTTGACTAGCAGCGACAAAGAGAGGGAATTGTTTTGGTTTGGTGTGTTTGACTAGCAGTGACAAAGAGAGGGAATTGTTTTGGTTTGGTGCGTTTGACTAGCAGCGACAAAGAGAGGGAATTGTTTTGGTTTGGTGCGTTTGACTAGCAGCGACAAAGAGAGGGAATTGTTTTGGTTTGGTGCGTTTGACTAGCAGCGACAAAGAGAGGGAATTGTTTTGGTTTGGTGCGTTTGACTAGCAGCGACGAAGAGAGGGAATTGTTTTGGTTTGGTGCGTTTGACTAGCAGCGACGAAGAGAGGGAACGGTTTTGGTTTGGTGTGTGTTTAGTTGTGGAATTAATATTTGACTGTGAGTTTGAAGGAATGCTTTTGTGTTTGTGTATTTGAAGGAATGCGTGTGTGTGTGTGTGTGTGTGTGTGTGTGTGTCTAGCTGTGTATTGGATCAATATTGTAAACCTCAAAAAGTGCTACCAAGGGATGCATAAATCTGTAGTTTACTGGAGCGTGCTGCTCACCTACCCCCTACCGCTCCCCGCCTTTCATTTTAGAAACCCCTGTATGATTCTCAGACCAAAACAGCACATTACAGCACCACACAGTAGGGGATCTAAACCCCAGATACAAAACCATGACTAGATCTTAAAGTGTGTGTGTGTGTGTGTGTGTGTGTGTGTGTGTGTGTGTGTGTGTGTGTGTGTGTGTGTGTGTGTGTGTGTGTGTGTGTGTGTGTGTGTGTGTGTGTGTGTGTGTGTGTGTGTGTGTGTCTTTTTCAAATGTCCAAAATCAACGGCTGTTTCTAATAGAGGTCGACTGATTATGATTTTTCAACACCGATACCGATTATTGGAGGACCAAAAAAAGCCGATGCCGATTTTTATATATACAGTGGGCAGAACAAGTATTTGATACACTGCCGATTTTGCAGGTTTTCCTACTTACAAAGCATGTAGAGGTCTGTAATTTTTTATCATCAGTACACTTCAACTGTGAGAGACGGAATCTAAAACAAAAATCCAGAAAATCACATTGTATGATTTTTAAGTAATTAATTAGCATTTTATTGCATGACATAAGTATTTGATCACCTACCAACCAGTAAGAATTCCGGCTCTCACAGACCAGTTAGTTTTTCTTTAAGAAGCCCTCCTGTTCTCCACTCATTGCCTGTATTAACTGCACCTGTTTGAACTCTTTACCTGTATAAAAGACACCTGTACACACACTCAATCAAACAGACTCCAACCTCTCCACAATGGCCAAGACCAGTGGGCTGTGTAAGGACATCAGGGATAAAATTGTAGACCTGCACAAGAATGGGATGGGCTACAGGACAATAGGCAAGCAGCTTGGTGAGAAGGCAACAACTGTTGGCGCAATTATTAGAAAATGGAAGAAGTTCAAGATGACAGTCAATCACCCTCGGTCTGGGGCTCCATGCAAGATCTCACCTCGTGGGGCATCAATGATCATGAGGAAGATGAGGGATCAGCCCAGAACTACACGGCAGGACCTGGTCAATGACCTGAAGAGAGCTGGGACCACAGTCTCAAAGAAAACCATTAGTAACACACTACGCCGTCATGGATTAAGATCCTGCAGCACATGCAAGGTCCCCCTGCTCAAGCCAGCGCATGTCCAGGCCCGTCTGAAGTTTGCCAATGATCATCTGGATGATCCAGAGGAGGAATGGGAGAAGGTCATGTGGTCTGATGAGACAAAAATATAGTTTTTTGGTCTAAACTCCACTCGCCGTGTTTGGAGGAAGAAGGATGAGTACAACCCCAAGAACACCATCCCAACCGTGAAGCATGGAGGTGGAAACATCATTCTTTGGGGATGCTTGTCTGCAAAGGGGACAGGACGACTGTACCGTATTGAGGGGAGGACAGAACATATGAAAGCTGGTGGTTCAATATTCCCAGTTAAGAAGTTTTAGGTTGTAGTTATTATAGGAATTATGACGCTTGGACTCTTTCTCTCTACCATTTGTATTTCATATACCTTTGGGTATATTGGGTGTTCTAATAAGCATTTCTAATAACATGACTCTGTGTGCAATAAACCCAAGAGAAGTGACACAATTTCCCTAGTCAATATTGCCTGCTAACATGAATTTATTTTAACTAAATATGCATGTTTAAAAATATATATATTGAATATGTATATTGTATAGATTTTAAGAAAGGGATTGTGCTTTTGTTAAATCATCCCCCGTTTGGCGAAGTAGTGATTCGATGATAAATGAACAGGCACCGCATTGATTATATGCAACGCAGGACAAGCTAGTTAACCTGGTAATATCATCAACCATGTGTAGTTAACTAGTGATTATGTGAAGATTGATTGTTTTGTATAAGATGAGTTTAATTCTAGCTAGCAACTTACCGTGGCTCCTTGCTGCACTCGCATAACAGGTGGTCAGCCTGCCACACAGTTTCCTCGTGGAATGCAATGTAATCTGCCATAATCGGTCTCCAAAAATGCCGATTACCGATTTTTTTGTTATGAAAACTCGAAATCGGCCCTAATTAATCGGCCATGCCGACTAATCGGTCGACCTCTAGTTTCTAGTGACCAAGGCTGGTTGTGTGAGTGTGTACCGTGTGTGTGTCTAACACCTGGTCCGTGCGCACGTATGATTCATCTCCCTTACTACACCGATCTAATAGGTCTATATGATGGGATGAGAATACACAGAGGACCGCTGTCTTTCTTTGTTTGATATGGTCATTATTATCTGTGGGACAACTGCTACAGGACACAGGACACTGCTCATCTTCAGCCTATGGGCACTGTAGTGTTCAATGAAGCTGATTTGAATGAACGGTTGAGTGAAGACGCCATCTCTTCTCTGTTCGACAAGAGATAGGCAGTGTTGATGGGTCTTTTGATGGCTTTCATAGCCGTGTGCTCAAGGTCATGAAGACTTGGCCATTCAGCAAACAAAGACCGACCCAAAGACTAGGCTCCTGTGTGTTAATTAGCCCACGACTACACCTTAAGTGTGCTGTGAGATAAGTGAACGTATGTCTGAGTGAAGACAGAGAGCACTCAGGAGTTTTACTGCTTTTGATGCGTTTCAAAGCGATATACTCAAGGACGTGTTTCAGTCCATAAACCCCGTCTGAACATAAAGAGCTCCCAAACACTTTTATTTTCCTTCTAAGACACGACTAGGTCTTTGTAAAGTGTATTAGTGTGATTCTATGTGAGTTCAACATCTATTCAGAGCTGAAGGGACCAGATGATGTTATTCATGGTCAGCTGATAGAAACATGTTCTTCATGTATTCACTCTGGCTGGACGAGGGAAGTTTTTAATAGGAACATCTTTATTTGGACTTATTAACACCAACACAGGTCTGGATCTGGCCTTTATTGGAGAGTTTGTTGGAAGCTGAACACGCTGCCAGAAACACACTCTCTCTCTCTCTCTCCCTGCTACTGGGCCGGTTCTCTCTCTCTTTCCATCTCCCTGCTACCGGGCCGGTTCTCTCTCTCTATCTCTCTCCCTCTCCCCCTGCTACCGGGCCAGTAGGGTGTTGTGTATGAGCGATCAGAGATTGGGGGTTAATGTGAGTGTGTTTGTTTAAGCATGCTGTGCCCACTAGGCATGGCATAACACCAGCCAGGGCTTATTGCCCACTGGAGCATGCTGGGTAATGTAGTCTGGCAGAGAGAGTTCTGCTGTTCACTCCAAATGTACAGTGAGAGAAGATGGAGAGCATGCTGGGTAATGTAGTCTGGCAGAGAGAGTTCTGCTGTTCACTCCAAATGTACAGTGAGAGAAGATGGAGAGCCAGAGAGAGGGCGAGAGGCAGGGGGAGTGAAAGGGAGACAGAGAGAGGGCGAGAGGCAGGGGGAGTGAAAGGGAGACAGAGAGAGGGCGAGAGGCAGGGGGAGTGAAAGGGAGACAGAGAGAGGGCGAGAGGCAGGGGGAGTGAAAGGGAGACAGAGAGAGGGCGAGAGGCAGGGGGAGTGAACGGGAGACAGAGGGCGAGAGGCAGGGGGAGTGAAAGGGAGACAGAGAGGGCGAGAGGCAGGGGGAGTGAACGGGAGACAGAGAGGGCGAGAGGCAGGGGGAGTGAAAGGGAGACAGAGAGAGGGCGAGAGGCAGGGGGAGTGAAAGGGAGACAGAGAGAGGGCGAGAGGCAGGGGGAGTGAAAGGGAGACAGAGAGAGGGCGAGAGGCAGGGGGAGTGAACGGGAGACAGAGAGAGGGCGAGAGGCAGGGGGAGTGAAAGGGAGACAGAGAGAGGGCGAGAGGCAGGGGGAGTGAAAGGGAGACAGAGAGAGGGCGAGAGGCAGGGGGAGTGAAAGGGAGACAGAGAGAGGGCGAGAGGCAGGGGGAGTGAAAGGGAGACAGAGAGAGGGGGACTGAAACAGAGAGGGTGGAGATAAAGAGGCAGTTTATGGATACAATTTTTATTTATTTTATTTCACCTTTATTTAACCATTTAGGCAAGTTGAGAACAAGTTCTCATTTACAACTGCGACCTGGCCAAGATAAAGCAAAGCAGTGCGACACGAACAACAACACAGAGTTACACATGTTATACACAAACATACAGCCAATAATACAATAGAAGAAATGTAAAAAAGTCTACATACTGTGTGTGCAAATGAGGTAGGATAAGGGAGGTAAGGCAATAAATTGGCCATAGTGGTGAAATAATTACAATATAGCAATTAAACACTGGAGTGATATATGCGCAGAAGATGAGTGTGCAAGTAGAAATACTGGGGTGCAAAGGAGCTAAATAAATCAAATAAATAACGGTATAGGGATGAGGTAGTTCGATGGGCTATGTACAGGTGCAGTGATCTGTGAGCTGCTCTGACAGCTGGTGCTTAAAGTTAGTGAGGGAGATCTATGACTCCAGCTTCAGTGATTTTTGCAGTTCGTTTCAGTCATTGGCAGCTGAGAACTGGAAGGAAAGGTGGCCAAATGAGTAATTGGCTTTGGGGATGTGAAATATAGTGAAATATACCTGCTGGAACGCATGCTGCGGGTGGGTGCTGCTATGGCGACCAGTGAGCTGAGATAAGACGGGGCTTTACCTAACATAGACTTATTGATGACCTGGAGCCAGTGGGTTTGGCGACGAGTATGAAGCGAGGGCCAGCCAATGAGAGCATACAGGTCGCAGTGGTGGGTAGTATGTGGGGCTTTGGTGACAAAACGGATGGCACTGTGATAGACTGCATCCAATTTGCTGAGCAGAGTGTGGAGGCTATTTTGTAAATGACATCGCCAAAGTCGAGGATTGGTAGGATGGTCAGTTTTACAAGGGTATGTTTGGCAGCATGAGTGAAGGATGCTTTGTTTGCGAAATAGGAATCCAATTCTAGATTTAATTTTGGATTGGAAATGTTTGATATTGAGTCTGAAAGGAGAGTTTACAATCTAACCAGACACCTAGGAATTTGTAGTTGTCCACGTATAAGTCAGAGCCGCCCAGAGTAGTGATGCTGGACGGGCGAGCAGGTGCGGGCAGCGATCGGTTGAAGAGCATGCATTTAGTTTTACTTGCATTTAAGAGCAGGTGGAGGCCATGGAAGGAGAGTTGTATGGCATTGAAGCTCGTCTGGAGGTTAGTTAACACAGTGTCCAAAGAAGGGCCAGAAGTATACAGAATGGTGTCGTCTGCGTAGAGGTGGATCAGAGAATCACTAGCAGCAAGAGCGACATCACTGATGTATTCAGAGAAAAGAGTCGGCCCAAGAATTTAACCCTGTGGCACCCCCATAGAGATTGCCAGAGGTCCGGACAACAGGCCCTCCGATATAACACACTTAACTCTGTCTGAGAAGTAGTTGGTGAACCAGGTGAGGCAGTCATTTGAGAAACCAAGGCTGTTGAGTCTGCCAATAAGAATGTGGTGATTGACAGAGTCGAAAGCCTTGGCCAGGTCTATGAATACAGCTGCACAGTATTGTCTCCAATCGATTATGATGTCGTTTAGGACCTTGAGCGTGGCTGAGGTGCACCCATGACCAGCTCGTAGAAGGTACGGTGGGATTCGAAATGGTCTGTTTGTTAACTTGGTTTCGAAGACTTTAGAAAGGCAGGGTAGGATAGATATAGGTCTGCAGCAATTCGGGTATAGAGTGTCTCCCCCTTTGAAGAGGGGGGATGACCACGGCAGCTTTTCAATCTTTTGGGATCTCAGACGATACGAAAGAGAGGTTGAACAGGCTAGTAATAGGGGCTGCAACAATTTCAGCGCATCATTTTAGAAAGAGATTGTCTAGCCCGGCTGATTTGTAGGGGTCCAGATTTTGCAGCTCTTTCAGAACATCGGCTATCTGGATTTGGGTGAAGGAGAAATGGGGAGGCTTGGGCCAGTTGCTGTGGGTGGTGCAGGGCTGTTGACCAGGGTAGGGGTAGCCAGCTGGAAAGCATGGCCAGCTGTAGAAAATTGCTTTGAAATTCTCAATGATGGTGTATTTATCGGTGGTGACAGTGTTTCCGAGCCTCAGTGCAGTGGGCAGCTGGGAGGAGGTGCTCTTATCGACTGTATGGTGGAGATCTGCAGCGTAGATTGACATTCCTCACAATATCCATGGGAGGAGGTGCTCTCATCGACTGTATGGTGGAGATCTGCAGTGTAGATTGACATTCCTCACAATATCCATCGAGTCTGTGTTGTTACTTTGTTACGCCTGTGGATCTTCTACAAATGGCATGAATACGGTTTGGATGGAATACACAATATGTTCTGAAAGCACAGCCCCGCTCTTACAAGTACTGGAGATGTGGGTTTAAATACATGTATTGTTTGAGTTGGTATTTCTCTATTAGTGGTTGGCCAAGGCCAGTAAACAAGAAAACCTTGTATTTGTCTCTGTTGCAAAATTGATTTGTCCATTACCAGTGTTTTCTTTTTGAAAGTAATGTTTTGGATGTTCATATTTACTTGGCTCTCGATGGTGCAGCCTCAGAAAAAATGTGCTTTCTAGAACCTTAAAGGGTTTTGTCGGCTGTCCCCATAGGAGAACCCTTTGAAGAACCCTTTTTGTTTCTTCAAAGCGGGTTCTACAGAGGGTTCTACATGGAACCCAAAAAGGTTCTACTTGGAACTAAAAAGTGTTCTCCTAGGGGGACAGCCAAAGAACTCTTTTGGAACCCTTTTCTCTAAGCGTGTACAGTGCCTTGCAAAAGTATTCAATAGTTCACATTTCTTCACATTTTATTTTTTACAAAGTGGGATTAAAATGGATTTAATTGATATTTTCTGTCAACAGTCTACCCAAAATACTCCAATGTCAAAATGGAATAACATTTTTAACATTTTGTAAAACAAAATCATCTAAATGAAATAACTAAAATATAGTGGTTGCGTAAGTATTCAGCTCCTTGAATCAATACGTTAGAAACACCTTTGACAGCGATTACAGCTGTGAGTCTTCTTGGCTAGTCTCTAAGAGCTTTCCACACCTGGACTGTGCAATATCAGCCCATTATTACTTTCAGAATTCTTCAAGCTCTGTCAAGATGTTGGGGATCACGGCTGGGCAGCAATTTTCAAGTGTATTCCTTTTCCGTGTTTAATTTAATTTTTTACTTTAGTGCCTTGTTGAAATACAAAATGGTTGTTTTTAAATATTTGTATTCTGTATATTTGTATTCTTCTTGTCATTTAAATAATTATTATGGAGTCATTACAATGTTGTTGATCCATCCTCACTCTTTGTCCATCACAGCCTTTGAACTCCGTAGCTGTTTTAATGTCACCAATGACCTCATGTTGACCTCCCTGAGTAGGTTCCTTCCTGTCCTGCAGCTAAGTTCAGAAGGACGACTGTATCCCTGAGCAGTTTCCTTCCTGTCCTGCAGCTCAGTTCAGAAGGACGACTGTATCCCTGAGCAGGTTCCTTCCTGTCCTGCAGCTCAGTTCAGAAGGACGACTGTATCCCTGAGCAGGTTCCTTCCTGTACTGCAGCTCAGTTCAGAAAGACGACTGTATCCCTGAGCAGGTTCCTTCCTGTACTGCAGCTCAGTTCAGAAAGACGACTGTATCCCTGAGCAGGTTCCTTCCTGTACTGCAGCTCAGTTCAGAAAGACGACTGTATCCCTGAGCAGGTTCCTTCCTGTACTGCAGCTCAGTTCAGAAAGACGACTGTATCCCTGAGCAGGTTCCTTCCTGTCCTGCAGCTCAGTTCAGAAGGACGACTGTATCCCTGAGCAGTTTCCTTCCTGTCCTGCAGCTCAGTTCAGAAGGACGACTGTATCCCTGAGCAGGTTCCTTCCTGTCCTGCAGCTCAGTTCAGGAGGACAACTGTATCCCTGAGCAGGTTCCTTCCTGTCCTGCAGCTCAGTTCAGAAGGACAACTGTATCCCTGAGCAGGTTCCTTCCTGTCCTGCAGCTCAGTTCAGAAGGACGACTGTATCCCTGAGCAGTTTCCTTCCTGTCCTGCAGCTCAGTTCAGAAGGACGACTGTATCTTTGATGTGTCTGGGTGGGTTAATACACCATCCACAGCATCATTATTAACTTGGTCATGAAAAGAGCTTAAAGAGATATTCAATGTCTGATTTGTTATTGTTACCCATCCACCAATCACTGGCCTTCTTTGAGGCTTTCTCAAAGCTTTGTGGTCTTTGTCCTTGAATCTGTGTTTGAAATTCAATAGTTGACTCAGGGACCTTACAGATGTTGTATGTACGGGGGACAGAGGAGGGGTTAGTCATAAGAAAATCACTCCATATAGGTTGTCATTTGTTAAGCCAAATGTGACTCCTGAACTCATTTTGCTTGAACAAAGAGGCTGAATACTTCTGCAACGACTGTATTTGAGTTATCACACTTTTATTCATACAAAAACATCTTCCACTTTGATATTAGAGTATTTAGACTAGATGGTTTTAAAGCCCACTTGAAACCAACTGTGAAGGAATCCAAGGGGATGAAATACAGTGCCTTGCAAAAGCTACGTCCAGAGCTGCCCCTGTCTAACATTATACACACACACACACACACACACACATATATGTATTTCAATTTTTTTTTATTTTTTACATTTATATATATATAAAATGTGTATATATATATATAACACAGGCACACACTCTCCGTGCCACAGTAAGTAAAGATGACAGGCAGGGCCATGGGTTTTAGCTGTAGCATTGTGTGTACAGCTACTGTGTACTGCTTTGTCATCCCATGTTAGGTGTCAAATGCAGGAGGCTGCGCATTCAAATAAACCTGAAGGTCAACCAACCCTGCTGCTGCCACACACACAGACATATAAATGTCACATACGTTTAATCCTCTGTCGTCTTCCGAGTACCCCTCCCTCCCTCCTCTGGTTGTCTCTGTGCCACCTCATCTTCCTCCTGATGATCTTCATCCTCTGTCGTCTTCCGAGTACCCCTCCCTCCCTCCTCTGGTTGTCTCTGTGCCACCTCATCTTCCTCCTGATGATCTTCATCCTCTGTCGTCTTCCGAGTACCCCTCCCTCCCTCCTCTGGTTGTCTCTGTGCCACCTCATCTTCCTCCTGATGATCTTCATCCTCTGTCGTCTTCCGAGTACCCCTCCCTCCCTCCTCTGGTTGTCTCTGTGCCACCTCATCTTCCTCCTGATGATCTTCATCCTCTGTCGTCTTCTGAGTACCCCTCCCTCCCTCCTCTGGTTGTCTCTGTGCCACCTCATCTTCCTCCTGATGATCTTCATCCTCTGTCGTCTTCTGAGTACCCCTCCCTCCCTCCTCTGGTTGTCTCTGTGCCACCTCATCTTCCTCCTGATGATCTTCATCCTCTGTCGTCTTCCGAGTACCCCTCCCTCCCTCCTCTGGTTGTCTCTGTGCCACCTCATCTTCCTCCTGATGATCTTCATCCTCTGTCGTCTTCTGAGTACCCCTCCCTCCCTCCTCTGGTTGTCTCTGTGCCACCTCATCTTCCTCCTGATGATCTTCATCCTCTGTCGTCTTCTGAGTACCCCTCCCTCCCTCCTCTGGTTGTCTCTGTGCCACCTCATCTTCCTCCTGATGATCTTCATCCTCTGTCGTCTTCTGAGTACCCCTCCCTCCCTCCTCTGGTTGTCTCTGTGCCACCTCATCTTCCTCCTGATGATCTTCATCCTCTGTCTTCTTCCGAGTACCCCTCCCTCCCTCCTCTGGTTGTCTCTGTGCCACCTCATCTTCCTCCTGATGATCTTCATCCTCTGTCGTCTTCCGAGACCCCTCCCTCCCTCCTCTGGTTGTCTCTGTGCCACCTCATCTTCCTCCTGATGATCTTCATCCTCTGTCGTCTTCCGAGACCCCTCCCTCCCTCCTCTGGTTGTCTCTGTGCCACCTCATCTTCCTCCTGATGATCTTCATCCTCTGTCGTCTTCTGACCAGTACCCCTCCCTCCCTCCTCTGGTTGTCTCTGTGCCACCTCATCTTCCTCCTGATGATCTTCATCCTCTGTCGTCTTCCGAGTACCCCTCCCCCTCCCTGGTGTTCTGTGCTCATCTTCCTCCTGTTGATCTTCATCCTCTGTCTTCTTCCAGTACCCTCCCTCCCTCCTCTGGTTGTCTCTGTCCACCTCATCTTCCTCCTGATGATCTTCATCCTCTGTCGTCTTCCGAGTACCCCTCCCTCCCTCCTCTGGTTGTCTCTGTGCCACCTCATCTTCCTCCTGATGATCTTCATCCTCTGTCGTCTTCCGAGTACCCCTCCCTCCCTCCTCTGGTTGTCTCTGTGCCACCTCTGGTCTTCATCCTCTGTCGTCTTCCAGTGTCCCTCCCTCCTCTGGTTGTCTCTGTGCCACCTCTTCCTCCTGATGATCTTCATCCTCTGTCGTCTTCTGAGTACCCCTCCCTCCCTCATCTGGTTGTCTCTGTGCCACCTCATCTTCCTCCTGATGATCTTCATCCTCTGTCGTCTTCCGGTGTGTCCCTCCCTCCTCTGGTTGTCTCTGTGCCACCTCATCTTCCTCCTGATGATCTTCATCCTCTGTCGTCTTCCAGTACCCCTCCCTCCCTCCTCTGGTTGTCTCTGTGCCACCTCATCTTCCTCCTGATGATCTTCATCCTCTGTCGTCTTCCAGTGTTCCCCCTCCTCTGTCTGGTGTCTCTGTGCCACCTCATCTTCCTCCTGATGATCTTCATCCTCTGTCGTCTTCTGAGTACCCCTCCCTCCCTCCTCTGGTTGTCTCTGTGCCACCTCATCTTCCTCCTGATGATCTTCATCCTCTGTCGTCTTCTGAGTACCCCTCCCTCCCTCCTCTGGTTGTCTCTGTGCCACCTCATCTTCCTCCTGATGATCTTCATCCTCTGTCGTCTTCCGAGTACCCCTCCCTCCCTCCTCTGGTTGTCTCTGTGCCACCTCATCTTCCTCCTGATGATCTTCTGACTTTGTTATTAAATATTCTGCTGTGTTTTTATAGGGTGACTCACGTTGGTGAAAAAGACAGACATTTGAAGACTGGGTGATTATTTGTTTCTACAAAATGTCACTGCTTTCTCCAGTTTTAACCACATGATTTCTGTACAGCTTGTACATTTTGAGTCCTACTTTTTTGTGGGGGAGGTGGCGGGATACGTTGGTATCCTGCGGCCATGGTCAGAAGTACTTCAAACACCCACCCCACCAATGATTCTGTCCGTCCGTCGATTGATACTTAGGTCGACAGGGAGACACTCTGCTTTATAATTGTATAAGTTAGATTCTGACTGGTGTGTCTGACCAGTGTTAGATTCTGTCTGGTGTCTGACCAGTGTTAGATTCTGTCTGGTGTGTCTGACCAGTGTTAGATTCTGACTGGTGTGTCTGACCAGTGTTAGATTCTGTCTGGTGTGTCTGACCAGTGTTAGATTCTGTCTGGTGTGTCTGACCAGTGTTAGATTCTGTCTGGTGTGTCTGACCAGTGTTAGATTCTGTCTGGTGTGTCTGACCAGTGTTAGATTCTGTCTGGTGTGTCTGACCAGTGTTAGATTCTGTCTGGTGTGTCTGACCAGTGTTAGATTCTGTCTGGTGTGTCTGACCAGTGTTAGATTCTGTCTGGTGTGTCTGACCAGTGTTAGATTCTGTCTGGTGTGTCTGACCAGTGTTAGATTCTGTCTGGTGTGTCTGACCAGTGTTAGATTCTGTCTGGTGTGTCTGACCAGTGTTAGATTCTGTCTGGTGTGTCTGACCAGTGTTAGATTCTGTCTGGTGTGTTAGATTCTGTCTGGTGTGTCTGACCAGTGTTAGTGTTTGGTGTGTTAGATTCTGTCTGTGTGTCTGACCAGTGTTAGATTCTGTCTGGTGTGTCTGACCAGTGTTAGATGTGTCTGGTGTGTCTGACCAGTGTTAGATTCTGTCTGGTGTGTCTGACCAGTGTTAGATTCTGTCTGGTGTGTCTGACCAGTGTTAGATTCTGTCTGGTGTGTCTGACCAGTGTTAGATTCTGTCTGGTGTGTCTGACCAGTGTTAGATTCTGTCTGGTGTGTTAGATTATGTCTGGTGTGTCTGACCAGTGTTAGATTCTGTCTGGTGTGTCTGACCAGTGTTAGATTCTGTCTGGTGTGTCTGACCAGTGTTAGATTCTGTCTGGTGTGTCTGACCAGTGTTAGATTCTGACTGGTGTGTCTGACCAGATTGTATTCTTTCTAATACAGTTACAATTTTAGTAATACCACTGTGTTATTACGCCAAATATTGTTTGCCAGAACAGGAAGTGTGTGTGTGTGTGTGTGTGTGTGGAAACAGGTGTAAGGTGAAGCAGTTTAATATTTTGCTATGGGTCAAATGGTCAGTTAACCATGTCAATCTGCTTGTCACCTCTTGAACACACACTCACCTTTTGACTGTAGAAATTATTCAGATAAATTAGGCTGAATGGGTTTTTAGGGAATGGTTCAGATAAATTATGCTGGATGGGTTTTTAGGGAATGGTTCAGATAAATTATGCTGGATGGGTTTTTAGGGAATGGTTCAGTTAAATTATGCTGGATGGGTTT
The DNA here is from genome assembly GCF_023373465.1 of Oncorhynchus keta. Classification (NCBI taxonomy): domain Eukaryota; kingdom Metazoa; phylum Chordata; class Actinopteri; order Salmoniformes; family Salmonidae; genus Oncorhynchus; species Oncorhynchus keta. Next base: position 77,178,088 of record NC_068430.1, read on the forward strand.
TTAGGGAATGGTTCAGTTAAATTATGCTGGATGGGTTTTTAGGGAATGGTTCAGTTAAATTATGCTGGATGGGTTTTTAGGGAATGGTTCAGATAAATTAGGCTGAATGGGTTTTTAGGGAATGGTTCAAGGGCAAGTGTTACTGTATATAGGTCCTGATATTTTGAATGAAGGACGCTTACAGACCTTATAGCCCCCCCCCAACAGCACCCACAAAGATCTCCTTTACTGCTGTGCTCCCCTCTCTTCTCACCCACTGTTGCTGCTTGACCGTGTCTCACCCTGGCTGTGTCTCACTCTGACAGCCAGCTAGCTGTCCATGAACCCACGACCTTGTTGTTTCCAGCACCACGCTCCAACCCACTGAGACCCCCCATAGTACTACTGTTGTATCTCCAGACAGATATCAAGGTATTTCTGCCTATCACAGCTAATATTATGATATTCACAAAACCATCTGCTGCACTGGATCAGTGTGAAGAGTCTATATTAGATGTTACCGTTAGAGGGTTCCTTCTACAGTCTCTCTCTCTCTCTCTCCCCCCCACGGTCTCTCTCTCCCCCCCACGGTCTCTCTCTCCCCCCACGGTCTCTCACTCCCCCGACGGCCTCTCTCTGTCTCTCTCCCCCCCACAGTCTCTCTCTCTGTCTCTCTCCCCCCCACAGTCTCTCACTCCCCCCCACGGTCTCTCTCTCGGTTTCTCTCTCCCCCCACAGTCTCTCTCTCTCTCCCCCCCACGGTCTCTCTCTCCCCCCACGGTCTCTCTCTCCCCCACAGTCTCTCTCTCCCCCCACGGTCTCTCACTCCCCCGACGGCCTCTCTCTGTCTCTCACTACCCCCACGGTCTCTCACTACCCCCACGGTCTCTCTCTCCCCCCACGGTCTCTCTCTCGGTCTCTCTCCCCCCACGGTCTCTCTCCCCCCACGGTCTCTCACCCCCCACGGTCTCTCTCTCTGTCTCCCCCCCACAGTCTCTCTCTCTGTCTCTCTCCCCCCCACGGTCTCTCTCTCGGTCTCTCTCTCTCTCTCCCCCACAGTCTCTCTCTCTCCCTCTCTCTCTCTCTCCCCCCACGGTCTCTCTCTCTCTCTCCCCCCCACGGTCTCTCTCTCTCTCTCTCTCTCTCCCCCACAGTCTCTCTCTCTCTCTCTCTCTCTCTCCTCTCTCTCTCTCTCCCTCTCTCTCTCTCCCCCCCACAGTCTCTCTCTCTCTCTCCCTCTCTCTCTCTCTCTCTCTCTCCCCCCACAGTCTCTCACTCCCCCACGGTCTCTCTCTCGGTTTCTCTCCCCCACAGTCTCTCTCTCTCTCTCTCTCTCCCCCCACGGTCTCTCTCTCTCTCTCTCCCCCCCCGGTCTCTCTCTCGGTCTCTCTCTCCCCCCCCACGGTCTCTCTCTCTGTCTCTCTCTCCCCCACAGTCTCTCTCTCCCCCCCCACAGTCTCTCTCTCCCCCCACGGTCTCTCTCTCTCCCCCCACAGTCTCTCTCTCTCTCTCCCCACAGTCTCTCTCTCTCTCTCTCTCTCTCCCCCACGGTCTCTCTCTCTCTCCCCCACTCTCTCTCTCTCCCCCACAGTCTCTCTCTCTCTCTCTCTCTCTCTCCTCCTCTCAGTCTCTCTCTCTCTCTCTCCTCTCTCTCTCTCTCTCTCCCCACAGTCTCTCTCTCCCCACGGTCTCTCTCTCTCTCTCTCTCTCTCTCCCCACAGTCTCTCACTCCCCACGGTCTCTCTCTCGGTTTCTCTCTCCCCCCAGTCTCTCTCTCTGTCTCTCTCCCCCCACAGTCTCTCACTCCCCCCCACGGTCTCTCTCTCGGTTTCTCTCTCCCCCACAGTCTCTCTCTCTCTCTCTCCCCCACAGTCTCTCACTCCCCCACGGTCTCTCTCTCTCTCTCTCTCCCCCACAGTCTCTCTCTCTCTCTCCCCCACGGTCTCTCTCTCCCCCACGGTCTCTCTCTCCCCCACAGTCTCTCTCTCCCCCCACGGTCTCTCACTCCCCCACGGCCTCTCTCTGTCTCTCACTACCCCCACGGTCTCTCTCTCCCCCACGGTCTCTCTCTCCCCCCCCACGGTCTCTCTCTCGGTCTCTCCCCCCACGGTCTCTCTCTCACGGTCTCTCACTCCCCCACGGTCTCTCTCTCTGTCTCCCCCCCACAGTCTCTCTCTCTCTCTCTCCCCCACGGTCTCTCTCTCGGTCTCTCTCTCTCTCCCCCCACGGTCTCTCTCTCTCTCTCTCTCTCTCTCTCCCCCACAGTCTCTCTCTCTCTCCCCCACTCTCTCTCTCTCTCTCTCCCCCCACTCTCTCTCTCTCTCCCCCCCCACGGTCTCTCTCTCTCTCTCTCTCTCTCTCCCCCCCAGTCTCTCTCTCTCTCTCTCTCTCTCTCCCACTCTCTCTCTCCCCACTCTCCCCTCTCTCTCTCTCTCTCTCTCTCTCTCTCTCCCCACAGTCTCTCTCTCTCTCTCCTCTCTCTCTCTCTCTCTCTCTCTCCCCCCCCACAGTCTCTCTCTCGGTCTCTCTCTGCCCCTACGGTCTCTCTCTCGGTCTCTCTCTCTCCCCCCGACAGTCTCTCCTTCGGTCTCTCTCTCTCCCCCCCACAGTCTCTCTCTCCCCCCACAGTCTCTCACTCCCCCCACGGTCTCTCTCTCGGTTTCTCTCCCCCCCATGGTCTCTCTCTCGGTTTCTCTCTCCGCCCATGGTCTCTCTCTCGGTTTCTCTCTCCCCCCACGGTCTCTCTCTCGGTCTCTCTCTCCCCCACGGTCTCTCTCTCGGTCTCTCTCTCCCCCCACGGTCTCTCACTACCCCCACGGTCTCCCCCCCCACGGTCTCTCTCTCTCCCCCCACGGTCTCTCTCTCTCCCCCACGGTCTCTCTCTCTCCCCCACGGTCTCTCTCTCTCCCCCACGGTCTCTCTCTCCCCCACGGTCTCTCTCTCCCCCCACGGTCTCTCTCTCTCCCCACGGTCTCTCTCTCTCTCTCTCTCTCTCTCTCTCTCTCTCTCTCTCTCTCTCTCTCTCTCTGATTTATGAAAGTGAAATAGAGATTGGGTCTTGTGTAACTTCTGCCAGGGCATGTAACTTCTGCCAGTGTGTGTGGTTTGTGTCAGAGTCAAAAGTATCCATACGTTTTCATCTGTTTATACTGCTGTGTGTGTGTGGCATGTGCATTGGCCCCCTTATTAAACACACTCAGCTAGCTGCTCCAAAATGGGTTCAGATGATCTGCTCATCACAGGGTTTTCCTTAAAGCTGCGTGGCCTTTCACCTCTCTTATTTCAAAAAAGGGATTTCACAGGAAGTTGGGGATTTTTCTTCTCCACCTTAATACCCTCCAATGTTTTGTAGGAATGTATTTGTCCGTTTTATAAAGCAGCCGGTCTGCTCCGCCTGGTTCTGGCATTACGAGTATTGTTTGTCTGTGTGAGGAATGGGGGTTATTTCATCATCATCACTATTACAATAGTATACGGATGGTCAAAATACATCATATTTAAACACAAAACATGAGCCTGGTTTTCTGTTGTTGTTTTAAACCTGAGCTCTGCTTTGTGAGGAGAGACAGGCGCTCTATTGCAGCTTTGGGGGGTCAGTGTGTGTGGGATGGGAACAATCTGATCAGACAGAGGGGGAGAGAGACAGGCGCTCTATTGCAGCTTTGGGGGGGGTCAGTGTGTGTGGGATGGGAACAATCTGAGCAGACAGAGGGGGAGAGAGACAGGCGCTCTATTGCAGCTTTGGAGAGGTCAGTGTGTGGGATGGGAACAATCTGAGCAGACAGAGGGGGAGAGAGACAGGCGCTCTATTGCAGCTTTGGGGGGTCAGTGTGTGTGGGATGGGAACAATCTGATCAGACAGAGGGGAGAGAGACAGGCGCTCTATTGCAGCTTTGGAGAGGTCAGTGTGTGGGATGGGAGCAATCTGATCAGACAGAGGGGAGAGAGACAGGCGCTCTATTGCAGCTTTGGAGAGGTCAGTGTGTGGGATGGGAGCAATCTGATCAGACAGAGGGGAGAGAGGCAGGCGCTCTATTACAGCTTTGGAGAGGTCAGTGTGTGTGGGATGGGAGCAATCTGATCAGACAGAGGGGGAGAGAGGCAGGCGCTCTATTACAGCTTTGGAGAGGTCAGTGTGTGGGATGGGAGCAATCTGATCAGACAGAGGGGGAGAGAGGCAGGCGCTCTATTACAGCTTTGGAGAGGTCAGTGTGTGTGGGGATGGGAACAATCTGATCAGACAGAGAGGGAGAGAGACAGGCGCTCTATTGCAGCTTTGGAGAGGTCAGTGTGTGGGATGGGAGCAATCTGATCAGACAGAGGGGGAGAGAGACAGGCGCTCTATTACAGCTTTGGAGAGGTCAGTGTGTGGGATGTGAACAATCTGATCAGACAGAGAGGGAGAGAGACAGGCGCTCTATTGCAGCTTTGGAGAGGTCAGTGTTTGGGATGGGAGCAATCTGATCAGACAGAGGGGAGAGAGACAGGCGCTCTATTACAGCTTTGGAGAGGTCAGTGTGTGGGATGTGAACAATCTGATCAGACAGAGGGGAGAGAGACAGGCGCTCTATTGCAGCTTTGGAGAGGTCAGTGTGTGGGATGGGAGCAATCTGATCAGACAGAGGGGGAGAGAGACAGGCGCTCTATTACAGCTTTGGAGAGGTCAGTGTGTGGGATGTGAACAATCTGATCAGACAGAGGGGAGAGAGACAGGCGCTCTATTGCAGCTTTGGAGAGGTCAGTGTGTGGGGATGGGAACAATCTGATCAGACAGAGGGGGAGAGAGACAGGCGCTCTATTACAGCTTTGGAGAGGTCAGTGTGTGGGATGTGAACAATCTGATCAGACAGAGGGGGAGAGAGACAGGCGCTCTATTGCAGCTTTGGAGAGGTCAGTGTGTGTGGGATGGGAGCAATCTGATCAGACAGAGGGGAGAGAGACAGGCGCTCTATTACAGCTTTGGAGAGGTCAGTGTGTGGGATGGGAACAATCTGATCAGACAGAGAGGGAGAGAGACAGGCGCTCTATTGCAGCTTTGGAGAGGTCAGTGTGTGGGATGGGAACAATCTGATCAGACAGAGGGGAGAGAGACAGGCGCTCTATTGCAGCTTTGGAGAGGTCAGTGTGTGGGATGGGAGCAATCTGATCAGACAGAGGGGAGAGAGACAGGCGCTCTATTACAGCTTTGGAGAGGTCAGTGTGTGGGATGTGAACAATCTGATCAGACAGAGGGGGAGAGAGACAGGCGCTCTATTGCAGCTTTGGAGAGGTCAGTGTGTGGGATGGGAGCAATCTGATCAGACAGAGGGGGAGAGAGACAGGCGCTCTATTACAGCTTTGGAGAGGTCAGTGTGTGGGATGTGAACAATCTGATCAGACAGAGGGGGAGAGAGGCAGGCGCTCTATTACAGCTTTGGAGAGGTCAGTGTGTGGGATGGGAGCAATCTGATCAGACAGAGGGGGAGAGAGGCAGGCGCTCTATTACAGCTTTGGAGAGGTCAGTGTGTGTGTGGGATGGGAACAATCTGATCAGACAGAGAGGGAGAGAGACAGGCGCTCTATTGCAGCTTTGGAGAGGTCAGTGTGTGGGATGGGAGCAATCTGATCAGACAGAGGGGAGAGAGACAGGCGCTCTATTACAGCTTTGGAGAGGTCAGTGTGTGGGATGTGAACAATCTGATCAGACAGAGAGGAGAGAGACAGGCGCTCTATTGCAGCTTTGGAGAGGTCAGTGTTTGGGATGGGAGCAATCTGATCAGACAGAGGGGAGAGAGACAGGCGCTCTATTACAGCTTTGGAGAGGTCAGTGTGTGGGATGTGAACAATCTGATCAGACAGAGGGGGAGAGAGACAGGCGCTCTATTGCAGCTTTGGAGAGGTCAGTGTGTGGGATGGGAGCAATCTGATCAGACAGAGGGGAGAGAGACAGGCGCTCTATTACAGCTTTGGAGAGGTCAGTGTGTGGGATGTGAACAATCTGATCAGACAGAGGGGGAGAGAGACAGGCGCTCTATTGCAGCTTTGGAGAGGTCAGTGTGTGGGGATGGGAACAATCTGATCAGACAGAGGGGGAGAGAGACAGGCGCTCTATTACAGCTTTGGAGAGGTCAGTGTGTGGGATGTGAACAATCTGATCAGACAGAGGGGGAGAGAGACAGGCGCTCTATTGCAGCTTTGGAGAGGTCAGTGTGTGGGATGGGAGCAATCTGATCAGACAGAGGGGAGAGAGACAGGCGCTCTATTACAGCTTTGGAGAGGTCAGTGTGTGTGGGATGGGAACAATCTGATCAGACAGAGAGGGAGAGAGACAGGCGCTCTATTGCAGCTTTGGAGAGGTCAGTGTGTGGGATGGGAACAATCTGATCAGACAGAGGGGGAGAGAGACAGGCGCTCTATTGCAGCTTTGGAGAGGTCAGTGTGTGGGATGGGAGCAATCTGATCAGACAGAGGGGAGAGAGACAGGCGCTCTATTACAGCTTTGGAGAGGTCAGTGTGTGGGATGTGAACAATCTGATCAGACAGAGGGGAGAGAGACAGGCGCTCTATTGCAGCTTTGGAGAGGTCAGTGTGTGGGATGGGAGCAATCTGATCAGACAGAGGGGGAGAGAGACAGGCGCTCTATTACAGCTTTGGAGAGGTCAGTGTGTGGGATGTGAACAATCTGATCAGACAGAGGGGAGAGAGACAGGCGCTCTATTACAGCTTTGGAGAGGTCAGTGTGTGGGATGTGAACAATCTGATCAGACAGAGGGGAGAGAGACAGGCGCTCTATTGCAGCTTTGGAGAGGTCAGTGTGTGTGGGATGGGAACAATCTGAGCAGACAGAGGGGAGAGAGACAGGCGCTCTATTGCAGCTTTGGGGGGTCAGTGTGTGTGGGATGGGAACAATCTGATCAGACAGAGGGGGAGAGAGACAGGCGCTCTATTGCAGCTTTGGAGAGGTCAGTGTGTGTGGGATGGGAACAATCTGAGCAGACAGAGGGGAGAGAGACAGGCGCTCTATTGCAGCTTTGGGGGGTCAGTGTGTGTGGGATGGGAACAATCTGATCAGACAGAGGGGGAGAGAGACAGGCGCTCTATTGCAGCTTTGGAGAGGTCAGTGTGTGTGGGATGGGAACAATCTGATCAGACAGAGGGGAGAGAGACAGGCGCTCTATTGCAGCTTTGGGGGGTCAGTGTGTGTGGGATGGGAACAATCTGATCAGACAGAGGGGGAGAGAGACAGGCGCTCTATTGCAGCTTTGGAGAGGTCAGTGTGTGGGATGGGAACAATCTGATCAGACAGAGGGGGAGAGACAGGCGCTCTATTGCAGCTTTGGGGGGTCAGTGTGTGTGGGATGGGAACAATCTGATCAGACAGAGGGGGAGAGAGACAGGCGCTCTATTGCAGCTTTGGGGGGTCAGTGTGTGTGGGATGGGAACAATCTGATCAGACAGAGAGGGAGAGAGACAGGCGCTCTATTGCAGCTTTGGGGGGTCAGTGTGTGTGGGATGGGAACAATCTGATCAGACAGAGGGGGAGAGAGACAGGCGCTCTATTGCAGCTTTGGAGGGTCAGTGTGTGTGGGTTGGGAACAATCTGAGCAGACAGAGAGGGAGAGATACAGAACGACAAGGTAACGGTAGCCAAGGCAACACGGCTACAAGTAAGACTTGCTAACTTGTAGCAGCAACGATGTTGTTTAGCATCCCGTATAACAGTCTGTCTTAACTGGAGTAGCCTAGACCAGTGGTTCCCATCGGGGATACTTGAGAAGACTGATGAGACCACAGGGAGACTGGTGAAAGGTACATGAGAGGTAGTCCGGGCAGAGCAACATTCAGCTGGTGGTACAGTAACCGTAAAAGGTTAGGAACGACTGGTCTAGAGAAGCTAGATAATTGAGGCCACAGGCTACACTTTCTCCCCAGCCCCATTCAGATAGAACTACCATCTGTCTACCTGTTGGTTGCCCGTTGTAGCCTACTCCTTCTATTCCTGCTTACTCCTGCTTACTCCTTCTACTCCTTCTACTCCTTCTACTCCTTCTTACTCCTTCTTACTCCTTCTACTCCTTCTACTCCTTCTACTCCTTCTACTCCTTCTACTCCTTCTTACTCCTTCTACTCCTTCTACTCCTTCTTACTCCTTCTACTCCTTCTACTCCTTCTACTCCTCCTTACTCCTTCTACTCCTCCTTACTCCTTCTACTCCTCCTACTCCTCCTACTCCTTCTACTCCTTCTACTCCTTCTACTCCTTCTACTCCTTCTTACTCCTTCTTACTCCTTCTTACTCCTCCTTACTCCTTCTACTCCTTCTTACTCCTTCTACTCCTTACTCCTTCTTACTCCTTCTTACTCCTTCTTACTCCTTCTACTCCTTCTACTCCTCCTTACTCCTTCTACTCCTCCTTACTCCTTCTTACTCCTTCTACTCCTTCTTACTCCTTCTACTCCTTCTTACTCCTTCTACCTTCTAACCTTTTACTCCTTCTACTCCTTCTACTCCTTCTACTCCTTCTACTCCTTCTTACTCCTTCTTACTCCTTCTACTCCTTCTTACTCCTTCTACTCCTTCTTACTCCTTCTTACTCCTTCTACTCCTTCTTACTCCTTCTTACTCCTTCTTACTCCTTCTTACTCCTTCTACTCCTTCTACTCCTTTTACTCCTTCTTACTCCTTCTACTCCTTCTACTCCTTCTTACTCCTTCTTACTCCTTCTTACTCCTTCTTACTCCTTCTACTCCTTCTACTCCTTCTTACTCCTTCTTACTCCTTTTACTCCTTCTTACTCCTTCTACTCCTTCTTACTCCTTCTACTCCTTCTTACTCCTTCTACTCCTTCTACTCCTTCTACTCCTTCTACTCCTTCTACTCCTTCTTACTCCTTCTTACTCCTTCTTACTCCTTCTACTCCTTCTTACTCCTTCTTACTCCTTCTACTCCTTCTACTCCTTCTACTCCTTCTTACTCCTTCTTACTCCTTCTACTCCTTCTTACTCCTTCTTACTCCTTCTTACTCCTTCTTACTCCTTCTACTCCTTCTACTCCTTCTTACTCCTTCTTACTCCTTCTTACTCCTTCTACTCCTTCTACTCCTTCTTACTCCTTCTACTCCTTTTACTCCTTCTACTCCTTCTTACTCCTTCTATCCTTCTACTCCTTTTACTCCTTCTACTCCTCCTTACTCCTTCTACTCCTTCTACTCCTTCTTACTCATTTTTACTCCTTCTTACTCCTTCTTACTCCTTCTTACTCCTTCTACTCCTTCTTACTCCTTCTTACTCCTTCTACTCCTTCTACTCCTTCTACTCCTTCTTACTCCTTTACTCCTTCTTACTCCTTCTTACTCCTTCTACTCCTTCTTACTCCTTTTACTCCTTCTTACTCCTTCTTACTCCTTCTTACTCCTTCTCATTTCACTAGCTTTTTAATTCAGTCATTTTAATTCCGTCTTGCATTGCGTTGGTGAACTCTCAGTCCACTTGCTACACGTTGAGCCTCTCTGACGCTTTGATTGGCCACCGTAAACAACCCGCTACGCACGTGGAGGCTGCCAGGCGGCTGACGGTATTTTTACGTGGCGTTCACCTTTAAAACGGTTGTTTTATTAAATGAATCATTTGAAATGTCATGGTGCAGTTCCTTCAGGAAGTATTCAAACCCCTTGACTTATTCCACAGTGTTACAGCCTGAATTCAACATGGATTGAATACATTTGTTTCTCTCTACCCCATCTACACACAATGCCCCATAATGCAATGTTTTTACATTTATTTTGCAAAATGTATTGAAAATGAAATACAGAAATCTCATTTACATAAGTATTCACACCTCTGAGTCAATACAGCACATGCTAGAATCACCTTTGGCAGCAATTACGGCTGTAATTTAATTTGAAATGAAGTTGTAGACATTTCTAAAACCAGAATTCCACTTTGACATTATGGGGTCTTGTGTGTTGGCCGACGACACAACATGTAAATTAAATCAATTTTAAAGTCTGTCTGTAACACAACAACGTGATGAAGTGGAGGGGTGTGAATACTTCCTGAAGGTTCTGTACATCCTGGTATGTAACAGTCACGTGTAGATCTTCATTTTAAAGTCTGTCTGTAACACAACAACGTGATGAAGTGGAGGGGTGTGAATACTTCCTGAAGGTTCTGTACATCCTGGTATGTAACAGTCACGTGTAGATCTTCATTTTAAAGTCTGTCTGTAACACAACAACGTGATGAAGTGGAGGGGTGTGAATACTTCCTGAAGGTTCTGTACATCCTGGTATGTAACAGTCACGTGTAGATCTTCATTTTAAAGTCCGTCTGTAACACAACAACGTGATGAAGTGGAGGGGTGTGAATACTTCCTGAAGGTTCTGTACATCCTGGTATGTAACAGTCACGTGTAGATCTTCATTTTAAAGTCTGTCTGTAACACAACAACGTGATGAAGTGGAGGGGTGTGAATACTTCCTGAAGGTTCTGTACATCCTGGTATGTAACAGTCACGTGTATATCTTCATTTTAACTCATAAAAATCCGATCCGGTGTTAAAATAGTTGTTATTTTTGTCTCGCAGAAATCAATACTCACACAAGTATTTGAATACTAATGTCTGTTTGGATAATTAGCCATGCACATCCCGTGTGTGTGTGTGTGTGTGTGTGTGTGTGTGTGTGTGTGTGTGTGTGTGTGTGTGTGTGAAAAGTGATGTTGCTTAGCCTTAGACTGCATACTACCCTAGCTGACTGTAGTAACATGGTGTCCATTGTTCTTTCTCACAAGTCATAGGATGTTCTGGGAGTTGGGTTCCACCTGTGAATACCGATAACACATGTCCAAATGATGGATATATGGATGAAATATGTTTATGTTTGAGGACAACACTCACAAACAAACACGCCCGCACACACACAGTGTTTCGTTCTGTTTGTTTGCTGACGGTGACTGGCAGAGAGAGGCATCTCAAGTCCCATGCTGAATCCCTGAAGACGCCTAGTAAACAGTCTTGCAGATCACACATTTTTTTTTACTAAAGGCCTGTATGCTAATGATGAGTCTTAATCCCAGTCAGACTTTAATTAAATAAACGTCATCTATGTCTTTGTATATCATATCCCCCACCCGATGCACACACCTCCCTCACTGGAATTTGTTCTCTCTCTCTGTGTCTCTCTCTCTGTCTCTCTCTCTCTCTCTCTGTGTCTCTGTCTCTGTCTCTCTCTGTCTCTCTGTGTCTCTCTCTGTCTCTCTCTGTCTCTCTCTGTCTCTCTCTGTGTCTCTCTGTGTCTCTCTCTGTGTCTCTGTGTCTCTCTGTCTCTCTGTCTCTCTGTCTCTGTGTCTCTCTGTGTGTGTGTGGTTGAAAGGCTTTCCTGTCTTTACTGAACGTCTCTAGTTGAGACTCTCCAGTCTTCTGGTAAAACACAGGGTTTCTTCTAGCAGGGGAGCTCGATGGTTTAATACAGCTATTATTTCTGTGTGACTAAAAGCCTCCAACCTCTCAAAACACGTAATGACCCCTCACTCTAACGGCCTCTATGGCCAAATTGGAGGTACATTATCTAACTTAGGGTTCTCTCTTTGTTTGTGTGCTTATAGCTGTGTTTGTAATTGCTAGAGTGACTCTGATTAGATTTTATTTTTAAATGTTGTTCAGAGTTAAGGGCTGACTATTATGTTATACTTTTTTAAAGTAGTTTGTGTTTATAATTTTGAGAAAGAAAGAGAAAGTAGAGAGCGAAAAAAGAAAGTAGAGAAACAGACAGGAAGAGATTGAAAGAGGGGGATGTCGGTCCTCTTAGCAGCTGTAGCACAGAGAACAAAGAGCCAGATGTTTCACTGGATGTATACATCTGAAGCATCCGGTTGGCGTTTCCACTCACTACCAAATATGGTGATGAGAGGAAGCCCAGTGGCCGGCATTGGTAGAAGGCACAAAATCGATTTAGGCAGAAATCAATTTTTTTCTGTCTGCCTGTCTGCCTGCCTGTCTGCCTGCCTGTCTGCCTGTCTGCCTGTCTGCCTGTCTGCCTGCCTGTCTGTCTACCTGCCTGGTCTATCTGCCTGGTCTGCCTGTCTGCCTGTCTGCCATTCTGCTGTCTACCTGTCTGCCTGTCTGTAAGGAGCTCCTGCCTGTCTGCCTGTCTGTAAGGAGCTCCTGCCTGTCTGCCTGTCTGCCTGTCTGCCTGTCTGTAAGGAGCTCCCTGCCTGTCTGCCTGTCTGCCTGTCTGCCTGTCTGTAAGGAGCTCCCTGCCTGTCTGTCTGTCTGCCTGCCTGTCTGCCTGTCTGTAAGGAGCTCCCTGCCTGTCTGCCTGTCTGCCTGTCTGTCTGCCTGCCTGTCTGCCTGTCTGTAAGGAGCTCCCTGCCTGTCTGCCTGTCTGCCTGCCTGTCTGCCTGTCTGTAAGGAGCTCCCTGCCTGTCTGCCTGTCTGCCTGTCTGCCTGTCTGTAAGGAGCTCCCTGCCTGTCTGTCTGCCTGTCTGCCTGTCTGTAAGGAGCTCCCTGCCTGTCTGCCTGTCTGTCTGCCTGCCTGTCTGCCTGTCTGTAAGGAGCTCCTGCCTGTCTGCCTGTCTGCCTGCCTGTCTGCCTGTCTGTAAGGAGCTCCCTGCCTGTCTGCCTGTCTGCCTGTCTGCCTGCCTGTCTGTAAGGAGCTCCCTGCCTGTCTGCCTGTCTGCCTGTCTGTAAGGAGCTCCTGCCTGCCTGTCTGTCTGTCTGCCTGTCTGTAAGGAGCTCCCTGCCTGTCTGCCTGTCTGCCTGCCTGTCTGCCTGTCTGTAAGGAGCTCCTGCCTGTCTGCCTGTCTGCCTGTCTGCCTGTCTGCCTGCCTGTCTGCCTGTCTGTAAGGAGCTCCCTGCCTGTCTGCCTGTCTGCCTGTCTGTAAGGAGCTCCCTGCCTGCCTGTCTGTCTGTCTGCCTGTCTGTAAGGAGCTCCCTGCCTGTCTGCCTGTCTGCCTGTCTGTAAGGAGCTCCCTGCCTGCCTGTCTGCCTGTCTGCCTGTCTGTAAGGAGCTCCCTGCCTGGGAATGATGTCTTTGTCTGGCTAATGACAATTAGCAACTTCATGTGAAAACATATAATAACAGGAGAGAAGAGCAGACACACATACAGAAGTGAGAAAGCAAACAGTATGTGTGTCTCTGTGACGGTTTGTCATGGCTTCCTTTGTTTTGGGAGGCAGAGAATGGTAGCACATTTCTGTGTGTGTGTGTGTGTGTGTGTGTGTGTTAAGGTTGATGATTCTGCTCACCTCTCCATATGTCTCAAGACGATGTGAAACCTAAAAGCTGAATCATGTGATCTCTGAATGTCTCCTTTCTCTCTCCATAGAAGACCACACTGACCTATTGATCAAACCAATACATTCAATGAAATGCTAATATGAAAAACTAGCCTGAAGTTATCAAATGACTTACAATCGTTTCAAGTGTATAAAGGTTGTGTTCGCGGTGTTACAAAGAAATCCATACATGTGACGGTCCATGTGACGGTCCATGTGATGGTCCATGTGATGGTCCATGTGACGGTCCATGTGACGGTTCATGTGATGGTCCATGTGATGGTTCATGTGATGGTCCATGTGACGGTCCATGTGACGGTCCATGTGACGGTCCATGTGACGGTTCATGTGACGGTTCATGTGACGGTTCATGTGACGGTCCATGTGACGGTTCATGTGACGGTTCATGTGATGGTTCATGTGACGGTCCATGTGACGGTCCATGTGACGGTCCATGTGACGGTTCATGTGACGGTCCATGTGACGGTTCATGTGACGGTCCATGTGACGGTCCATGTGACGGTCCATGTGACGGTTCATGTGACGGTTCATGTGACGGTCCATGTGACGGTCCATGTGACGGTCCATGTGACGGTTCATGTGACGGTTCATGTGACGGTCCATGTGACGGTTCATGCCCTAGTGTTCTCTATCTGCCTCTCACCTCTCACCTATCGGAATCTCTGGTGTCTGTGGTATTTAAATGTAGATGTTTTTAATTCTTGGGCTTTTCTCTGGACGCTCCACTGCTGTGTGACATCGGTATCAACACACAGTGTCATTTACCCACCCTGGCTTCAGGCGGGATTACAGCCCCATTCAAAATGCCACCTTCCATTTCCAAATCTCCTATAATTATAGCTTAATTCTTAGCTAGTGAAAACCAAGCCTTCGAGTTGCTTATTCCGTGTCTCTCTTTCTCTCCCTCCACATCTCTCTCCCTTACTCTCCCTCCATATCTCTCTCCCTTACTCTCCCTCCATATCTCTCTCCCTTACTCTCCCTCCATATCTCTCTCCCTTACTCTCCCTCCATATCTCTCTCCCGTACTCTCCCTCCATATCTCTCTCCCTCCATATCTCTCTCCCTCCATATCTCTCTCCTCCATATCTCTCTCCCTTACTCTCCCTCCATATCTCTCTCCCTTACTCTCCCTCCATATCTCTCTCCTCCATATCTCTCTCCCTCCATATCTCTCTCCCTCCATATCTCTCTCCCGTACTCTCCCTCCATATCTCTCTCCCTTACTCTCCCTCCATATCCCTCTCCCCGACTCAGCCCTCCATATCTCTCTCCCACTCTCCCTCCATATCTCTCTCCCGTATCTCCCTCCATATCTCTCTCCCGTACTCTCCCTCCATATCTCTCTCCCGTACTCACCCTCCATATCCCTCTCCCGTACTCTCCCTCCATATCTCTCTCCCTCCAGTACTCTCTCCTCCATATCTCTCTCCCTTACTCTCCCTCCATATCTCTCTCCCGTACTCTCCCTCCATATCTCTCTCCCGTACTCTCCCTCCATATCTCTCTCCCCTGTACTCTCCCTCCATATCTCTCTCCCGTACTCTCCCTCCATATCTCTCTCCCGTACTCTCCCTCCATATCTCTCTCCCGTACTCTCCCTCCATATCTCTCTCCCGTACTCTCCCTCCATATCTCTCTCCCGTACTCTCCCTCCATATCTCTCTCCCCTACTCTCCCTCCATATCTCTCTCCCTCTACTCTCCCTCCATATCTCTCTCCCGTACTCTCCCTCCATATCTCTCTCCCGTACTCTCCCTCCATATCTCTCTCCCGTACTCACCCTCCATATCTCTCTCCCGTACTCACCCTCCATATCTCTCTCCCGTACTCACCCTCCATATCTCTCTCCCGTACTCACCCTCCATATCTCTCTCCCGTACTCACCCTCCATATCTCTCTCCCGTACTCTCCCTCCATATCTCTCTCCCTTACTCTCCCTCCATATCTCTCTCCTCCATATCTCTCTCCCTTACTCTCCCCTCCATATCTCTCTCCCGTACTCTCCCTCCATATCTCTCTCCCGTACTCTCCCTCCATATCTCTCTCCCGTACTCTCCCTCCATATCTCTCTCCCGTACTCTCCCTCCATATCTCTCTCTTACTCTCCCTCCATATCTCTCTCCCTTACTCTCCCTTCATATTTCTCTCCCTCCATATCTCTCTCTTACTCTCCATCCATATCTCTCTCCCTTACTCTCCCTCCATATTTCTCTCCCTTACTCTCCCTTCATATCTCTCTCCCTCCATATCTCTCTCCCTTACTCTCCCTCCATATCTCTCTCTTACTCTCCATCCATATCTCTCTCCCTTACTCTCCCTTCATATTTCTCTCCCTTACTCTCCCTCCATATCTCTCTCCCTCCATATCTCTCTCCCTTACTCTCCCTCCATATCTCTCTCCCGTACTCTCCCTCCATATCTCTCTCCCTTACTCTCCCTCCATATCTCTCTCCCTTACTCTCCCTCCATATCTCTCTCCCTTACTCTCCCTCCATATCTCTCTCCCTTACTCTCCCTCCATATCTCTCTCCCGTACTCTCCCTCCATATCTCTCTCTTACTCTCCTTCATATCTCTCTCCCTTCATATCTCTCTCCCTTCATATCTCTCTCCCATACTCTCCCTCCATATCTCTCTCCCGTACTCTCTCTCCCCCGTACTCTCCCTCCATATCTCTCTCCCTTACTCTCCCTCCATATCTCTCTCCCGTACTCTCTCTCCCTTACTCTCCCTCCATATCTCTCTCCCGTACTCTCCCTCCATATCTCTCTCCCGTACTCTCCCTCCATATCTCTCTCTTACTCTCCCTTCATATCTCTCTCCCTTCATATCTCTCTCCCTTCATATCTCTCTCCCATCATATCTCTCCCGTACTCTCTCTCCCGTACTCTCCCTCCATATCTCTCTCCCATACTCTCCCTCCATATCTCTCTCCCGTACTCTCTCTCCCGTACTCTCCCTCCATATCTCTCTCCCTTTCTCTCCCTCCATATCTCTCTCCCTTACTCTCCTCTCCCTCCATATCTCTCTCCCTTACTCTCCTCTCCCTCCATATCTCTCTCCCGTACTCTCTTTCATATGATATATATTGTTATTTTCTGTGAAGCTTCACATTTCTTTGTCTTGTCACAAGTCTCTGACAGGCTCCACAATGTGGCTCTATCACCTAACATTGAACATTTAGCCATAAGCAAGCTAGAGAAAACATTATCTTCGAGCTTAGCACTGTTGATGAATTGAAACATTTTCTATCTCCCAGTGTAACTGACAATAATACAACGGCTCCTATAGAAACCTTACATTCAAAAAGAGATATTCAACTCCATGTTTTTTTTTAAGTTGTAAAAAGGGGAGAGCTCATGGCAGTGTCCCAAACGAATGTAGAACACTACGTTACATACCAGCCCTATGGACCCTGGTCAAGTGTAGAGCACTACATAGGGAATGGGGTGGCAATTGTGATGCGCACATGAACTCTCCACCTCTGCAGCTGTAAAGAATAATATCTATATTTGTGTGTCTTTCTGTCGGTTCTGCTCACCAATGTGTCATGGAGCTTGATTGGCGCCTTTCTCACTACTTTCTATCCCGTTCTGTTTCAGAGGTGGTCTCCATTATGTTCTGTTCCTTTTTCACTACTTTCTATTCCGTTATCTGTTTCAGAGGTGGTCTCCATTATGTTCTGTTCCTTTTTCACTACTTTCTATCCCGTTATCTGTTTCAGAGGTGGTCTCCATTATGTTCTGTTCCTTTTTCACTACTTTCTATCCCGTTATCTGTTTCAGAGGTGGTCTCCATTATGTTCTGTTCCTTTTTCACTACTTTCTATCCCGTTATCTGTTTCAGAGGTGGTCTCCATTATGTTCTGTTCCTTTTTCACTACTTTCTATTCCGTTATCTGTTTCAGAGGTGGTCTCCATTATGTTCTGTTCCTTTTTCACTACTTTCTATCCCGTTATCTGTTTCAGAGGTGGTCTCCATTATGTTCTGTTCCTTTTTCACTACTTTCTATCCCGTTATCTGTTTCAGAGGTGGTCTCCATTATGTTCTGTTCCTTTTTCACTACTTTCTATCCCGTTATCTGTTTCAGAGGTGGTCTCCATTATGTTCTGTTCCTTTTTCACTACTTTCTATCCCGTTATCTGTTTCAGAGGTGGTCTCCATTATGTTCTGTTCCTTTTTCACTACTTTCTATTCCGTTATCTGTTTCAGAGGTGGTCTCCATTATGTTCTGTTCCTTTTTCACTACTTTCTATCCCGTTATCTGTTTCAGAGGTGGTCTCCATTATGTTCTGTTCCTTTTTCACTACTTTCTATTCCGTTATCTGTTTCAGAGGTGGTCTCCATTATGTTCTGTTCCTTTTTCACTACTTTCTATCCCGTTATCTGTTTCAGAGGTGGTCTCCATTATGTTCTGTTCCTTTTTCACTACTTTCTATCCCGTTATCTGTTTCAGAGGTGGTCTCCATTATGTTCTGTTCCTTTTTCACTACTTTCTATTCCGTTATCTGTTTCAGAGGTGGTCTCCATTATGTTCTGTTCCTTTTTCACTACTTTCTATCCCGTTATCTGTTTCAGAGGTGGTCTCCATTATGTTCTGTTCCTTGTCTGCATTGGGATATTTGTCTGTTGTGTTCAGATGTAGATTCTTCATTTTATTTAGTTTGCTACAGCAGGAAAATAATCCTGCAGCAACAGGCAATGTTCATTATGATGTGGATTATAATTAATGGACATTTCTTGTAGGGGTTGATACATTTTACATTGGGGCAAATCAATTCTAAAGTTTGCAATTTCCACTTTAAAATGTCAGAGGCCTTTTTTAAACGTCGAAATCCGCGAGAAGTTTGCATTTCCTGCCGTGCAGGAACGTTCTCCGCAACAAGACAGTGATCAAATGAAGATCCTACATCTGTGTGTGAAATCCTTCTGAGGAAAGGTGTCTTGAAGAAGTAGGCTAAGAGAGGGAACCGGAACATTCTTTGTATTGTTCAGTAGTTGTTGCGATGTGTAGACCTGAAGTATTCAGTTGTCAATAGTCTCGACCTCTCTTTCTACCACCTAAGGTTTTAAAAGAAAATCTGTCTTTTCAGCAAAATTAAATAAATAAAGATTACATGTAAAAAACAGCAGCCCCGCCGCTTGTTCTGGTATGAAGCTGAGAGACGGGAAATGTAACCACTCTCTCAGATTCCTACACAGCGCTCCAGATGGAAGACACGGAGGAGGATAGATTATTTCTGTCCTCCGAGGCTCTCCTGACCTCTCCTTATGCTAGCCTCACAACCCAGCCACCTGAATACAGCTTTATTACTGTAAACAGAACAGCCTTTCGTGTGTCTGACCTTCTCCCCCCCCCCCCCAAAAAAATGATAATGCCTGCTATGGGGGGAATAAACGTAGATGCGTAGATACTAGATAGACTATTGTTTAGGAGTTTTGTCCTCTTGAAATAACTTGATCTAGATTACATTTATATTTAAGTCATTTAGCAGACGCTCTTATCCAGAGC
The DNA here is from genome assembly GCF_023373465.1 of Oncorhynchus keta. Classification (NCBI taxonomy): domain Eukaryota; kingdom Metazoa; phylum Chordata; class Actinopteri; order Salmoniformes; family Salmonidae; genus Oncorhynchus; species Oncorhynchus keta. Next base: position 77,196,856 of record NC_068430.1, read on the forward strand.
GACTTACAAATTGGTGCATTCACCTTATGACATCCAGTAGAATAGTCACTTTAAAATAGTGCATCTAAATCTTAAAGGGGGGTGAGAAGGATTACTTATCCTATCCTAGGTGTTACAGATCTGTCTGTGAAGCCCCTGTGAGTGTTCGGCTTTATAGTTGTGCTATATATATTTGCTGCTTACTATCCAAGTCAAACCTTGCCTCTGGCTTAATTAACATGCAATAAAAGCTTAACCCTCCCCTCCTTAATACATATCCTCCCTATCCATCAGCATTATATCAGCCTCTCGTGAGCTGAATATGCTCCTCCTGTACTCCTGGATGTATTTGGGGATTGTTAACTGACTGAAAGCTCCCCTGGGTGGCCAAGGTCCTGCCAGCTTAAATTGGATGTACTTCTGCTCTCCACTACTACTACTACTACTACTACTACTACTACTGCTATGACTACTACTACTACTACTACTACTATTACTACTACTATGACTACTACTACTATGACTACTACTACTACTACTACTACTACTACTACTACTACTATGACTACTACTACTACTACTACTACTACTACTACTACTACTACTATTACTA